>NW_021163087.1:600000-1116158 GCF_004324835.1 Dendronephthya gigantea
TGACTAATTGCTAGTGTCTTATTTCTAATAAATAAGTAATTTATCTTGTAGGTACACCACGTAAGTAGCTATTTAATACTGCAAAGCTTGACCCGGGCCTTCATTAGTGCAATTACCTGAATACACATTCACACGTCACTTAAATATCACGTTAATCGTGATTTGTTAGCTCGCGCCATTAATCAAACGGTTTCACTTACAAAAAAATTATGAAAAATAAATAGCTCTAATTAATGCGCGTGTCAAACCATATAGCAGAAACCCGGATTTATGGCCATTTTCCACTTGGTGGGATTTTGGGCGCGGAGTGAAATTCTTCCTTCCAAATAAAAAATCCGCTCCCGGCGCAAAATTTGGCCGAGTGGACAACAACCCGTATACAGTATACGTAGGGTGTAGGTGTTTCAAAAATTTTGAAACTGAATCAAACTTATCGCTATGTTTTCCCAGGCGAATTCGCCTGAGAGGACTTAGTACCCTCGCAAGCGATCATACGCGCAGTTAATTTGAGAGAAATTAACCAGCTGCCTGAGTTGCAAATTAAATATTATAATTTTGGCCCGCAAAATACACCGCAATGCCCGCCAAAGTTAATATAATGTCTTTTATATATATATTTCTTTGGTTCCCTCTCATTACTCCCCCTTTCTAAAAGGCCCACTAGGAAGTTCTGACTAGAATAGGCAACCACGAAGAACTAAACAGAGGTACCATAAACAGAGGTATACTAACAACATCCTATATACTTGAACTATATTGATCATGATCAGTCCTGTTTTTATCAACCGCGAGAACAACCTGTAGTCAATACGATAACGACAAAAACAATATTTATCGATACATGCAGTAATGTGCTATTCAAACATAGAGTAACTTACTCGCTTTTCATGGTTCCCTTGCTTCGTTTCCACTGTTTGAATGGAAAACAAACTCTTACGTATTTTCATATATTTTCACTCTGACATATTTTCAACTGTATATCTTTTAGAAACGTCTTCTCCAAAGTAGCGACTGACTTTGAACTTTCTGCTTCGCACACAAATTATTGACATCCGTCACATCAATTGACATTATATTATAGAAATGCATAATAACTACTTATATCACTCCGTACTAGTGCCATTTGTTGATCCAGGCAAAACGAATCTATAATATATGTAAATGATAAAATGTAAGCCTTATATGTAATTTTATACCGGGTATACCAGCCTATATTATATTATGGTCTTCATCCCTCTTCTGTACTTGGCTATATAGAAAAAAAACTTTATATCTGGGGGATCAAAACTATGCATGGACATTCAAATACATATATGATCTACATATACATAAAACTAACCTGATTTATACACGCAACTTTCACTCAACTTATACGTCGGTATAAGTACATCCATGCACGCAGCATTACACCTATCAATTCTGAATACTAAAGTGCGGAGGAAGCAATTAGTATGAGTATGCTAAAGAAATAACAACCATTATGTAAAGAGAATCCCACGACAACTCAAAGAAGAGAATCATATTCAATAACCTGAACTGTTTAATTGTGTTTATTTCCACTGTATAAATGTTAAAAAATATTACCTTCTTCATCATGTCCAAATTCCAGTTCAATCTTCTTTGATATAATTAGGAATATATATAAAATATGATTAATAAAACGTATATATTTTACAAATCTACATTTATTTATTCTCCAAAAATAAGCCTTCCAATAAGGCCACCGCCTGCAAGGACACTCCTTTACATTGCTGAAAACTCAAAAGTAATATTTGAATTAGCTCATGCACGCATGTGATCCTTATACAATTTCTTATTTCTAAAACCAAAATCAAGAAAAAGATTTTACTAACCTATAAGTTAAGCTTGTTTTTCTTTCTATAGTGTAGTGTCCTTGAGGGGATTTAGTTAATAAGTCATATGCGCAATGAATATAAAAGTAAAGGTATACTTCCAACAGAAGCTTATACCTACATGCAGGCAACTTACAGACATAATCTTGTTGCATACCTATAAAACGACGCAAAATTAAAGACAAACATTTTATGTTTTACAAAATTATACACTTGCATCTTTCTCTTTCGATGAATCGACGGTTCGGGAGCGATTAACACTGATCTTTGTCTAAGAAACTAAAAATACCTGCATGCGATCTTCTTTGGCAGAAATTTTGCTTGACACCATACGCGCAGCTTTTAAAATGGAAAATTTGCTATTAAAATTAAAATTAAAAAAAAAACGTTGCTTTACTGGGCCAAAGCAAAGGATTAATTTTCAACGCTCGGAACATCGGTCAAGTTGGAGCCAAATTTGGGCTCCAATGTTCATCAAAGCGCCGTAAAAATTGCGTCTTTTACCTCAAGCCAAAGCACTGTCATGTATTAGTGTTACGCCTTCTACTCTCAGCTGCAGGCTTCATTTCGATGCCTGTTTTGGACTTCAAAATACAAACGAATAATGCGCTCTAAATATTTCAAATCTGCGAAATTAGAAAACGAGTCTTACGATTCTCTCAAGTCTTCAACGGCTTAATCGCTAACAATTTCGAAGCATGAAAGCAAAAATCATTTCACTTTGCGATTCCAAACTGAAACATCCTGCTCCCCTGTTGCAGCGGCGTAGCCAGCATCGATAAGTTGGGGGACATATTTATATATTCATGTTCACAGACCATAAAAACAATGAATTTGAAAAGAAATTAATAGTGTAAAACACGAATATATGAATATAGCCCGTTTACACTACACTCGATTAAAGCCCCGTTTACACTACACAAAATTTATTGGCACGGCACAGCTAAAATGGGTACCCGTGCCCATTTCATCTGCGCTCGGCCTTTGTTTTGGCAGCCTGAACACTAATAAATTTGGGAACAGGTACCAATGTTTGCTGTGCCGTGCCGATAAATTGAATGTAGTGTAAACCAGGCTTATGTCCACCACACCGTTATAAAGCTGGCGACGCCACTGACCTGTTGTACTCGTGAAATATACAATGACGTGTAAAGAACAGTATATGTGAAGAGTGGTAAATAAAACTTTTCATTTTAATTTATATAATTATAAGTTATCGATAGCCGCGTGCATGGAAGACGTTTTAAAATTGTCAAAATAGGCAAAACATTCTGCTTGCGAGCTGCAAACTAATACATTTTGCACTAATACTAATGCACTAAACGTTAAACATATGAAAGCCAAGCATCTCACGAACAAATTTGGTTGTCTCAGCCAAGTGGAAACGATAATCATATCGTTACTTTAAATCGCTAATAAGGGTATAACTCCGTCGGTGCATGTTAACAATCTAAGTAATACGAGCTGTAAAATTCCATGCAGTCTGCCATGCAGACCCAGGATATTATGTCAACATGCATCTTCGACTTCGGTTAAACAGTTTACGTATTTCGAAAGTGCGTATTCAAATTGAACCGCAATACCCGGTCAAAGCTGCATGAGAAATCTCATATATCAAAATATATGTTTCACCTCGTGATATTGGCATATTAAATTCCCACCCGTCTGCAGGGAAATATTCCTGCAATATTGGCGGGAAGAAACAAAATTGAATATCGACTATTTGTGCCATAGAGAAACCGGAGTACCAAAAGATGTTTATACGCTTGGAAGTTTCTTTTAAAAAATACAGTCAATACATTAGCAGATAGTTATATAAACAGCACTTGTAATACGGTCAAAACGCTGAAATTGTTTTACCCCCTCGAATGATGCACGTACTCACCCATAGCAACCATATGCTTTTGGAAATTCCGCGTATTTTTTACCCGCACGTATGACCTGTTATCTTCCCAACTGTCTGAATTTTACTTTTTATCTTTCGGTTATAATTATGAGAATTTTTAAAGCAGGATGTGCAAAAGAAACAGAGAAATTGCTCTTTCAGTTCCCAGTCACAAGCGTTGCTAAGCGTGGTTGTGATGTCGTTATTGTCGTTACGCCCGTTTGAAAATTTGCATGACAACGGGATTAAGTCTTGCCTTTCACGTGATGTTTTTTTAACAAATCAGATTCCGGAACAGTTAACTATAAAACTTCGTAAAAATAAAAATGCTGCCACTTTGCCTTTGGATTATTTGACTGCAGAAATTGTGATAGCTACTTTTGCCATATTTAATTAAGCGTGTGGTATATGCGTGTAAAAAATCGAGAAAAATGTCAGTTCTTAATGCTTGATTTTGAAGCCACAGATATTAGGATAATCTCAGAAAGGTAAGCTAAAGTACATTTGTCGACGGTTTCTGTTGGGGTTTTTGTACTATTGTGAACATTTACGCTTCCAGTTGATATATAATATTGAATAATATATAAATCTCATGGATATAATTATGCATTTATAATGAGTTTTCGCCGATTGGCAAGGTAATGTTCCAATTATGTTTCGGGCAGTATATCAGACAAGTATTAGCACAGGGATCGCATGTTTACAACGTAACGAAACAATTCGAACCAATCAATCTTCAATTGTCGTCGGATCCGAGTTTAGGCATACATATACATATTATTTTTTTCCTAATGAAAGGGGATTCCCCCAAACGGATTGGGTTTTCCCCATTTGTGAACAAAATATTACTGCCATAACACTACTGGATTGTACGCAACAAATCGGCATTGGAGTGACCATATTCTGAAAGAGGTGCCAAGCAGGGGTGCTGCAGCACCTAGATTGACTAAAATTCATAATAAGCCGAGCAAATTGGTATTTGAAATTTGAATACTTTTGCTATAAAATCATTAACTTACCGCACCCCTAAAATTTTTTGGGTCCGCGTACGCCTGTGCCGATAAAGATACAGTAAATGCCACCCAACCACGAACTTAGTATAAATTTTACAAAGTAAGTGAAAATGTTATTGGTACTTTTCGAAAATATCGATAATAAGTTTTAAACGTAGCTTGTTTAGCCCATAAGCCCATATTCCAATGTTTATACTGAAATGACTTGTCATACTGTTGTCTGAAGTATAGCCTAAAACCAGGCGTGTCATCACTTGAAATCTTACGATCATATCTAAGTTTCATTTCTAAGTTTCTAAGACTATTAGAAAAGCATAAATATTTGGAAATTGTTTCTTGGAGCTTTCCACGAGCCATCGCAATGTTATTTTTTAACTCATCGACCTTAGCCATGTTCAGAAGCAATAGCGTGTAGTCGATGTGATATACCATTGCCACCTTATTCTGCTTACCCACCATCCCATCCCATGCACATGGTGAAACTTTTGGTAAACGTAACATATTTTTCAATGTCGATTAAGAACGTTTTGGTGGTTAAGAAGAAACACGATATTTATACCGACTTCATCATAAAGGCATTAGACGGAAATAAATATACCCTCCCAAACCTAAAAAGTTGTCGCGATTTGATTTACTCAAAGTCTTAACATTCCTTAATTGAATATTTAAATAATTAATTGATTAATTAATTATGATTGACACACGAACCTTAAGTTTCTTACCTTCAATCTACATTCACTTGCTTTATAGGTGAACTTTCAAGACAGCTAATAAACGGTCAAAAAAATAAAGTGTTTCATGGGGGTTCCCAGTATACAAAGGGGAATTCCCTTAAAATAATACTAGGAGTCACTGTAACTTGGGAAGTGCTATGTTAAATTTTTGTGCCTTTTTATATCGCGCATTCTTTAAAACGTTTTGTTCATTCCCAGTTTGCTTAGTTTTAATTTCACTTCTGACTTATTTTTTCGAATGTTCATGGCTTTGGTGAAAAATCAAATTCTTGTTAGATTTAGATAATCAATAAAATGGCGTAAATGGGTAGAAAAGTATCGAAGTCAGTTTGACTTTTGAGTTGTGATACGGTTATGCAAAGCAGAAATTCAGCAAGCCTTTCTCAAAAACTATAAAAGTACTTTGGTAACCGACTATCGGGACGTATTTTGTGCTTCAAAGATAAAAGAGAAAGATGATTCTGGACAGGACACCAAGCTGATTCTGGACACGAAGTGGCTTCGCTTCGAATGAATTCAGGGCCGTAGCTAGAAGCGTAATTGGGGGGGGTGTATATTCATATATTCGTCTTATGCCCGAATGATTTCTTTTGTACGCTATTGTTCCTACGGTATATAAACATGAATATATGAATAAACACCCCCCCAATTAAGTCTAATAAACACCCCCCAGTCTAGCCACGGCCCTGGTTAAATTTCTTACCTAGTCTTCAAACACATCGAGTTATTTGAAGGAATCCACATTTGATCGATATTTTTCCAGTCAATTTTTAATTTTTAAATATTTACTATTCCGAGTTTATAGAAGTGTCTTTAACAAAATCAATTGATCGTAATTTTTATATCTTTTTGAAAGTTCTGCTGAATTCCGTTCAATTCCTTACCCGCATGTAACCTAATTATTTGTTGGTGAGACGAAGACCATTTTTAAATATGTTCTCCAAGCTGAATACTTAAACCTAACCCGTATCAATTTCCCCCTTCATTGCCACCTTTATAGCCTATTGATTATGGTCATTATTTAAAAGTATGAAATAATAAAAATCCACAATGTTGGAAAATTCTAGTTACCAATCCCCTCCCCAACCCTCAAAGTAGAGAATTAAAGTAAGAGTTGGGGATGCAGCCGACAAAAATGAACGCAGGAATTTGTGAAGTGTTTGTGAAGTCAAGACGCCCAGCAAGATTATATAGTATGTCGCAACAGTCATGGGACAAACATTTGCGTACTTTCAAAACACTAAACATTTCGTCACTTCCTTTCATTGTTTAAATTTTCTATCACAATTTTTAATTCAATACATTAAATTAAAACTTACCTTCTTGAGATTAATTTTGCTGCAACCTACCGACGTTCACTGAACAACTATATGTTAGGGGTAATTCCCATTCCCGTAGGGGATTACCCTGTCGGGAGAAGTATCTTTATTTGACTTTGACAACTAAACTGCACGCTTGAATAATTATATGAATTTCGGAATAAAATTATTCTTTTTGTTTTTATTTTTCCACAAATGGTTAAAATCCGTGCCTTAACTTTAACTTACTTTACTTAAAGTAAAATGTCAAGTCTACAGTTTTTTACATTTTTCACTTGTATATACTCTTTAAAATACAATACCAATGGCTGTGTGTTAATGTATTTACAGTGCGAACCATGATATTATTAGGTCAAATAGACATTTTCATACACTGGTATTAAATTTACCCAATCTTGGCGTGAAACTATTCAAAGTTGTATATCTTCTCAAATGTTCCTTCTAAAAAATTTAATTGTGATTTTAAAAGTCCTATTGATAAAAATGTGCAGCCATGTCGGAAAAACGGCGTTAATCCCATCACCTAATATTTTATTGATATTGATCTATTTTCAATGTTGGTACATGCACTGACACACAAAATTTTAGAAATTCACACACAGTAATAGAAATGGAACACGGAGTGATTCCATTCATTGAATTGGGTTATTTTTGGAGGAATACTTCTTCCCAGTTCCCATTGGCATAAACCTGGCGCATATATAATAATCGATCACAAGTTCTCAATGGGATTTAAGTCAGGGAAGTTTGGAGGCCAAATCTTGATATCAGGTTATTATCATTCATGAATCCGATAGATTTCGAAAAAGCTGTTGTAGCCTTTGCCGCATGGGACGGAGCATTGTCATGCATGAAGATGATCTTCTTCCGTTATGACAATGGAAAGTCATCCAGTCATGGTTCAAGCACATTCTTCAAAAATAGATACGTATGGCGTACATATAGCCTTTAAAAGATCGATAGCGGCTAAGATTATGATTATGTTAATAGTCTTTCTCCAAAACGTGCATAGTCAACGGTCTTGACTATCAGTAAATTTGATCGACTATTGCGAATTAGTATGTGATAAAGTATTTCACTCTATTGTAAATAATAGCAAAAACAAATTGTTTAAATTATTGCCTGCCTCATTTAACGTTCCATACGATTGACGAGAGAACAGACATTTTATTATCTCGGAATGGAAAACAAAATCGCTGCAGGAACACTTTTATAATGTCAAACTGCATTAAAAGTATTCATACTTCTTTTTAAACAATTAATATATTTTGTAACCCTATTTAGGTTTAGTTTCATAACGTCCGGATGATTAAATTCGGCCTACAATCACATTTAATAATGTGGGTAACACTTTGACCAAACCCACACTCTCACTAAAGTCCAAATATCACACGTCTCACATCACACAGTTTTTTATTTCTTGTTAGTCTCCAAGTCTCAAGTACAAAAATAATAAAACCCCCAAATGTCTCCCTATGACGAATTTCTGACACTCTCCCCCATGTGACTCCAGGAGACACATGCATGCAATAAGGAAAGTTAAAGTTAATCAGCAAACTAATTAGGAAATCCAAATGGATCGATTCCTTCAATTCAAGAGTTTTTTTATCTCCTATAGTAAACTAAACAGTATATAAACTTTAAAGTAATAACTAATAATAACGAACTCGGTTGCCATTTTTTGCCAACTCTCGGAATCGTAAGTTAGCGGCCACGGCTGCATTTTGGACAAAATTCCTTTGCTGCAAGATTCAACAGCTTCTCTTTAAGTTCTTTCTTCGCCTCACAACTTAACTCCAACGGTTAAAGAAACTGGACGGCTCTCTCGAGATGTGATTTTCCGGAACGCAACTTGACCGCAGGAACAATTCCCTCTCGTCCTTGGATAACTCATACTTCCACGATTCTTTTCGTCGCTGCGTATGATGGCAGCATCACCGACTTCGGGAGATTTAGTTTTGTCCGTCCAAAGCGCGTCCTTGCACGACTGAAAATATCTTGCTCTTTTACGCAGATCCACGTCTTCTTCTCGCCAGGGTTCCTGCTCGGGAAAACGGTTCGCCCGTAGGAAAAGGAAACTTGCGGGTGTCAGAAGTGGGAGATCAATATCTTCTTCTACGTAGGACAGAGGGCGACCATCAAGTTGAATCTCGACATCGAGAACTACTTCAGCAAGCTCGCTCCACGAAAGCGTGCCTTTCCCACACATTTGTAAAATGCTCGCTTGAAGATTCCCACTAATCTCTCGAACTGTCCGCCCCACCAAGGTGCTTGACTTAGATACACTGTCAACGTATCTGTTCATCTTCCAAATAGCCATGAAGCACTTCGTCCTTTCGAATCTGCTTTAACCATCGCGACAGGCTGCACGTGTACAACACCAGGTAGGCTTTGCCCTCGACTCGTGGAGACTTCCGATAACGGAGTGGACCTGCGAAATCTACACCTATCACCTCAAAAGGCGCAGAACCTTCCGTTCTTTCCTTAGGCAAGAGTCCAGGAGGTGGAACCGCAAATGCTCGGACTTGGAAGCGCTTACATCCCCAACAGGACTTGACAATTTTTTCCGCTAATTGGCGGAGTCGGGGGATCCAAAATTTATCACGAACACGAGCCATGGTTAGACCAATCCCACCATTCAACGCAAGCCTGTGCTCTCGTTGGACCAACTTCTTTGCTAAAGTACTTGCGTCAGGCAGGTAGATGCACCGGGTAGCTTCAAACTCCTTCGATTCGGCCACGGCATTCGAAAATCCCGATTGCGTTAGCTTTTAGGTTTAGTTGGCGTTCGTCATTAGCAAACGTCTGCAAGTTCACACTGATTTGTCAATAAACTTCTTGATCCAAGCGCAAACTGTTAATGTTTTCTTCAAATCGCACCGGTCTAGCAGGTCATCAAATCCATCTCTTTCGTTCACCATCACGTTGGCTATCGTCTCGCGAATTAGCTTGCTCTCTGCTGCCGATTCAGCCTTCGGCTCTGTAGCAGGATTGATAGGCCAAGCGTTTAGATTAGACAACCACGGAGGGCCGTTCCACCACAAATCATTGTCCACCCCTGGCCCGCCACGACTTGCTAGGTCTGCAGGATTCTCGGAGGAAGAAATGTGCCGCCAGGCGTCGATTTTGTGCTCGGTAATTTTCCGCACTCTATTTGCTACGAACAGGCGATACTCCCCGGTTCTGCCGATCCAGTGTAAGGCCACCGTGGCTGCGACCAGACTTTGGCTCGTCCCGCTTGCCTGACGAACAACGGGGTAAAAAGCTGTAGCCATTCATTCCATGACCGCTTGCGTCGCCGATCAATCGGTTCGGGATGGGTTGCCAAACTACGTTGTGTTGAGACCGCAGGAAGCAGATTTTGTAGTGTGATATAGCAAATAGTAACTCACTAATATTACTTATTACTAATATTAACTAATGATGTAACCTGTAACGCAGCAGCTATTGCACCAAGCCTGTGTCGTCTCTTTAATATGTCTTTATCCCTCGGTGTTTTCCCAGAAAACTGGAAGAAGGCCAACATTTCTCCTGTCTATAAAAGTAACGATCCTTCACTGCCAAACAACTACAGGCCAATCTCTTTACTGTGCATCCTATCCAAGGTGCTAGAACGTTGCGTATTTAACCGTTGTTTTCCACATACATCGCAGTTCCTCTACCCCCTACAACATGGATTCCGTCAAGGCCATTCTACTGAATCTCAACTACTGGTTGTGTATCACGACCTGTTGGATTGTGTAGCCAGTGGCAAGGAGATTGATGTTTTATACCTGGATCTGTCGAAGGCATTCGATAAAGTTCCGCATCACCTGCTACTCGCCAAACTTTCTAAACTTGGTATATCTGGTTCCCTCCATCAATGGTTCCATAGCTATCTGTCTGACAGGTACCAACGAGTAGTATTAGAAGGTGCGTCTTCTGACTGGTTGCCAGTTTCATCCGGGGTGCCTCAGGGATCAATTCCTCGGTCCCTTTCTGTTTATCGTTTTTCGCAAATGATCTGCCTGGCTACATCACCACAGGGTCCACTTTAGCGCTGTTTGCCGATGATTCAAAATTGTATAAAACCCTTGATAGTCCTTCGTTGACGACCAATCTCCAACAAGACCTGAATAACCTTCGGGATTGGAGTGCTGATAACTCGATGCTTTTTAATCCCTTGAAGTGTAAAGCGTTGCGCATCTCCAGAAAAAAGTCACCCAGTCACAAGTTCGACTACATCTTGGATGGACATTTGTTGGAGAGTGTGTCAAGCATCAAAGACCTCGGTGTGACTGTCTCCAGAGATTTACAATGGTCTAAGCACATCGAGGAAATCACGGCAAAGGCAAACCGAACGCTGGGATTGGTGAAGAGAGTATGTAGAGATGTGCAAGACGTGAAGACAAGGAGGACGCTGTACTGCACTCTGGTTCGCCCGCAGTTGGAGTATTGCTCCAGTGTTTGGTCGCCATACACTGCTAAACATCGGGCATTAATTGAAAATGTTCAACGCCGCGCCACCAAATTCATCCTGAACTACCCAGAAAGTAATGTAACTTACGCCAACAGACTCAGCGAACTTAACCTGCTACCCCTGGAATATCGAAGATCTATCAAGGACATTACTCTATTTTATAAATTCAACTCTGGTACTATGTATATCGACTCTAAGGGCATTTTCTCTCCAGTAAACTGTGCTCGTTTAACACGTAATTCTAGTTCACATAACTTTAAACCGATATCACAAACAAGATTATTTTAGATTCTCCTTCTTTCCACGGGTGATAAATTTGTGGAACAAGCTACCGCATGATACTAAAGCCTCTTCATCACTACAATCACTTAAAACAAGGCTTATACTTCAATCTAAAGATACTCTGCAAAGTTACGTTCCTCCATAATACTTAGTAATAATAACTTCTGTTTTGTAATAATGTAAGCATATGTGACCGTCCGAGTTTGTTTGTAAAATTTCTGTATATGTCTGTACTAGTTGTAGTGTATTTATTTTTAGATAAGGAGACAATTACAAATTGGGACTTATGTCCTGTTATTGCCTCCTGTCACTGCTGTAACTTTTAGTGACAAACCAATTAAAAAAAAAACAAAAAAAAAAAACCTGATGTATATAAACTAAGGGATTATTGTTCGGAGACATAATTGGTGGCAGCTGTGGGATACAATAGCTAAATATGGCAGAATCAAGCAACGGCGACGAAGAAAATATTGTGCGAAGTTCTACAGCATATCAAATGACACCGCCGTCAAAGTTTAGCTTTCAATCCTCGAAATGCACCCGATGGATTCGTCGATTTGAGCGGTTTCGAATTGCTACAGAACTTGACAAGAAAGACGAAGAGAAATAAGGCAATGCGCTTATCTACACTATGGGCGATGAGGCAGACGATATAATCGCATCGTTTGGCCAGAGCGACGAGGAGATCAAAAGCTACGAAACAGTTCGAAACAAGTTCGAAAATCACTTCATCACTAAACGAAACGTGATTTTCGAAAGAGCGAAATTTAATGTTCGAACTCAAGACGAAAACGAACCCGTGGAAAGCTTCATTATACCGAACTTCATTGCCACGCCAAGTACTGCGAATTTGGGGTACTGAAAGATCAATAGATACGAGATCGAATCGTAGTTGGACTGCAGAACAAAAAACTATCGAAGAAGTTAGAACCAGATCCGGCCAAATCTCACTCTAGAGAAAGCTATGTCTCAAGCAAGACAAAGCGAGGAAGTCAAAAAGCAAGAAAGTGTCATTCACGGAGAAAAAGTTACCGAAAATAGCGAGCACAATCTCGACAACATATTTAAGAATAGAAAGCAACAACGTTCCCATGAAGGTCATTTTACTCAGAGTACTAGTAAACACAGCAAATTTTACAAGCCCAAATGTTCACGGTGTCTCGGAACACCACACTCCAGGCAATCGTGTCCAGCAAGTAAGTCCATATGTCATAATTGTTCGAAGAAGGGACATTGGGCAAAGGCATGTCGAAGCCAAACAGGCCAAAAATTCCGAAAGCAAGAAATAAACGAAATAAACTCGACTCAACTAGAAAAGTCCTAATGGGTCCATGTAAGCACTAGCCACTAGCTGAACTGTATTGGAACATTCGCATCGCAGCTCCGACACGAAAACCAGACAACGACAGGAGAAATATTTGTGGTGAAAGGCTTAGAAAGACCACTACTCGGAAGGCAAGCATCCTAAAATCTGAAGCTAATCAATCAAGTCAACGTGGATGTACTAAACAAGGTTGAAACAGAAAAAACCATAAGAGAAAAGCATCCCAATCTCTTCACTGGTCTCGGACAAATTAAAAACCTCGAATACGATATCAAAATCACTCAAGATGCAATCCCGTTTGCCATCACAGTACCACGACAAGTACCGATTCCACTCCGCAAAGAAACTCAACGAGAAATAAAAAGAATGGAACAAAACGGAGTAATATCGCGAATTGAAGATCCGACTGAATGGTGTGCCCCGATGGTGGTAACACCAAAAAGCAATGGAAAGGTTCGGATATGTGTAGATCTCACAAAGCTCAACCAGTACGTACAACGCGATAACCACCAACCACCAATACCCGAAACAACATTTGCAAACCTTGCTGGTGCTTGCATGGCCAGAAAATTCGGACATAATTAACATTCTACTTCCGCCTAAATTTGCATATGGTGTCAAAATAAAGCTTCGTGAATTTATAGTAAACTGTAATGTGCACAGTACTAAACGCTAAAAATACACCTTTAGGTAGGTCAATTATAATTTGCCTTAATTACTCGTTGCAGAGCAAGTTAATCTTAATATTTTTATATAGTATTTCAAAATATTTTATCAGTATTCGTCCTGCATTTTCAAAAAAAAGTTTGATTATTTATCACGTTGAATACCATATAAAACAAAAACCGTAATAGCGTAGAAATAAAATAAAAATGCAGAGCCAACATAAACCTTTACCAGCAAAATATTACCTCAGGATCTTTAATATGACACGAATTACAAGAAACAACCAGGGCAAATTGCAAAGATGCAATGATTTTCTTAAATTTTGCGAAATTTAAGAATGCGCAATATAATTTATAGTTCTGCAAACGAATAATATTTGAACAGATATGCAAATTTGCTACGGCAATCTGCATATTCGATGTCCGCAATTTCTGGCCATGGGTATTTCTCAAAATTAGATGCGAACTCGGGATTCTGGCAAATTAGACTGTCAGAACAAGCAAGACCTCTCACAACGTTCATCACCCCATGGGGACGATATTGCTTTAACGTTCTTCCCTTTGGGATAAGCTCAGGCTGTGAGAAGTTTCAGAAGTGTATGCCTCAAATCCTCGAAGGTTTAGAAGGTGTCGAATGCAACATTGATGATGTTCTAATATATGGTACAACGAAAGAGGAGCACGACCAAAGATTGGAAAAGGTACTCCAACGACTCGGCGATGCCAATGTCACCCTCAATCCTGAAAAGTGTGTATTCAACGACCCCAGCGTGAAATGTTTAGGTCAGATTGTCGGATCTGATGGCATAAAACCAGACCCAGAAAAATTAAATACAAGCAATCCTGAAAATGCCACCACCAACCAACCTACATGAAGTCCGTTCCTTCCTGGGTATGGTGAATCAATTCAGCAAATTTACCACCAATCTCGCAGTCATGACAAAACCTATTCGCGAGCTGCTGGTTAAAAATACCGCATGGACATGGGGACCTCCACAACAAGATGCCTTTGACAAAATCAAGAAAACCCTGACATCAGCACCAATTCTGACCTTGTATGATCCCAAGAAAGAAACAAAAATAGCAGCTAATGCTTCGTCATATGGCCTAGGAGCGGTAGTTCTACAAGAAGAAGAGCCAGGTAACTGGAAACCCGTATCATTCATTTCAAGATCGATGACAGCAACTGAGACTAAGTCCGCGCAAATAGAAAAAGAGGCTCTGGCAGTTACTTGGCATGTGAGCGGTCAAGCAACTACATCATTGGAAAGTCGATAACAATAGAAACTGACCATAAACCACTGGTTCCCCTGCTCACCCAGTACACGGTCCAAGGCTACAATGCTATAAGATGATACTCATGAGATTTCACATGAAGGAAGTCTAAGATCATATTTGGCTGACACCCCTTTGACGGTCATAAGAAGGAACAGACCACAACTGCGTAGTATTCCAAATGACACCATAGTTCAGCATGCCGACAAGAAACAAGAGAAACAGGAAAACCCACCTAATACGAATACGAACAACAGACCGAAAAGAATAAAAATACTTTCTTTAAAAGCCAGAGAGAATCTGGGACTAGAATAACGAAGTACCGTATGGCGTAAGATTTAAAGACAGAACAATATAGTCGTTGTTGACATTATGTTGACAAATCGAAGAAAAGGGAGATCTAGTGCGACCTAGTAAATATTAATCATTACTTATTACTAATATTAATCAATGACGTAACCTGATGTATATAAACTAAGTGTATTGACATTAAAGGAGATTACTGTTCGAGACATAATTGCACAATTTCCTCAAGAGGCAGCAACTTGTTCTTACATGTTATAGGGGTAACTATAGCTATAGACAATATGAAGTGTCAAAAGTTCGAAAATTATAGGAGGGGAAAATTTTATATCCGTTTTTCCTTATTTAATAGTATAAAGCTAACGAAATGTCTGTCAAATTTTTTTTAATAGGTACCTTTGTACTGCAGGGGCCGGTTGTTCAAAAGGCGTTTAGCTTAAACGGTGGATAAGTTCGAAGCGCTTGTTTGGTTGAAATATTGAATATGAAGACAAGATGTCTTGTCTCTTCGGCATTTGTTTTTTACTTTACTTTTTGAAATTGGTCGTGGTTCTTAACAAAAGCTTTCTCGGGTCAACTCCGTTCGGAGAGTTTAACTGAGTTTTCCCCATGCAGTAAGGGAAATCAATGCCCTTAATTTTGATTTCTATATAATGCGTATATCGATATACTCGGTGTTAGGATTTAACCCCGTGCAAGGGCCGGTATACTGAAGGTGAAATCTATATATAGAGCTCACTGGTTATGCAGTGATTTGAAGACAGATACGCTCGATACAAGAAACGTTTTCAGAACTCCTAACAGGGAATATTGAATCTCTTAACGCTCTTGAATCATGGTGTGCTAACAACTGAATGACCTTAGACAAACAAAATTTAAGGAACTTGGATCAATTTGTTACCTTAAAAGATCTGTCGAACTCCAGGCCATAATTACGTCACAACATTGCCGTTCTAAATTTAGAACCACTTTAACTGAGATGGATTTCAAGTTTTACTCTCACAAGCTTTGTGCAAAGATGCAAGACACCCTTCTTCAATACATGCATTAAAAGAATTTTTTTACTTTGAACAATAAATGTGGAAATAAGTCGTAACACTAAAACGAGGCTACCAGGCTATGACCGGAAGCCTCGTTCTTGTTTTATGGCTTATTTTCACAATTTTAGTCAAAATTAAAAACTATTTTTGATGCATGAGTTGTAGAAGGATGTTTTGCATTTTTGCATAAAGCTTGTGAGAGTAAAACTTGAAATCCATCTCAGTTAAGGTGGTTCGAAATTTATAACGATAATGTTGTAAAACAATTAATCTGAAATGGACGGGATGCTCATATTCGATTTATAATTGCGAAAGCATCGAAATGTCTGCACATAATTAGAACACTGCGACGTAGTGGTAGCGATACCACAATTTAATTATTGGAATATTGCTATATATTTTTTTAACTACACCACAGTTAATCCGACAATCTACGTTCGTTGAGAAAGTTTGGCTTCAAATAGCTCGAAAAATATCGTAAAGAATTAAGCCAATTTTAATCAGAATTATTATCTTTATACAATAATATTGTGTGAGGTGCTTAAAACTGAATTGATAATGTTGTTACAAAATGTCCTTTCCATATTTTCTGCAAAATTATAACTATAGTGCTCAGGCCAATTACAGCGAACAAGATCCACTCGGTAAAGACAATCCAAATCGACAGAGACGTTTATCGCCAATTTTGTGTAACTTTCAACATTACCAGAAGTTCAGGACATTAATTATCATAATTCCAGTATTTCGCAATGAAAGATGGCTGCCTTGTTATAATAGAATTATATAAGGCACGAGACAAAATTTGAAATTAAAGCAACTTCTATCTTACATATTGCAGTTGCGAATTTCGATTTAGGACGGGCAGAAACTGGGTAGTTTTATGAAAATTTTTTCATATTTTTATATTACTCTTAACAGGTTTCCCAGTAATTTCATTTGAGCAACTAACCATTATATACTTGCAATATATTGTTTAGTTGCTGAAATTTCATTACTGGGGAACCTGTTAAAGGTAATATAAGGTAATATAAAGGTAATACATGTATTCTTCCCGTCTTAAATCGAAGTCCGTAACTGCAATATATAAGATAGAAGTTGCTTTAATTTCAAATTTTGTCTCGTGCCTCATATGATTTTATTATAACAAGGCAGCCATCTTTGATTGGGAAATACTGGCATTATGAACTTTTATGGTAATCTGAATTTCTGGTTATGAATTAATCTTTTATTCCCAATTACAATTAACTATCTGTCTTCATGGAAAGCCAAAACTGAATCTGGGTCATTTGCTCGTTTGTTTTTTTTACTATTTCAATCACTGACAGAACAACATTCAGTTCAATATTTCATCAACACTTACAGTGGGATTTGCATTGCAAGAAGTCCAGATATCTTGATTTTGGGATACTTTTATCATGCAGTGCTATGACTCAATATTCTTACTTATATTATACGACTACATTAAGACATTGGAAAGAAATGTTAAAGGAATACAATATTATATAGGAACGCACTTTAGGTAAAGTACGAAAAAAGTGCTTACAGTAATTGCGAGATTGACCAACAAGGGCGGAAGTCCAAGTGCTCGTCGATCTGCTACTCTACGCTCAACCCAGGTATGATATCGTGAATCAACGATGTACATCGCGATGAAGACATCATTGGACTGATGCAGACTAGCTGTGCCTTTGAGCTTATGGAAGTCTCGTGGCCACACACAATTACTATCAAAAACGTTTTCCTGGTTTTGTCAGTGGTCGTCGTTCAAGCTTGTGAGCGAAACTTTCCCGGCAGATTGGACAACGGGTACTGAAGAAAAACAAGTCATACCACATTATACGTCATTTACGGGCTGGGAATTCCGGATGTGAACATGAAAACATTGTCATCATTTAAAACAACCAGGAAATTTCAACACTTTTTTGTAAAACGTTTAATTGAATTCCAAACATTTCATTTACGAAGTTACATTAAACATGCTTTCGCTCAACTCCACCCCTGTTAGAGGAGAATGTTATTAATACGTACATTCCACTTCGGATCATTTGAGTTGCACATTCTTTGTGTACTTTATGAGAACACGGCAGGATCTGACATCCTGTGAAGGCGTCCTATAAAAATCCACCAAAAAATGTTTATGATTAAATAAAAAATAAAGCTTAGTCACTGTGATAAATAGTACATGACATCAAAATAAATGAGACGTCACTTATTGCAATGTATTACACTGTAGGAACTCATTATAACTTTGGATATACTTGAATGTCAGAATTTAGAGTGAAAAACGGAAACCTAACCAAGAAAATAAAATGTGGCATTGAAAAACCTAACCAAGCAAATAAATTATTCTGCCGTACCTCCAAACATATGCAACATTCATCATGAGCAGATCCTTCACGACATTTATGATTTCCTCGAAGTTGGACATCCAGACACACACCACAAACATCGCAATGGAAAGATCGATCACCATGAATTCTAAAATAGAACAACAACGGTGCAATTAATTATCTTTATAGTGAGAAACTAACACTGCATGTGGTTTAAGTATTCGTTTCCATCCATTGTTCCGTCAGCTAACTCTTGTTAAGCAAAGCAGAAATTTACTGATTCCACAAAATTCTCACTCACACAATTCCTACCTGCAGATTCCACATTTTTCACAATGATAAGGATGGTCATCTTTACCAGTTAAGTGCAAACACAAACCACAGAAATAATTGGCAAATTTTGCATTGCAGTTACAGCAAAACTCTCCAAACTAGAAAATGAAAATGTAGGATTATACATACACGGAATAGTAGGGTTAAAACATAGAACGGATGCAACATAATCCACACAAAAGTTTCCTTACTGGTTGCTCTTTGTTACAATAAACGCACTTCACCATCTTTGTGTCACGTGACTTAAGTTTCTTTCTTCCACAAGTACTTTGGTTGTTATGGCAACGATGACATGGCCAAAATTTATCACAACACTCAAATTTCACGTAACAGTGTCGTTTATAATGACTGCAAAGCCAATTATCATCCTGGTCAAGAGCCTGGTGGTTGCGAGAGGTGTCGGGGTTGCGAGAATTGAAGCCCTTGTTAATCTCTGTATCACGACGTTGGGGTTTGGAAAGTTTTAAACCATTGCTACCAAATGTTTGAAGGTTTCGGCTGTTGTTTGGTAGTGATTGGTTTGTTTTTATCAACGGGTTTGCTGTCATTCTTCTCCTCTCGTCTGGTTTTACAATAAAGGGGATATTAGCAATAATGTGAAACTTTCACTCAATTCAACTTAAAGTTATTTAGCAGCAAAAGATTGACGTTCATACATAGATATAACGCTTTCTGCTACAATGCAACGATGGAATGGATAAGTTAGCTGTAATATGGAAATCTTACTCCAATTCAGGCGCCACAGAGCACAAGAATTGCGTAATCCAAATTATCCAATACATTTCAATTTGTTCTCTATTTTAATTTTCTAAGTCTAAAATTGAGACAATCGAGTAGAATTGGGAATGACGTTAAGCGGTATCTTTCTTTCCCCCACAACTTTAGGGCCTTAATTCACTATTAAAGTTACTTTTAAATAAAGCAGACTCCGCGCCATGTAACTTAATTCAGGAATCCGAAATGCAATCATGCGCAGAATCCGGAGTCCCAACTTTGCAATACGCAAGTTGTAATCCAGAATCCAAGGGTGGAAACTGAAATTCCACGTAGTATGATCTGGAATCCAAACAATGGGATATAATACCACCTGGTTTACCTTAGATTGTGCGATAGATTGTAGGAGTACAAAAGGAGTACAAAAAACTTACAAGAAATAGGACCATCAGGAACGACCACGTCAGTAACTTTACTGGACGAAAATCCTGTTGCAGTTGATTTGAGTTCTTGCTGTTCATGCGCTGCGGGTTGATTTTCATTTCGAGATCTAAAAGGCACTTTGGAATTGGAGGAAGTATTTTGGTTTTTCAGAGAGCTTGGAAAAGCAGCCATGTTGCTGCCCAATGGTTTTCTTGTTGCTTGATCTCCGGCATTACCTCCTGCGGTTGGAATTGGGATCTCTCCATTGAAGATGCTTACATTTAAATATCTTGATGTGCTCCGACCAGCTTGGCGAATTTTCGGGCCTGGAACTTGCCGAAGTAGACTATAATCACCAAGAAGGAATAGATCAATCATGTGCAGAAGATCATATCTGATGATGGATTTGAAAAAAACACAAAGATTACTTAAATCTTCGGCGTTGATAGCCCCTTTTTCATCAAGTTTGAAAAATACATCTGAAGCATTTGAGGCGTTCTCAATCGAGAAATTCTGACTTGCCCAATGTTTGAGTTTTATAACATCAGAAGAAAGAAGACCTTGAGCCAAAGTGAGCAACAATATCTTGTAGTTGTTGTATAATATCGCAGCCACGGATGTTGATGGCTTATTACTCAAGGATATGAACTCTCTTCCATTAGAATCATCTTGTTGAACTGAGAATGACAGATCTTCATCATTTTGGTGGCTCGAGTTGCGTTGGACTTCAGATAAAATTTCCACGACACCTTTTCCACTTTCAACTTGCACCAAATTTTGCGATGCTGTCTGAACAAATGATGTCGACGCTCCCACGTTGATTGCTTTAGCTTCATTTCCCTCTCCGCTGCTTGTCTCCCCTCGATCGCGAAGTCGTTTTTGTGTTACTGGACTTTCATTTTCACCCTTTCGGGATTCGTTCCCATTAGAATCGAAGCAGTTTGCTTCAAGACGTTCGGAACGAACTGGTGTTTTGTAGCTTGGCTTCCGATCATCTGATCTCTCATTGCTGACAATTAGACCTTGCGATGTTGGGAATATTTCATGAAAACGTTCTGTCCATCTTTCTGCGCTTTCTTTTGCATTTTTTTCAAAAAGTAGTTCCCCAAGATCACCCAAAACCTCCTGATGTTCGGTAAATACAATTTCCTCTCCTTGACTGGGAATCTTTTTGCTCAACGCACTTTCTTCGGTTTCCATTCCCTCGTCCTGTGCTTCATAGAGTATTTTTGCTCTTTTCAAATCTTCATCCAAAAAGGCATTTTCACGACCAGCATAATTGTGCAAAGGCTTGGCATTTTCTTCGCTTGGCGATTTAAGATACTTTTGTAACAAATCTAAGGAAACCAAAGTCTCTTCAAGTGATGCTTTCGCTTCGGAAAGACCATTTAAGAAATCGGAATTCACTTTTTGATCAACCGCATTTGAGAAAACTGATGCGCTTTTTTCTTGCTCATGTTTGGTTGAAGAATCGTCGAAACCAAAATCTAGATCGCCTTTAGAGAAATGAAGCTCTAGTTTGGTATTCCTTCTGGATAGTGATTCCCATGCGCTCAGTAACGAATCTTCTATACCGCGAAGAAAACCTCTGAAGAGATTCCATCGATTATTGATCACGCCATTCTTATCAGTTGATTTGCCATGTTTGGATGCTGGTATCACTGGTATGGCCATTTTCTGCAAACTTTACTTCAAAAGTTTAAGGACCTAAAAATATAAGTTAAATTCTGTATTATAGAGATGCATATAATATATTGCAAACTGACATGCGTGGGCGCTTTAAATCGATGTTACTCTCAATTGAGTGGAAAATGACTAAATGGCTGAATTTTTATGGAGAAAAAGTTTGAAAGGCAGGTAAAAATTAAAGAGTGACATGTATACGTATATATCCACATGTATACATTTACTGCTCGAGATTCAACAGTGTTACTTGACGTTGCTAAAGACCCTAAAAAGTTTCAGGTGATGGAGTTGCTAGACAACATTTAGTTCCAGTCAAGAAGGTACTTTTCACCTCAAAGAAAAGCATTTCTCTATTTTCAAGGCAGCGCTATCGATTATGTTATCTAGGAAACGCGTGTAGGTGTTTTGTCTACATTGCGACCACGTTTTGGGCTGACCAATGCCAATTACACCCTTTAGGAGTGTTTAAGTGAACTTTCGCGGTTTCCATTTTTCGCTGTTTCTTCCGATTTATTCCGACTGTGTTATTTTTATAAGCTAATCTGGTTTAAATTTTTTTTGGAGAATCTTTTCGGAAAAATTTTTGCCTATCAACCAAAATGTAGCAATAAAATATACGAATTTGCATGGTCATGTTTTATCCACTACGATTGATGCTGTTCAGCGCAACCGCCGTGAAATAATTTAGGTAGCATTAGTTTCATTAAAAATCACGGTTAAATCAGATGCCATTCCATCATAATAATTCTTGCAGCACAATACTTGCTCTGCACCATTTCAAGAGCATTTTTTACAAGTTAACCAGTTACTTTGTCCAAACTCAAACAATACATCCTCGATTTAGAGATTTGGCCTGATTTTTCGATTACTTGCCAGTATTTTTGAATGGGAATGAATCAGAAGAGCGCCTTTTTTGTTGTTTGTCAATCATTAATTCTTTATGCATCCATCCATCCATCGATTGTTGTTTGTTGGATTTCAGCAGCAGTATCGGCAACAATCTGGGCTGTTATATTTAAGCAAAAACACAGAATAATAATTGAAGAAGTTAAAACTTAACCGAGTCCTCGGACTAAAGGGCATAATCAAGGCAAACAAAAGTCAACTGTTCGTGGCAAATTTCTCAATTGTCAAAAAATTTGCAGAATTAGTTAATTCATGTTTGCCGTGATAAATGGCTTTTAGCCAGAAAGATCAGTCAAAGTTTTAACTTTCTAACTTTACCTCCGTTTGCATTATACATTCAATTTCTCGGCACCGCACGTCACGGCTAAAATAGGTAGCTACCTGTGCATGCCCAATTTCATCTTTGCCTAGCCTTTGTATTGGTAGCCTAAACAGAAATAAACTGGGCACATGCAAGTGTACCAATTGCAGCCGTGCCACGCCATTAAATTGAGTATAGCGTAAACGGGGCTTATATTTTGTGTATATTTGCTTTTATTAAATATAATTAGCCAGAAGATGCGATTTGTCGATGTATCGTGTAGCTCCCAAATAACTCTCCTCAATTACATCAGTATATTTATTGTGATGGATCA
This sequence comes from Dendronephthya gigantea, assembly GCF_004324835.1. Taxonomy (NCBI): domain Eukaryota; kingdom Metazoa; phylum Cnidaria; class Anthozoa; order Malacalcyonacea; family Nephtheidae; genus Dendronephthya; species Dendronephthya gigantea. Next base: position 623,180 of record NW_021163087.1, read on the forward strand.
TCCCAGTGATAAAACCTCGTCGAGTATGTTTCCAACCTCGCAAGCCAGGCTCTTTTACCTACGCTCCACGGCCCACGCTGCGGCAAAGACCCTGGTCAAGGCTGGTCATGTGACCTCCCAAAATATGGGAGGTTTTTAATTAGCGCTTAGTTCATATCCATGGGAGGAGTGGCAAAGTCGATATACCATTTCTGCTATTTTTAGCACTTGTCACAATCCAGATGACTTTGTACTAACGCAACTAAAAATAGCGGTTCACACAATAAACTAAATAAATACAGCTAGTGTGGCGCAGTAAAAAACTAAAAAGAGCAATAAACCGAATTTAGATTCAAGTGCTATGTGTAGACTGTATCATCGTCGATAGAATCGGTTTTAGTATCGTCACAAGTTCAGTTGATATTCAATACAGACACTCTAAGGCCTGTGCTATCTTCTAAATTTGGGCGTTGATGAGAGAATTTAGAGGTCAAATAACAATAACGACACATGTTATTTCGCTTTGCAGTACAACAGCGCTCAATATTCAGTCCTTAGAAACACGCTGTTTTAACTGATGTGATCTATGCGCTACTTGTGTCCCACCCATCCCCACACGGGAGAAGCGTAACAAAAGAATCACGTGACCAGCCTTGACCAGGGTCTTTGCCGCAGCGTGGGCCGTGGAGCGTAGGTAAAAGAGCCTGGCTTGCGAGGTTGGTATGTTTCGAGGCATCCAGTACCAATAGAGATCCGATTCTGAGGTTTTCAACAAGGAACCTAAAAGGCATATCCTCTGTGTAAATATTCCTTTTGACTCAGCAGTTGCAAAGACCATAAAGTCGCGATGTAATTTCACAGTTACTTAAATTTTAGTTTCAGGCACACAGCTTTACCCGAAATATCACTTGGTTGCTTCAATTTCTTCCTCAGTCAAAGAACAGTTAGAACAAACTAATTCTCGACCCTCAGGAACGGTTTGTGCCGCCGTGTCTTTTTACAAGACCTGATTATTTCATGCCGAGCTAGTATTCGTCATGAATAACATAACTATTGTCATAATCAAGACAAAATATCGATCACACCGATCCAAAATACTGGAAATTGGATTAAGACGTGTTTACTTCTTCTCCTTCAACAAAAACAGCTGTTTCAGTAAACTTTGTATTACGCAGTTCACGTGGTAAACTTTCAACAAGGAACGTTCGACTGATACATGAAAATATCTCGAGATTCCTGTATTAATCAGTTTCTGCTTGAGTCTTGTTCATGATTTCAATATATCCGCCAATGTTTTTAGTTAAGCAAAGTGTGTTAACATATAATTTTGTCCCTCACAAGTGACGGAGACTAAATATAGCAGCAGAGAACATCATTCATATGTCTTGGTTTGTAAATAATAAGCCGAAATGCCAATTCTATTGTTTATATTTTTCCGGAGTGCCACAACAAATAAAGTTTTCCATAGTGGAACATTTTATGGTATTTATTTCGATTTCTGTCCAGTATTTTTAAATACATTCTTTCATTAAAGACAAAATGATCACGGAAATATATCTCCAGAATTAATTTTCCATTTCATATTTACTTCTTTTACCGAATTTCGTGACATACTCATCATGTCTTCAATGACTTTCCACAATTCAAACAATCCAAAGTTCAATACAAAACAATTGATTAAACATGCAATCCTTTCGCTAGGAGCTTCTATAAACAGGTATATGGTTTATCCATAATCCATGTGCAGAAATAATCTGGAAGCATCATTCGTGTCGGGAGAGGAAGTGATAAATTAAAATCACCTTTAATAAAGCGACTTTCACGTGAGTAATGAAGCCAAGGTAATATATTCCAGTTCAGTGCTACATGGTAGGTGCAACCATAAGGTGGAGTGAATTGCAGAAATATAAGAATTTCAATCCCACTGTTTTCAATAATTTATCCTCGCGGTATATTTGAGTATCCTGAACAAAACGAATACTTTGTGCCAACGTGGAGTTAAACCATTCCATTCCAACAGATTGACAAGTGAATTGTGTCCCTTACAAGTGACGTAAGTAATAAACCAAATAACAGAGAACGTCTTTCATATATCTTTGCTTGTGCATGGATACCATCAAGCAGAAATGCTATTGCTGTTATTTTTCCGGAGTGCAATACGAATAGAGCTTTCAATAGTAGCACATTTTAATGCCATTCTTCTTGAACAATGGCAGATAATGGCGCAGATAGATAAACAAAACAAATGAGTAATTCTAAACAATATTAGAAAATAAAGCATTTAATTCAATGACAAAAACTTGAAAGTCATGAATACCTTGACCACTTACACCTAAGATGCAAAACACACATGGGAACCATGCAGTGGCGTAGCCAGCCTGATGATTTTTCCCGCTATGTAAATTTCGAATTATCATAATTATTCATATCTTTAGAAATTTGTTGTTTTCACAGTCAATGACCACTAAAATATTAGCGTAACGGGACAAATCGTTAGACTGGCTATGTCGTGAACTAGAAATACATAGATGCGATAACTAACTAATTAATATCAGATATATTTTCTTTGACGCAAGACTGACGCGTCCGGCGATGTCACAAACGTTTAGACTTCGATTTTATATTTTCAAATTTTACACTTACGCCGGCTTACATATTGCTGAGCTGCCTTAGATGCTGTTACATGACCGAGTTACTCGAGATTCAACGAAGCGTGAGAGGACTTTGAGGTATTAAGATAAGTCTTTATGACACCAAACAAGCACATGCTATTGTTGTGGTGATTATACGACTGCCAGGATCTTGTTATCTGCTCATTTCAATACCTCAAAATCATCTCACGCTTCGTTGAATCTCGGGTAACCGGGCTCATGCATGTGAGCAGCCCCTTAGCAGTCCCTATATATTTTTTCGCACTTATGCCTTTTAATAATAAATAGTTTTGAACACTTCAAAAACAACTCCGACCGAAGTTCAAACGGTTTATCACAAGCGATATTTTTCTCGTGGGGAAAGACATAATTTATTAACCGCACCTCTGGAACAAATTTCCCAAAGACACAAGAATTAAACAAACTTCGATGAAAAAAAATATCGCGAGACATGGAAAAGAAAAATGGCCATATAGCGGAAACCCGAATTTATGGCCATTTTCCACTTGGTGGAATTTTTTCTTTCAAATAAAAATCCGCTCCCCGCGCAAAATTTGGTCTAGTGGACAACAACCCGTATACACTATACGTAGGTGTTTCAAAAATTTTGAAACTAAACCAAGCTTATCGCTAAGCTTTCCCAGGCGAATTCGCCTGAGCGGACTTAGTACCCTCGCAAGGGATCATACGAGCAGTTAATTTGAAAGAAATTAACCAGAATGCTGAGTTGCAAATATCATAAGTTTAGCCCGCAAAATACGCTGCCATGCCCAATAAAGTTAATATAATGTCCTTTATTTCCTCTCAATTACTCTCCCTTTCTAAGGCCCACTAGGAAGATCTGTATGACTATAATATAGAATAGGCAACCATGAGGATCGTACTATAAACAGAGCTATACTAACAACATCCTATATACCTGAACTATATTGATCATTATCACTCCTGTTTTTATCTGACCGCGGGAACAACTTATAGTCAATACGATAATGACACAGCATATATAGATACATGCATGCAGTAATGTGCTATTCAAGCAGAGAGCATAGAGTAACTTACTCGCTTTTCATGGTTCTCTTGCTTCGTTTCCTTTGTTTGAATGGAAAACAAACTCTTACGAGTGACGACATATTTTCAACTGTATATCTTTTAGAAACGTCTTCTCCAAAGTAGCGAACTTTGAATTTTCTGCTTCGCACACAAATTATTGACTTCCGTCACATCAATTGACATTATATTATAGAAATGCATAAATAACTACTTTATATCACTCCTTATATACTAGTGGTATTTGTTGATCCACGCATAACGAATCTATAATATATATAAATGATAAAATATAATTGTATACTGCATGGGTATAGCAGCCTATATTATATTATGGTTTTAATCCCTCGGCTGTACTTGGCTAGAAGTTGGGTGATCAAAACTGTGGACATTCAAATACAGATATGCTCTACATACATAAAAAACTAACCTGATTTACATACGCAACTTTTCACTCAACTTTTACGTCTGTACAAGTACATCCACGCAGCTTTACACCTATCAATTTCTGAATACTAAAGTACGGAGGAAGCAATTAGTATGAGTATGCTAGAAAAATAAAAACCATCATGACAACTCAAAGAAGAGAATCTCCTGACAACTCAAAGAAGAGAATCATATTCAATAACCTAAAATGTTTAATTGTGTTAATGTCCACTGTATAAATGTTAAAAAATATTACCTTCTTCATTATGTCCAAATTCCAGTCCAATCGTCTTTGATATAATTAGGAATATATAAAATATCATTAATAAAAACGTATATATTTTACAAATTTACATTTATTTATTTTCCAAAAATAAGCCTGTCAACAAGGACACAGCCTGCAAGGACACTCCTTTACATTGCTGAAAACTTAAAAGTAATAATTGAATTAGCTTACGCATGTTATGTTTATACGATTTCTTAATTCTAAAGCCAAAATCAAGGAAAAGATTTTACTAACCTATAAGTTAAGCTGTTTTTTGTTTCTAAAGGTGTAGTGTCCTTGAGGCAATTTGGTTGATAATTCATATATGCGCAATTGTAAGCCACATTAATTAACCATAGTAGACTTAACTAGCCATATTTGACAGACTCGGTGAACTGTGACCGAACAGACAGGTATCATATAACACGTTCACACGTGTGTGTAGAGATAAAATAAAAAAGGGACAGTCGAAGTCAGATACTAGAGAAATGTAGATCACTATCGTATTGTTGGTATGATAAAAGTAAAGTGTTGAAGTAAACTTGTGATTAATACTGGTGTGTGCAACACACATTTCAAGAAATTGTGCATGGCCGCAAGGCTGACACAATAACTATAAAAGTAAAGGTATATACGTCCAACAGAAGCTTATACCTGCATGCAGGCAACTTGCAGACACCCTCTTGTTCCATACTTCACACATAAAACGACACAAAATTAATGACAAAGCGCATTTCTTACAGCCTATATTATATATATTTATATTTTCTGTATTTGACTATTTTAGACTAAATTTTCCCTAAAAAGGTCAAAACTTTTTTAACGAAATTATACACTTGCAGCTTTCTTTTCTGATGAGTCGACGGTTCTGGAAACGATTAACGCATGCATGGTCTTTGTTTAAGAAACTAAAAATCCTGCGATCTTTGGTAGAAATTTGCTATAGATAACAAATACGCGTGGCTTTGAAAATTGAAGATTTCTGTTATTGAACATGTTCAAAGGCAAGCAAAAGGTCAATTTTCGAAACTCGGAACAATTCATTCGGTTGAGGTGGAGCGAAATTTGGGCTTCAATGTTTATGAAAGGCCAAAGCATTGTTTCATGCTGCTGGCTGAATTTCGATGCCTGTTCGGGACTTCAAAATAATAAATTTGGACAAACGAATACTTCGCTCTTAATTTTAATTAAGCACATAAACAAGTACGATCGTACTATAGTGGACCAGGAACTGCGTAACCGAATTTAATTTCTGCATTGTATATTCACTGCACTGCATTTCTGAACTGCATTGTACAATTTCTGAACTGCATATATAGGCTGAATATTAATGATATGTATATATTATTTGCAGCAAATATATCAAGAATTGTTTGCAACTTGCTTCAAAGGTCAAAAGTAAAAATTCGAACTCCGTCAATCGATGCGGAATAATGCTTAGAATAATTGTGCCAAGTGTCATTCCGATCAAACAAGTAATGCTAGAGCCTTAGTGTTTTTTTAAAGAGCGTCGACCCTAACAACAACAACAACAACAACAACAACAACAACAACAACAACAACAACAACAACAAACACAACAACAACAACAACAACAACAACAACAACAACAACAACAACAACAACAACAACAACAACAAGATTAGCAGCGGTTAGGGACCAGTTCCTGGTCCAAAAACAGTATTTAAACAATTTTGGCTGTCTCGGCCACACCACGTAAGTATTTAATGCTGCAAAGCTTTAATTACTTATCGGCTGTCACCATGCAAACGTACAAGAATATTAAAATTGAGACAGTTATATAAACAGCACTTGTAATACGGTCAAAGCGCTAAGATATTTTACTCTCTCCAATGATGCATATACTCACCCATAGCAACCACTTCTGAAAATTCCGCGTATTTTATACCCTCACGGCCTCACGTATGTCCCTGTCATCTTCCCAACTGTCTGAATTTTACTTTTTATCTTTCGGTCATGATTACGAGAAATTTTTAGAGCAAGATGTGAAATTGATCAGAGAAATTGATTCTTTAGTTCTCAAGCACAAGCGTTGCTATGCAAAGCCTGGTTGTGATGTTGTTACGCTGTTCGAAAATGTATGTGCATGACAACCGGATTTCTTGACTTTCACGTGACATTTTTGTCAACCAATCAGATTCTGGAGGAAATTAACTATAAAACTTGACAATAAAGAAGATATCAACCACTTTGGATTATTTGACTCCAGAAATTAGGCTGTTGTCGATTTTTCGAAAATTGTGACATTTTTGCCATCAACATCATTAAGCGGGTGATTTATGCAAGAATCGGGAAAAAATATTCTTAATGCCTGATTTTGAAGCGAAAGCTATCAGATTTAATCAGAATAATCACAGAGAGGTAAATAAGGTACGTCTGTATCAGGTTCTGTTCGGGCTTTTGTAATACTGTCAACATTTAGACTTCCAGTTGAGATATAATATTAAATAATATATAAATTTAAGTATGTATAAATAAGTATTTATAAATACAAGTATGTATCGATAGAGAAGAGTGTATCGATCAATACTGATTACCACAGGAATCGCAAGTTATACAACGTAAAGAACCAATTCGAACCAATCAAAGGTCGTCGGATCCGCTCGCAATGAGTTTATACATATACATATTTAATTTCCTAATGAAACGGGATTCCCCCGACTGATTGGGGTTTTCCCTTTTTGTGAATACAATATTACTTGTCTTTTATATATAATAACGCTTGATTGTGCGCCATAAATTGGCATTGGAATGGTTATATTCTGCCAGGCGTACCAAGCAGGAGTTTGCAGTCTCGAAGATTGGCTAAAATTCGTAATAAGTGAAGCAATTGCTATTCAAAATTCGAATAATTTTGCTGAAATCATTACCTTGCATTACCTTCAAACTTTTAACTCACCCCACTCCTTAAAATTTTTAACTCACCCCACTCCTTAAAATTTTTAACTCACCCCACTCCTTAAAAATTCCGTAAATTGTTTTTTGAAGTTTTCCCCCAGCCTTCGCAATGTTAATTTCAGTTTACTCATGCTTAGCCATGCTCAGAAGCAATAGCGTGTGTAGTTGATATAATATACCATAGCCACCTTATCCTGCTCACTCCCATCGCCATCTTTTAACCAATATGGTTAAACGTTAGGTAAACTTATTTTGCTTTATGGACTAAGAAAGTTTTGGTGGTTAAAGGAGCACCGCGATCTTTTATACTGAATTCGTCATCAAGGCATTAGACAGAAATTAATATACGCTCCTAAACCTAAAAAGTTGTCGCGTTTTGAAATGGTTAACTCGAATTCTTCACATTCCTCAATTGAATATTTAATTACTTAATTAATTATGATTGACACACGAACTTTTCTTACCTTCAATGCACATTCACTTGCTTTGGTACACTTTAAACGCAACTACTAATAAAACGTTCAAAATATCTGAAGGGATTTCCCCCCGGAATCAAAGGGAATTCCCCTGGCTTGGGTTTGGAAAGTGCTGGAGTTTTGTGACGTGTTAAATCTTTGCTTCTTATCATTAAAATGTTTTGTTCATTCCGAGTTTGTTTAGTTTTAACTTCACTTTTAGCTGCTTTCTTCAAATGCTCAATTCAGTTTGGGTGAAAAATTGAATTCTTGTTAGATTTAGATAGTCAATAGAACTTTCATTGCTTTTCACCCTTCAAGGGCGTAATTCATGATAAGTCGAACAACCATCATGGCGGACGGTCGTTCAATAAGAGGCTCTAGCAAATTTTTAAATAAAAGCGATGTTTTAACAGAGTTTGATCGCACGATCTTAAACCAAGCGATTGTACCAATTTTATTTATGATGGCACGCGTTTTAAATTTGCAGGACTTCAAGTTGGGAAACGTTTGGACTTCAAATTGGGAAAGCTTAAAGTATTTCGTCGATCATATTATTGACTGTTATTAATGACTCCGCGGATAGCTCACCGGTGACCTTAGAAAAGAACGTACCAATCACATCTAAATCTCGGCCTTCGGCAAACAGATTGTCAATGTAGTCTTTTAACTGCCGAGCTGGGGGGGGGGAATTAAATTGGAGATGGCTATTATTGCGAAGAGACGTTGAAGCTAATGCTCCCGCGATTATTACAATACAAGAGGTGGAAGGCAAAATTAAATGCTGGAGCAGGATTTGATTAACGACAGAGAAAGCAATAAAGAAATCAACCTTGCCGAATAGACGGATATCATCCTTGGTAAAAGGTAGACACTGAAATAACTGAACTTAACAATATTAAACAAATTAATATCGTTAAATTTCTTTCCTAGTCTTCAATCACATCGAGTTATTTTATCAATCACATCGAGACAAACGAATACTGCGCTCTTAATCTTAATTAAGCGCATAAGAAAACAGTACTTAAACAATTTTGGCTGTCTCGGCTAAGTGGAAACGATGATCTTATAATTTTGCTTTCCATTTTAAACTTATCCACCGTTTAAGCTAAACGCCTTTCGAAAAACCGGTCCCAGGCTGACAGACCCGGAATATATGTCAACTTGATTTATCATGCTATCTTCGGTTCATGCGCATTCGGCAAATTTAATCGAAATATCCCGGTCAAAACTGTTTAGCCGCATGAGAAATCTCATGCATAGCAAAATATACGTTTCGCCTCGTGATATTTCATACTCAAACTCCCATCCGTCTGCAAGAAAATAACGCAATATTGGCGGGAAGAAACAAAATTGAATATATTAAGTAATTTAGCTTGTAGGTACACCACGTAAGTATTTAATGCTGCAAAGCTTTAATCACTTATCGACTGTCACCATGCAAACATACAAAAATATTAAAATTGAGACAGAGTGCTAAGATATTTTACCCTCTCCATTTATGCATGTACTCACCCATAGCAACCACTTCTGAAAATTCCGCGTATTTTATACCCTCACGGCCACACGTATATTTAAATTTTGCGTATACATGCTAGCAAATATGCTTAGGATAGTGACGACAGGGTTATAATACCCTAACTAAGGTCACTAACCCTTATAACACACTGAAGTAACAGACATATAACGGACGGACGGACGGACAAACAGACAAACAAGCGGCAGAGTTCAGCTTTAGCAACAATGTGATTGGTTCAAGCGTTGAAAGAAAGATTATATTGTGTTGCAACGTAAACATATGGAGCGCCAGGTTGAAATAACTTCAATGTTGTAGAGAACGGTATCTTGGAGAGCGGTATTGTAGGTGGACTTAAGCATTCTTTTGAAGGAGAATATGTATGTCCCTGTTATCTTCCCAACTGTCTGAATCTTACTTTTTATCTTTCGGTCATGATTCTGTACGAGAAATTTTTAGAGCAAGATGTGAAATTTATCAGAGAAATTGTTTTTTTAGTTCTCAAGCACAAGCGTTGCTATGCAAAGCCTGGTTGTGATGTTGTTACGCTGTTCGAAAATGTATGTGCATGACAACCGGATTTCTTGACTTTCACGTGACATTTTTGTCAACCAATCAGATTCTGGAGGAAATTAACTATAAAACTTGACAATAAAGAAGATATCAACCACTTTGGATTATTTGACTCCAGAAATTAGGCTGTTGTCGATTTTTCGAAAATTGTGACATTTTTGCCATCAACATCATTAAGCGGGTGATTTATGCAAGAATCGGGAAAAAATATTCTTAATGCCTGATTTTGAAGCGAAAGCTATCAGATTTAATCAGAATAATCACAGAGAGGTAAATAAGGTACGTCTGTATCAGGTTCTGTTCGGGCTTTTGTAATACTGTCAACATTTAGACTTCCAGTTGAGATATAATATTAAATAATATATAAATTTAAGTATGTATAAATAAGTATTTATAAATACAAGTATGTATCGATAGAGAAGAGTGTATCGATCAATACTGATTACCACAGGAATCGCAAGTTATACAACGTAAAGAACCAATTCGAACGAATCAAAGGTCGTCGGATCCGCTCGCAATGAGTTTATACATATACATATTTAATTTCCTAATGAAACGGGATTCCCCCGACTGATTGGGGTTTTCCCTTTTTGTGAATACAATATTACTTGTCTTTTATATATAATAACGCTTGATTGTGCGCCATAAATTGGCATTGGAATGGTTATATTCTGCCAGGCGTACCAAGCAGGAGTTTGCAGTCTCGAAGATTGGCTAAAATTCGTAATAAGTGAAGCAATTGCTATTCAAAATTCGAATAATTTTGCTGAAATCATTACCTTGCATTACCTTCAAACTTTTAACTCACCCCACTCCTTAAAATTTTTAACTCACCCCACTCCTTAAAATTTTTAACTCACCCCACTCCTTAAAAATTCCGTAAATTGTTTTTTGAAGTTTTCCCCCAGCCTTCGCAATGTTAATTTCAGTTTACTCATGCCTAGCCATGCTCAGAAGCAATAGCGTGTGTAGTTGATATAATATACCATAGCCACCTTATCCTGCTCACTCCCATCGCCATCTTTTAACCAATATGGTTAAACTTAGGTAAACTTATTTTGCTTTATGGACTAAGAAAGTTTTGGTGGTTAAAGGAGCACCGCGATCTTTTATACTGAATTCGTCATCAAGGCATTAGACAGAAATTAATATACGCTCCTAAACCTAAAAAGTTGTCGCGTTTTGAAATGGTTAGCTCGAATTCTTCACATTCCTCAATTGAATATTTAATTACTTAATTAATTATGATTGACACACGAACTTTTCTTACCTTCAATGCACATTCACTTGCTTTGGTACACTTTAAACGCAACTACTAATAAAACGTTCAAAATATCTGAAGGGATTTCCCCCCGGAATCAAAGGGAATTCCCCTGGCTTGGGTTTGGAAAGTGCTGGAGTTTTGTGACGTGTTAAATCTTTGCTTCTTATCATTAAAATGTTTTGTTCATTCCGAGTTTGTTTAGTTTTAACTTCACTTTTAGCTGCTTTCTTCAAATGCTCAATTCAGTTTGGGTGAAAAATTGAATTCTTGTTAGATTTAGATAGTCAATAGAACTTTCATTGCTTTTTACCCTTCAAGGGCGTAATTCATGATAAGTCGAACAACCATCATGGCGGACGGTCGTTCAATAAGAGGCTCTAGCAAATTTTTAAATAAAAGCGATGTTTTAACAGAGTTAGATCGCACGATCTTAAAGTACCAATTTTATTTATGATGGCACGCGTTTTAAATTTGGTCTTCAAGTTGGGAAATGTTTGGACTTCAAATTAGGAAAGCTTAAAGTATTTCGTCGATCATATTATTGACTGTTATTAATGACTCCGCGGATAGCTCACCGGTGACTTTAGAAAAGAACGTACCAATCACATCTAAATCTCGACCTAGGACTGTTCGGCAAACAGAAGAACATAAATTGATGAGTTCTGAATCTGTTTGTCCAATGTCCAGTTATGGTCGCCAGTGTGACTGTCAATGTAGTCTTTTAACTACGGAGCTGGGGGGTATTAAATTGGAGATGACTATTATGCGAAGAAACGTTGAAACTAATACTCCCGCGATAACACAAGAGGTGGAACACAAAATTAAATCAGTGTTGGACCAGGATTCGATTAACGACAGAGAAAAGAATAGAGATATACCTTGGCCGAATAAACGGATATCAACCTTGGTGAAGGGTAGACAAACTGAAATAACTGAACTTAACAATATTAAGCAAATTAATATCGCTAAATTTCTTACCTAGTCTTCAATCAAATCGAGTTATTTGAAAGAATCTACATTTGATCGATATTTTTTAAAGTAAATTTTAAATTTTCAAATATTTTCTATTCCGAGTTATAGAATTGGCGTTAATAAAATCCATTAATCCCTGTTTTCAGTATTTCTTTTTGAACGTTCTGCTCAATTCCGTTCATTCGCTTAGCTATGTAACCTAATTGTTTGTTGGTGAGACCTAGACCTTTTTAAATATATTTTTCAAGCTGAAATAGAAACATTTTTTCTTTAGCCATTGTACTTCCTGTAGCCACTGTAGCAAATGATACTTATTTAAAAATACAAAATAATAAAAATCCACAATGTTGGAAAAATCTAGTTACCAATCTTCTCCCCAACCCCAATAGAAGAAAGTTAAAGTTTGTCGGGTGCAGCCGACAGAAATCAGCAATGGTGCACAACAAGCGCTCCTGAATTTAAGTCGTTCATCAGAATTATATCGTACGTGTATCGAAAGTCATGAGAGATAAATTTGCGTGCTTTCAAACAACGAAACATTTCGCGACTTACTTTCATTATCTAAACATTTTGTGTCACATCTTTATTTAAATACATTAAAACTTTCTTACCTTTTTCTAGCGTTTATGTTCATACACCTCAACGTTTCATAAGCCAAGTTTAACTGAAAAATTAGGGATTCCCAAATAAAATGAGGGAATTACCCCAAGCTAGGTTACCCGCAAGGTAGAAATTGCTACCAGCATAAAACATTTATTCAAATTGTTTTTTGCATGGACATAATATTTTCTTTCTGCTGTTGTGTGTATTCTGTATTCATAGCATATTGCTCTGGAACATCTAACATCTTAAAGTTAGGCATATTAGACAATAAACGTATAATCTCTGCGGGGCTTCAGAATTGCTGTCTCAGGCAATTTTTTGTGGTAATTATATTTTTTCTTCTGCAATATAAGTATGCAATCGCATTCCTAACCAGGAGCGGATCTAGGATTTTTCGCACGTTAGTCAAAATATCGCAAGTGAAAACGGGGAGGTGGGCCTATTGAAATTTAAAAAATCATTAACTTACCGGTAATCTGAACCTGAAATTTATACAAAAATTTTGCGCGAAAAGTACGCATTAAAATTTCAATGATCCTTATTTACTTGAAAAGGATATGTTTTTTCCTTTAAGTCAAATAAAGCAAACCAATAAGAAATCAATATTTTTCTTTCACCAGCCTATCGGAAAGCTTAAATTTCGCGAATGAGTCAGACCCCCGCAAAGATAAAGCAAGCCAATGAAGAACCATTATTGGCCTCCACCAGCCAATCGGACACGCTTAAATTGCGCAGATGAGTCAGACCCCCGCAAAGATGAGTCAGACCCCCGCAAAGATGAGTCAGACCCCCGCAAAGATGAGTCAAACTCCTTCTAAGCCAATCAAGTGACTAAAATCAGAAGTCGATTAGGCAAAATTCGGTAGTTATTTTAATTAAGCGACCCCTCTTGAGTGTATAACAATTCCTAATTTTACTAGCTCTATAGCCTAACATATCCAACCATAGCCCTCCATAGCCCTCCATAGCACTCCATAGCACTCAATAGCCCTCCATAGCTCTCCATAGGCAGCTCCATAACTCTCCATAAGCGTCCATAGGCCTCCATAGGCCTCGATAGCACTCCATAGGCCTCCATAGGCCTCCAAAGACCCCTTACCTTTTTCTAGCATTTATGTTCATGCACCAACGTTTCATAAACCAAATTCAACTGAAAAATTAGGGATTCCCCAATAAGATGTGGGAATTACCCTATAATAACAGAATTGTTAGACTAGGTTACTCGCAAGGTAGGCATTGCTGCCGGCATAAAACATTTATTTAAATTGTTTTTTGCAAGGATATAATATTTTCTTTCTGCTGTTGTGTGTATTCTGTATTCATAGCATATTGCTCTGAAACATCTAACATCTTAAAGTTAGGCATATTAGACAATAAACGTATAATCTCTGCGGGGCTTCAGAATTGCTGTCTAAGGCAATTTTTCTGGTAATTATATTGGTGGTTGAGGAGCACCGCGATCTTATATACTGAGTTCGTCATAAAGGCATTAGACAGAAATAAATACACGCTCCTAAACCTAAAAAGTTGTCGCGTTTTGAAATGGTTAACTCGAATTCTTCACATTCCTCAATTGAATATTTAATTAATTAATTATGATTGACACACGAACTTTTCTTACCTTTAATGTACATTCACTTGCTTTGGTACACTTTTAACGCAACTAATAAAACGATCAAAAGATCTGGAGGGAGTTCCCCGGATATCAAAGGGAATTACCGGCTAGCAGTTTCTGTCGCCTGGGAAGTGCTGGAGTTTTGTAATGTGTTAAATCTTTGCTTCTTATCATGCATTCTTTAAAATGTTTTGTTCATTCTCAGTTTGTTTAGTTTGAACTTCACTTTTAGCTGCTTTCTTCGGCTGGTCAATTCAGTTTTAGTGAAAAATCGAATTTGTCTTAGATTTAGGCATCCATAGGGCTCCATAAGCCTCCATAGGCCTCGATAGGCCTCGATAGGCCTTCATACGCCTCCTTAGGCCTCCATAGGCCTCCATAGACCTCAATAGGCCTCCATAGCCCTCCATAGCTCCCCATAGCCCTCCATAAGACACTATAACACTTCATAGGCCTTCATAGCACTCCATAAGTCTCAATTGCCACCCTAATATAAACTTGGATGTGATTATTGGTTTTCCAGCATTCTCATTAGTCAAAATTCACTGTCTAACTATGGCTTTGGTATTGTATTTTCAAATAAGAAATTTGAAGTAATTTTAAATTTGTATGAAATTGTGTTGCTTATTATTGGTAAACACCTCGAAATTTATACTAATTCTTAAATAGACCTCGCACCTCAGTTTTGATAAATTTTCACGCGTGAGTAATTTCTTATACCAAACTCTGACAATAATACATACTCTGACAAGAATAACTACAGTAATTTCTAGTCATTCTGAAGTCAAACACAGTATATTTGAACTGTCAGAAATCTTTTCTAAACATGAGAAGATTTACTTTTTTCATATTTTGTTCATGTCAAACATTTGCCTGTCACTTTTAAAAATGGTTTACTATTCAAAATAATATATAGGACAAGGTGCATGGCTACGTCCATCCATGTCCATATTACAGGTTACTTTGTATTATCTTTTCAGCAAAATCGTAATACGAGATATAAAATTAGAATGAGCCCGCTAAATATAAAAGGAATGGAAAGTAACATCTTTCACCATAAAACGGGACAGTCAACTGTCTTAGTCTCTTAGAGTGAACTTTAGATTCTAGTGCATATCAAAAAGATGTTATAATAGTTCATTATCGGATATTCGGCCTCGGACTTGAACATGCACCCAATAATGAAAAAACTACACAAACATTCAAATATGTCCATTATTGGGTGGCTATATGGTAGGTATGAAAGACTTCTTTAGCGAAGTAAGAGACATACATTCATAGAGTGTTATGGAGTGTTATACATTTTGTGTCTCATCTTTATTCAAATACATTAAAACTTTCTTACCTTTTTCTAGCATTTATGTTCATGCACCAACGTTTCATAAACCAAATTCAACTGAAAAATTAGGGATTCCCCAATAAGATGTGGGAATTACCCTATAATAACAGAATTGTTAAACTAGATTATCCGCAAGGTAGGCATTGCTGCCGGCATAAAATATTTATTTTAAATTGTTTTTTTTTGCATGGACATAATATTTTCTTTCTGCTGTTGTGTGTATTCTGTATTCACAGCATATTGTTTTGAAACATCTAACATCTTAAAGTTAGGCATATTAGACAATAAACGTATAATCTCTGCGGGGCTTCAGAATTGCTGTCTCAGGCAATTTTTGTGGTAATTATATTTTTCCTCTGCAATATAAGTATACAATCGTATTCCTAAATCCTAACGAAATATACTATTTAGGAAGTATTGATACAGTCATAGAAGTGCGTCTCGAAGCATCTTATTTTAACAATATTTTATCACTTAGTCACAATAATTTTCGTCGTTAATTAATATGCTAATTTTATGTTAAAAATGGTAACATTTTGCATGTTTCTGTGCCTAATGAGTTTCTGTGAACAAATGTCGTAAACATTCAGTAACTACGGTAAGCTACCATCATCAAAATGTTTATTATGTTCATCATATCTATAGCTTCTAGCAAAGTCCATGTTTGCGGGGGTATAGTAGAAATTCATCTGCCACATTTTATGCAATGCGCATGGAATACGTTCTAGAGACAAAACGTTTAGTGCCATAGATTGAATCCTGCTCTAACTAAAAAATACCCTAGTCGCAAATCGCCATCAATGTTGTAAGTTTGAGGATATGGACTTCACAATAGGTCGATAAAGAGCATAGTAATGATAATATTAGCCTTTCTCACAATTTTCTCAAATAGATTAAAAAAATTAAACGACATGAAAAGCAATTTTTTTAGAGTGACGTGAACACACCATTTGAAGAGTAAATTCAGCGGATGGCAGCCGTTACAAGGTCTTACGCTCTTGGTTTTGAAAAAAGTACCCCAAAAATGGCGGCATATTCGTCATCGTGAGAAAGGCTAATTTGATTCTTTTCTTATCAAAGCAAACCCGAAGAGGATCGTACAAAAGCCGCGCCAAAGATATTAATGTTGGATTTCATGCAAACGCATCGTTTGAATATTACTGACGCGGGACGCCAAACACATAAAGGTGTCAGAAGGACAACAAAACAATGGAGTTGCCCTTCTGATAGGTATTCTGTGCTAAACTGCACGAACAAATTGTTTGTTACAATCATTATGGTAATGGACACGTAGCAACAAAACTCATCTATGAAAATAGGGCCATACGTAGAGTTAGTAGCAAGAAAGGAATGCAGCAAGACTGGTGTCATGTGATTTTGACCAACTTTAATGGTTAAGATACTTTTTAGCAATCCTATATTAAGCGATTTTAAACGTTATATAAGTTTTAATACGACTTTACTCCCTTGGATATTGCTTAAATACTTATGCTCTGCTATTTGGCTGGGTAGTGCATGCAAACTACGATGTCTCATCAATGAACGTCCTGGAAAGTCGAGGATGGGACAAATTGAAAAAATTCTTCCCCTTTCTCCCACCGATCAATGTGGGATGGCTACTATATATATATAATATATATTATTAATAAAAGATATAAAGTATATTCTATTTTATAATTTATTAGTAATATATATATATATATATATATATATATATATATATATATATATATATATATATATATATATATATGACGAAAAATGCAGAAATTGCAGCTAGGATTCATATTTATATCAAAGATTAAAAATTCTTGTCACTAGCTATATGAAAACGTAAGATTTCATGTTTATAAAAAGTTCTATAAGACGTTTTTTTTTAATTGTCAACCGAGGAAGATCGAAGGTTTCAGATCGAAACGTCTTATAGAACTTTTATAAACGTGATTACGTTTTCATATAGCTAGTGACAAGAATTTTTAATCTTTTAATCTTTTATATAAATATATATATATCCTATCCTATTAACGCTACTCTGGTTTCGACAATGAAAGCAATCACGATGCATATAAAGATTACATATTTTTATCACTAATAAACCAGAGCAGTGCTAATTTCGATGAATTATAGACCTTGTTAATTGGTGTGTATTTATTTAATACATTTAAATAGCAATAGTTATAGAAACCTTTCTCGCATTGTGATTAATTCTTATTGTAGTTACAACCCTCGTAGTTGCATGACCAAATTAATGGAACCGAATCACTAGAAAAGTCGTGAACGCATTCAAATTTGTGTCTTTTTTAATGCTTCGTGTTCTGCAACAAGCTGCATCACATGTTGAGTATTTTAGCCTTTATTTAAAGTTTTTGTAACGACTTCGCTGATTCAATCCGACATCGTGGGTGTGGTTGATCCTCGTTGCAACTCACGTTCTTTCTGAAATTCCTCGAAATCAGATCTTGATACTCCACTGATCTGAAGTAATTCTCGTAAACCTTGATTTTCAAACTCAAGAGCAGCTTGTCTTTCCTCTTCCTCCTGAATGATTTCATCATCAATCTGAATAGCTTTAGACATCACACTCGCCATCTCACAAATCTGTTCCGTTTTAGATTGTTCTTTCTACAAAGAAGAACATATAAAATCATTTTCACCTTCTTCCAATATAACCAGGGAGCAGCCTGGCAGCGTCTTCAAACACCCTCGCAGCAAATATGGTACAAATCTACCTAAAATAGACAAAAAACAACTTCTGGACCTTTCGACCTTCGTTCATACTATCATTCATACCCTCCTGACGACATCCCCTTGGGTCCACGAAACGTTTTTGTCTATTTTAGTAAATTGTTATGCCAGAAATGATGCTGGGCATTTAATTTTGGTCTGATTTATAATTAAAAATGGATGGTTCATGTGGAGGAACCGAGGTAACTGAAAAGATAGTTCTTTGGATAATCTGTTAATGTACAAACGTGGCCAAAGCGAAAGATCATCAACAGTTCGTGTGAATTTGGAAATGAAAAAGATGAGTTCTTTTGATAGTCAGTGAAAAATATTTGAATATTCACCCCCCTAGTTATTGTTCTAGTTGTGGCCCTGAATACACACAAACAATAAATTGTATAATCGAATTCAGATTTGGGGGAATAGGAATGATTAGTTCTTGACTTTTGAGACAACCCAAACAGATGGATCATCCATGAAGACCAAACTTTTGCATAGCAATTATACTCTAAATAAACTTTATATTACTTCAGAAAATTTCTTCTTTAAAACCTCTGCATCCAGTTTGTTTGCTGACACCAAACTCAGCATCTATAAAATGCGGAATGATCAAAAACATTAGAAAACATTAATCTACAAATCATATGAGATTATTTGTCATTTTCATGTATCATTTTGATACAATATTATACATATAGTATGAATGAACTGTATATATAAGTGAAAACAGATAGATGATACATGTATCTATGCCCATTGTGTACAATAGTTTATTGAATCCTAGTATCTAATGTGCTATAACACAGGCATGGAACAGGGGCCAGTTGTATAAAAGACTAGTTAACATTTAACTGCAGTTATGTAAAGACTGTATGTGTATTTCTGAGTTAACTAGGATTTAACTATGCAAAATGTAGCTAAAGAGTTTTATACAAGTGGCCTCTTGCATGCTTTTATTAAAAAATAAGCAGTTGAAAATAATGCATAAAGACTCTTTATTGTACAATGTTGATGATAATTATTGGCTTACATGTTCCCTATATTTACTCATAATGAGTTCCAATGCTGACTGATGATCTTCCAATGTTGTTTGAAGATCAATATTTTCTTGTTGTAATTCGGCAATTCGCGTACTTTCTTCTTTACTTCCCAACAACAATGTACTCTTTGGTCGGTGCTTTGCAACTTCATTCAGTTTTGTGATGTCTTCTCTGTACTAAAATTTAAAATATACAACAGTGGTACTCTAATAAATACCCAGTGGTACTCTGATGACTGTTACCTCATTGTTCTGAGAATACCTCAGTGGTAACTTAAAAAAAAATCTCAATGTATGTATTCTGAGAATACCCTAGTGTTAATGAATATCTCTGAAAATAGTAACTCCAGTGGTACTCCATTAAATAACACAGTGTATATAAAAATTCAATGAATATCTCAATGTACTCTGAACCCTAGTGGTACTTCAATGAATACCATAGTTTACTCTGACAAATAGGTACTTAAACGGTACTCCAACTAAGTGACCATAGTTGGAGTACCATTCATATATGAAAACCTCAGTGTTGATCCCTGAATACACCTCATTGGTGCCCAAACAAAGATATCGGGAGTGTCTCCTAATCACTGTAATCCCTGTATATACCTTAGTGGCCTATAGAGAAACTATAAAAGTTGATATACATGGGGCATGCTGTATTACAAGTTACACTATATAAATTCAGTAATCATATAAATAAATTTGTATAAAAAATAGATCAATATCGAACGTTTACTTATCAATAACCTGTTTCATAGCTTTAATTCTGTTAAGAAGATTCGTTCCATCAGTCACAATCATATCAGCTGCGTTATCATCTTCCTTTAATTTTAACATTAATCTTTTGGCATCCAAAAGTATCTGTTCCATATTTGAAAAGTAAAGTAATGGTTTGTAGAATTATGAAGTTACGAAAATACGGCTGATGTGCTGAGATGCCTTATCTATAATAGGATTATAGGAACTAAATCATTTCATCCACAACTGAATTCATACGAAAATTACAAAACTTCGACCAAAAAATATTACAAAAAATTAGGTTCCATCTTGAATATTGGAATTCGAAAAGGAAATACGTAAATATTTATATAGAAATACAAGTAGATTTATATAAAGATATTTTCCCTCAGCAAGCGTATGTCAGGATGGCCGAGCGGTCTAAGGCGCTGCGTTCAGGTCGCAGTCTACATATGTAGGCGTGGGTTCGAATCCTACTCCTGACATTATTTTTGTATCATCATTTTTTTCCCTTCTCTCCCAAATCACCCAAAAATTCAACAAGTAAAGGCATAAAGAGTGAATGAAAAATAGTTTCGGATTACTTGGCGGCAGAAGTGTTACATTTTTTTAAACTAAATCGAAGGTGATTTCTTGTCTCCGTAGAGCCGGTAGAGGTATGAACCTCCGGTCGGATAAATATACCAATTCGTGCCAGTCCTACGAAGCTCACGCGTGTGTTGTCAGTTGTCTTGGTTTTATGATATATTTGCAAAAATATGGGTTAATATTTTACGTTTTTTGTGTGTTTTGAGATGATTAATGACGCAGAGAGAAGAGAATGATGTAGAGAGATGATTCTGTTGTTGTGAATGCATAACTTGTGTTAACATTGACTCAGGTAAGCAAGCCACTCGGTCGATCTACGTCTATGTCTTTATGACCAGACATATTCCTGTTGTTATGATACTATTGAATATTGTACTGTTATCATGCTTTAACACAGTTTTGAAAAAGTTGTGATGAAGGGTTTTGATACCTTGAAAACAAATAATCACAGTTTGTAAATTACATTGGACATATATACCCAAGTGCATGATGACTGATGATCAGCATTCAGCACCAGTTTGATAGATTTTCAAAATTGCATTTTCCATTCCTACCTAAACTTCTCTTAGTAAAATTAGATTTATATATTTCATTGTAACTTTAAATGTGGACCTACGAAGGTCCATTGAATATGAGTGTGATGAATAAAATATATATATTGAATATTTGTGTGTGAGAATAATAAGTATTTTTCAGTGGCGTAGGAAGGGGGGGGCACTGGGGGCACGTGCCCCCCCAAGATTTCTCAAGGGACCAAAAGTGCCCTTTTTGTGAAAAAAAAAAGCCTTTTTGGGAAGCGAAAAGAAACGAAAAAGTATCTACTATTTCCCAATAATCCTTAAATTGAGAGGGATTTGCGGCCATTTCAGAGGCCTATATTTCAAAATTTTCTCGGGGAGCATGCCCCCGAACCCCCCTAGCAGTTCCAAACCCAAAAAATACGAAAATTGCTCTGCGGTCGGCGGTCTCTGAATCAAACCGTCCCTATATATATTTTTTTTATTAACCATTTTTAACCGCCATTTTTATTAACCAAAAGTGCCCCTAGAAGCTGGTGCCCCCCCCAACCTCTGGATGCTTCCTACGCCCTTGGTATTTTTGAAGCAAATATATTAATTGTGAGCCCAAATCATATTATGGTATATATTACCTGCATTTATCCAATAATATACCATAAATTGGAGATCGCAGCCAGTTAGCCTGGTACTTTGGCAATTCAAACAAACACTGTGAGCCAGCTAGCTTTCTGAAGTGCAAAAATATCCCAATCCCAAATGGAACAACATACTTATAGAGTTTATTGCAGAAATTTTCTTACTTTTTAAAAAAGGTAGAATTTTAAGTGACAGCTAGTATTTAACTTGTATGTCAAGCATCCCACCACTTTTTTATGTTTTGGCACAATTTGTTTACTCCAACAGGAGATAATTAAATTTATCATCATGATAATGAAAGTTTTGGTGCATTAATACTTTGGATTTGAGATATTTATAATATTTCAAAATACATATTATGACAGTCAATGAAATGACACTGTTTAGGGGTATAATGGAGGCAGATGTTTGCATTGATCATCTTCCAGTGTCAACATCATCCAATGAAAGTGTTAACATCCGAGAATTTGAGGATGCGATTGTCAACCCTGATCCTGTCATTAGAAATGAAGATACTGAACAACTCATGGAGGACTTTTTATCACCACAAAAACTGGTAGAGTATCCTTTTTTATTCCACCAGGCATGATATTAATTACATGTACATAATATCAGGCAAGCTGAGACTAAGAAATCGTACGACAAGCGCGTTGGGAAATAATTTTAATCATAATAAATAATGTGTACATATGTTAAGGATTTATTTTTCTCTAGAATATCCAATATTTCTGTTTCTTATTTTTAGAAAAATCTGACTGGAATTCAAGATTTACATGAAGTTGTTTTTCTTGAAATGATAGTGAATACTTTGCAGAACAGTTTAGGGAATTTTGGTAATTACTTTTGTTCATAATCATAGTTTAATTTCACAACAAGTTTGGTATGGTATAATAACAACTGTATTAAAAGACAAAAGCACCTATACATAGTTCTCAAGTTTTTAAGGCTGTCAAAAGGGTGAAATGAGGTTGAAAAGGTTGGGTTGAATGAATTCTACTCTGATTACACATGTTAATCATAACCATGACCATATGCAACTGCATTATTAGAAACCTTTATCAACTTATGAGGATGCTATCAGATCATCCTTTCACCCAAACCTTTGTTTGCATGGACATTATTAATTTTATATTTATAATACATATTTGGTATTTTAGGCAGTATGGTTCAAAACCTGAAGCAGCTGAAACTAACAAACAGCATCATTTCATCTGTCAGGTACAACTACGTACTTTATGTTATCTGAAAAAAGAACACAAAATATATTTTGCCTGCATGATTTGCAAAATGTAAAATTTTAACCTGGCCAAATTAAGTAACGAGCAGACAATTAGGACTTCACCTGTTTGCAGGCAAATGCCTGTATGATCTCCAATCAGTTCTGGAGAATACTGATCCGACTGTGTCTTGTCGTATCTTATTTTGAAATCATCCTTTGTAAATTTAGCCGTCATCCTTAGAATTGAGAATTCTCTTTCCAGGGGACCCTGTAGGGTTCAAAATGAAGGGAAAATTTAAAATATCCCCTCCCCTCTCCTATGGTACTGGCGGCTTCCATGTTGGATACTTATAGTATTAGCTACCACACATTGCAAACGTTTCCACTAAGAATAATAACGGAACATTTTCAGTAGACGTAAAATACAGCAGAATTTATATACTGTTAGAATCTGACCTGAAGTTGTTTAGAAATTTTATATCTATCATTTAAACTTATCTATGTACATGTAACTGTAAAAATGACACAACTATAGTTAGTATATTTACTGTGATACAAGAATCTCAAGTTCTCTCTGCCGAGATAATAGGATTAAAAAACGATGAAAAACGAAAAAGCTTGGAACAGTATACAGATATATTTGACGGAAGAAATTTCGTATTCGTTTTTCATTTCGTAGCTGCGTGGTGAATCTAATTTTCTATATTATATTTTGTTATTATTGTTCAGTGCATAAGAAATGTTCACGATATTTGACATCTGTACATTATTGAATCACGACATTAAATGATTTCAGAGATCTGGGCACAAGTCTCACGAACCTTCAAACATTATGGATGGCAAAATGTGGTCTGGCTGAACTTGATGGTATTAGTTCTTTATGTTCAATCCAAGTAAGGACAATAAATTGTATTTAGGGGCCTCAGTTAAGAATACTTAAAGCTAATTAGTTTCTAGGCTGCCCTGGGATGAGATCCATAAGGGTACATCTACTGTACGTGTACCTGGAATGATCTAAGTGTAGATCCAAGTGTACATTGCTCAACGCTTTAGTAATTTTCAGAATTTCATTATAAATGTATTCTAAATATTTTCACCAACCAATTCTTCTGCAGCTGGTTTTATCAGTACAAGTATGATTACTAAAAATGCGAGGTTCGTAATTCACGTTTGAATGCACCATCATGAAAACGTCGTTGCGTCCGCTCCGTGAGGCTTGATTTTGAGGCTTGAGGCTATTTTTTTAGAAATCTCGCACTCTTCTTCATGATGACCGCCTTTGTGACGAGATAACAAAGCAAAAGCAGTGATATCTCGGATACTGTAACTTCTCTTATTACATAAACTACACGTGTAGTACTTCCTCTGGATAATACCTGGCATTGCATCTCTGTTGCATCGTCTACTCTGCACATTATTAGGCACTAGACTGTGATACGTCTCTTCCTTGTTCGATCAATTCAACCGCACAGCAAAATTGTACAAAACACTAGTGATACTGTGGCCAAGTTACAGTTAGAAGACAATTGCGATACATACTGTACATGTACATGTATTATTGTTATTTAATTTGACGTCTCTTTCCCCAGGAATTTTACTAGCACAATGTTGTGTTAGTAATCAAATATAAATTAAGTGCATGTAATGACGGTGTGTGAATCAGTGAATGTGTTTTTGAAGTGAAAATTTATATTATTTTGCAGGAACTATATCTTGCCTACAACGACATAACTGAAGTCAGTCCACTGACAATGTTGGATAATCTTCAGGTCTTGGATCTTGAGGGGTAAGTTAGTAACTGCAGGGGTAATTTGGTACATTTTCTTAGGATATCTAGGTAGCAAAATGTAATTTTTGTTTGGGAAGAGTAAGTTCTACAGGGAGTGGATTTTATTTTTCTATGCCATTTATTTTACTGCCAATTAATCATTAAAACACGAATAATTGTTGAATGAACTGTTTTTTCAGGAATTTGGTAGAAGATATAGCTCAAGTGGAGTTTTTAGTTTTATGTCCTGAATTAAAACGTTTGACATTAGAAGGAAATCCTGTTTGTATGAAACCACGACCAGACTCTTCACCACTGGTAAACATTTTAAATTATTGAGAAAGAGCTTGCGATCCAGTCAAGTGTGAAAAGCTAAGATTAGTTGAACATTGCGGTGCCCCTGAGAAATTTGTTGTGTTGTTGATAAATGCATGTGAATGATATCTTGTTGAATGAAGTTAAGAAATTAAGAATTTCAAATGGCGTTAAGAAGTGTGTTCCTCTAATAAGAAATTAGCCGCCGAAGGCGAGGTGATTACAAGCGTATAATCCCTCAGCCGAAAATGAAGTGGCTTGTAATCACTGAGCCTAAGGCGACTAATTGTTTTAGAAGAAATTTCGAGGTGTTTACAAGTAGAATCAACACATTTCGTGAAAATTTATAATTACTTCAATTTTCTTATTTGAAAAAGATGCATCAAAAAGCTATAGTCAGCGACCAGTAGTCATCACTTCGGAGACAGTGAGTTTTAACCGATCAAAATGCAGGAAAATCAATAGTCACCTCGAAATCAATACTAAAGCCTATATATTGTTCATGATTCGTAATTCTTTAATTTCAGACGCAGCTCGACTACAATTACCGGGTGGAGGTGCACAAAGCTCTACCAAAACTGACGTTTTTGGATGATGAACCATTTCTCTTTGATCTTGTTGATGGAACTAAAGTATTGAAGCTCACTCCTTCTCAACAACATGACGTCAGCTTGAGAGAGAAACTGAAGTCTGACTGGGAACTAGTCACTGAAAGAATCAAAGCATTTGATGTTGATGAAACTATAACAGGTAAGAACTGCGTTAAATGAAATTTAATTTTCTTCCATTTATATTAATATAGCTACTTTCATCCACTGAAATGAGCAAATGAGAGAAAATTACAGATTAGTGAACTGTAATAAATAACTGGAACGATACCCTCTCATTGTTTTTATCTCCAGACACACTTGTTTGAAGGTAAAGTTCCGCAAATGTTCTCACAGATGAGGCCAAACTTTACCTTCGGCGGGACTTTACCTTCACAAAAACAATGAAGAGGTATCGTTCCAGTTATTTAATACATTTCACGGTTACAGATTGACTTCTTTGTTGATCAATATTAACAGTTCAACTTTAATATCATGGCCATGCATGACAAAAACAAAAGTTTAAATCTGCTCCTTTTCTTTAAAAATCTTCTTTAAACTGCAGAATCCAAACTTTAAGACTAGAATGTTGAAGATTGATATTTCTCGTATCAAATTATACAATTTTAGAGTCGAAAAAGCCAGGAAATGAACGACCCTCAACTTCTCATAGAATCAGACAACGACCATCGTCAGCCAGACCAGGTTCTTCACGACAACGACCAGGGACATCCTCTGGCGAGAGACCTGGTTCAGGTGGAGTCACTCGACCATCAACTGCAGCAATAGGTAGGTTACAGAGGTGTTATAATAAATTCATGGTAAAAAGTAAAGTATATGGTCATATCCTGTACGTTCGACCGATTTCAATCGAGATGACTAGTTTGGTTACACTAGTGAATAGTGAATATTATATTAAACTTTTTTACGTTGGTTTCTAGTGTTTATACTGTTAGCATAAAAATCTGATTCTTTCCATTTAGGTGAACCTACTTCTTATGAAGAAGATGATAGCAGTGATCTAACTCACGGTACTATGATTTTCAATCAATTTAGGATTACTTTAGTTTCATGCAGTCAAGTTTACAAGTAACTTTTGTAGCGGAACATGATAACGTAACATTGAGAAGTTAATTCATTTACCGTCAAGTTATTTTATTCTATGGTTTAAGCTTATATAACATATCAGAGTAATTTGCAGAATATATATAGGGCTCTCCTGACGTACATAAGAATATGTCCTCTGATTCCGAGCTATGTTGCTCTGCGGTCGTGATATAATTATAGGCTATTAACTTATTACGCGTATACCATAAAAAGCGACGTCACGAAACTGCGATTGAATAACACAATGGACTTTTGCATAATAGACCAACTTTTTATTTAGGCAACAAAAAGGAAATTTCCGAAAAGTGCATACTAAATTTCGTAAAATTACCAAGTTTGGCCCCAAAATATTGTAAAGTATGGAATATATAGCCATGCGAAGTTGGAAATTTTGTATACTTTTTTACCACGGCCGGAAGTGTGTAACTAAATTAGTTAAACGGTTCTGGCCGTGATAAAAAAGTATACAAAATATGCTACTTCGCATGGCTATATTTTCCATAATAATTGACATTTTGCGGCCAAACTTGACAATTATACTAATTTCGGTATGCTCTTTTTAGCTGTGGTGATTTATTTCCTTCTTGTTACCTAGATCATTATCCAAAACTGTTTCGTTGTTTTAGCCGACTCGGTGCTGTATTTGTCCCATCCTAGCACAAAAACAGATTGATCTATGCCAAATACACGGTTTATATTTTGTGATATATCACCTATAGGTTCGGCTGCTGTTATCTGTGGTAATCCATCTCGAGCATTGAAAAGCCGCCGGAAGGTTAGAAGACATTTGCTGCTATACTTCTCCTTACCACTGTTCAAACATTTATGTTTATTTCTTCTGAGTGTCCCACATATATTCCCTATTATCCCCTATTAACCCGCAGTATGTTATTCCTAGAACATGAGTCATGAGGTGAATATTTTACAATTATCGTCGATTGATGAAGAAAATCATGATGGTGATAAGTCTCAACGAGATCTCTTTGAAGAGTTAAAAACATGGAGAAACGAATACGCCAGGTTAGAAGTTGCCTAGAGGTATTGGTCACCAATCATCAGACAATGTTTGCTTACGTGAAATCATCGTGAAATTGTTCACGTTTTTTTTGAGTTTCTCTTCAATATCTGCAGTCGGCACAGATATAAATGCAGTCATTTGTATCGTATTCTTTGAATGTTTTGGTACCAAACCGGGTTTTTTCTTCACGATCAACCACTCAGTGTCACTGTTGCTAGACCATTGAGCAGTGGTAACAGACGAGTATAGCAGCAGTATATCGTGTTTAGATCAGGTTACATTTCTAATGTTCTCAATCTTTAGCGGAATTCAACGTGTAGTTATAGAAAATCTCATTAAATTCAAGTAATGAAACAGCTGAGAAAATTGTAAACTATTTGTCGTGTAGAGGCCGGTTGTTGGAAAGATGGATAAAGTTATCCACTGGACAGTAATACCAGCCAGGGGCCGGTTGTATCAAGCCAATTTAGCTTAAACGATGGATAAGTTGAAAATAGAAAGCAAGTCTATCGTTTTATTCAACTAAATGTTTTTAACCTTAACACAAAGATACTGTTTACAACTACATATTCAATGCATAATATTTAAGTTGTCTCATTCAAGAGAGATGTAAGAGTGTTATCTAATTTTGACTTATCAACCGTTTAAGCTAAACAGGCTTGATACAACTGGCCTCAGATAATTTATTTTATTCTTTCTAATACTGTAGAATACTCGACAGTCGCCCGCAGTCTACTACACAGGGAAATGGCGAAGACGATACTGATGGACAGCCCCAGAAGTTGTATAAGTAAGCTGTTTTTACATACAAATAAGAAGAAATAAAGCTCATGGTTTTTACAGCTACAGTATTGTATAATTATACAGCAATAATATAAAACCTTAAACTCTGAGCGCGGAAGGAATTATGGGTTGTAAGGTGCTGTGTAATGTCCTTCTACTGAGGTCAGAATATTACCATTACAAATTAAATCAGCAATAACCCATAATCCTTTCAAATCAACTTCAAGGTTTAATGTTTCGGAAGGGCAATTCTCATTGCATATGTACATGTATCTATATTTAAGAAGAAAAACTCGGAACACAATATTATTTCATGTCACAACTCCTGTTCATGATTCTTACTCACTCAAGGAATTGATCATCTAGGGGGCCGTAATTTTTCACTGAGTTGCCTGAGTGAAAATTGAAACATATTATATTATGTGGAAACAGAGTGTAAACGGAGTGAATCCAGTTTCCTGTGCAGCAGCTAAAGGTCGATGTTTCAATTGTCATATTTGATCTAATCTATTTAGCAATCACCCTGCACCTGCCCCATCCAATCTATCACCCACTCCCCCACAATACCCAGTGTCCTCCCCTCTATCTAATGGCCCCACACGACGTAGGATCTCCCCCTTCATTCGTGCATCCCACCCTCTACCCTCACCTCCAGAGGATTGTGAACGGCCGAGAACAGCACCTAGTTTTCCACAGCGACAGAAATCCTCGAGATCTCAGTTCAGAACGAGAAATATCTCTGGAGAAATAAGAGAATCTCAAGACGTTCATTCATCAGAACCAAGAGCAAACTCTGCTCCTGTCAACTCCTCGGCTCCACAAAGGTGATGATAACGTTTTAATAACATTGGAACGTTTAAACGATATAGTGAAAGCTGCGGTTTAGATCAATTCCTTTGTATAATTATAGCTCCCCTCGTGTATCCAATATCTGGTATTCTGGTGTATAATCATTATTATAATAAACCTACTCACCGCATGGTGGTGAGTGTAGTGTGAACAGCCAGTAATACCGAGAGAATTTGTGCTGAGAATTTGATAAAAGTTGGCATATTTTTATTATTATAAAGTTTTAGCTATATTATATTAAATATAAAACAATTACATAGGTCTCGTTCTCCATCAGGTCTCATACGACTAAAAATTATGGTGTAATTTTAATTAATTATATCTTATAACAATGTGGTATGATATATGGTACATGCATAAGATGCTCGATTACTTCACTTCACTGCAGTATGTTTATAAAATATCTTTACTATTTTAGATCGTCATCTTCGACACACGACGCGTCTGGTGATCTTCGTGACAATCCTGTAATCTCTGCATCAAGAGAGTTAGAGCGACCAAGAGTTGATCGTAGAACCAGAGTAAGACCTTCAACAGCGCGACCTGCGGCTGTCAGGAAACAAAATTTGCAGTAGGAAGTTACATCACGTTGAGATTAACGCAGAAGAGCGGCGCTTCGTTATGTGTAATAGATGGATATACCAATGAAAGAATGGATACGATGATTTCAGCTGTATAGACCAACTAGGGCAAGAAGAACAAAATCCAACACCATTGCTCAAAACTGCGTGTTAGAATGGTTCAAAAGTATCATAAAGTGTTCACAATCTGCGAAGTTTTTAACTTTACTCCACGTGTGCTTAGAAAAGCACTTGCGTTAGGTTTTTTCCCACGTGATACAAGAAAGTGATGAGAAAATTGAAATCTGAGACGGTATTGCACGTAGAAACCGTCCTAACCAGGTTTACCAGGGTAATAAAGGTGTTACTAAATAATTTTTCGTTTCTTTTCACGAACGAAAGTCGTAAATCACCAAACAAGATTACGTCAACCCATTCAGCAAGGTCAGAAGGTAGAATTATACAAAATGTGTTGGATTCTATTCTTCGTCTCCCGAGCAACAATTTTGTTTATTTATCCATTTCATGTGGCAGACAAACTGTACTGAAAATTTAACCTTATAATACGCCAGCAGCAATATACATCTCAAGTATTCCTACACCAAGCATTTAAGATGTGTTCATTTTTTAGTTCTTTTCGACGGAGCATTACTGCGGCTTAGACTTAAAATGTAAAAAGACTGAAGTTGTGTATTATTTATATTGGTTGTATAATATACTGTACTTTTCATTCTGACTTAGAGGGAGCATTAAAAGCTTTGTGTGCACGCAGCGGAAATGGATTTCGTTAACTGACACAGTGACAGTGAAGTAAAGACGTAGGTTCCTGACTTGTCTTTGGTTGAATCTCAGATATATCCTAGCCACTGATATATAAAATTAATATCACTAATAGCTATGTGTCCTGCATGTAAGGGAGAGAGGAGTCAATCAAGTTTAGTCCCACATACATAAGATTTTCCCAAAAAGATAAATCTTCGATGGAGACTTCGACCGAAACCGGACAGTTATAGTTGCTTCAAAAAATTCCAAGCCTCTTAATCTAGTTCTGAAATTTCTATACGAGATGATAACGGCACAGCGGGTGCGATACGCCAACACGACACGAAATTTTCTGACTGCCTGGCGAAAGAGCCGGCAAGAATGCTGCAGCGCAGTTCAGACCTCGGTCTTTTATGTACGGACCTCGCTATCGCTCGGTCCGTACGGTCAAGACCTCGGTCTGATATTTTTCTAGTACGGACCTCAAATTCGGTTAATAAGTGGTATATATATCAACCCCAATTATCCTAACTAGTTTCTCCTATGGTCCCATGTGGTTTTTAGTTTAATTTCACTCTTTTTGATAAAAGGAGGTTATTATGGTTGACTTTCTTTGAAATATTCAACATCTCAGTGCTCGTCTTTCACGACCCAGTCCGTGAATAAAATATTTAGGATAAAATATGATCCGAAGAAAAATTACGGCGTATTTTAGTTACGCAACCAGGCTTCTTTATTTATTTCTGGCGTATGTGAAATAGTTGCCTCATATGCATAATCTTGTTTACTGCCTGACAGAAGCAAACCTCAAATTCTTTGTTTTGAAGTTTTTGTAAGGCATACAAATCACTCAAGTTCACGTCCAGTTGAAAACAATGGCATGGCGATTTTGTTCTCTGCAACCAATCAGAACCAGAGAATTTGATGACGCGAAGGAAAGAGTTTGCAGGATGGTGTTGGGCGCGTGCTTTCGTATGGAAATTGAAAGTCGTTCTTAAATATTTTCTTCCTGTTGCAAGACGTTTGAGCGAAATTCTGTGGGAAAATGTCCGAAAGAAGCGAACGTTGATCGACTAACAAGACGTCTAACTTGTTAGCGCTGTTCATGGCTACATATCTGCGGGTATTTATTTGAATCAACCAATTTTTATATCACACCGACACGGATCAACGCGTGTATGTTGTTAAATTTAAACGGCGAACATTAGCATTGCCGGTTGCTACCAAATGGACCAATTTTGCTTGCCTTTTCAGGCTGAATCTTCTCAATATTTGACTAGTTTTGCCAACATAAGTTTCGTGTAACTGATCACTTGCATTCCTTATCGTTTTAGAGAACAAATCCTTGGGAAAAGACGCAAAATTCCAAGGACGTCACGTAAGGTTGGTTCATGTGAAACTTGATTTATCGCTATAAAAGGAAATACCCCGCCATTGAAGCAACACATTTCAGTGAATAAACCCACAGCTCAAAAATGTTTTCAAATTAAACCTTATGACTCCTTTCATCACATTCATAACGTTTCTCTCTAGTGTGTGTTCTTTGATGGCTAACCAAATCACTACCACGTGAAAATCTCTTCTTACAAACATCACATTCATAAGGTTTCTTTCCAGTGTGCTCGCAATTTCTTTCTCTTCTTGCTGCCTTCAAGCTGTTCATTGCCTCACTATGAACTCAAAGACTTTGAAAACACAAGATATGAAAAATATCCTGGCAACACACAAAGCCAAAGGCGGTATCAAAACGGCAAGCGACAAATCCTAACTTTTTAATACTGGATCATTTTGTTACACGATCCCTATTCTCTGTATCTTTCAGCGGAATCGTCGGGGCCGTAGGGGAAATAGCCCAATAACGTATACTAGATTAGAACCACAACAACAACTTAGAACTTCGTTTTATAGAAATGTATTAAAAGCTGTGCCTCCGGCTCGTGCTGTTGCCTCTCACACTAACTGCAACTAATGACTGATAACTATTCACCGCTTCCGAGTGTCAAGTGTCTAACAATTAAGCATTGTTCATTGTTCCACAATGTTTCAGTGTTCCACAATGTTTCATTGTTTAGTTGTGCAACGCCCGTGCATATACAATATATCTCAGTCATATTGCTTATATAACATATCTCCCTCTTTTAGTTGAAAACCTCCCGGTTTTCAGTGTAACGATCACAAAAAAAGTTATTACAATTTGTTTCAATGTATGTACAATCCCACCCCCCACGTTTCGCTTCTTTTTCGGAATCTTTTAGCTTCAGTTCCAGCGTTCTTCAATGTAAGTGGTAAATCTTGCTTGAACGACAACATTCTTTCTTCATTTTTTTTTTTCTTGTATATTCATAGTACATAATTCAGTTGCACTGAATGTTAACAAGTACAGATAAATACTCACCCAATTGCCAAGGCGTATGAAATAATGACTTGAACCAAGGAAAGGAAAGACGGTTGTGTCAGGGGAGAGACAGTGACATTACGACAATCACAGAACAAACCAACAAATAACATAACAAACGAAAATAAAGCCTATTGTATACATAGATAGCTCTTTCGTTATTCACTTGCAACTCTCACGCGAAGACATTTAACTATGGTTCACCGCAGTTATAACGTGTCCAAATGGGGGTATCAGGACTAGATAATTCAAAACGGAAAGTCAGGATCATAGAAGCATAAGGCTGCCGAACACAGAGAGCAAGAAACAAATTATCCCAGAGGTTAAAAGCTAAGAGTCTGTATGGTTCGTTAGTCGTGGTTTTGTTGTAAGTTGAGAGGCCATCTGGTGGGAGATCTACGTCACATTTCAGTGTTGCTGGTATGATAGATTCAGTATTTGGTGGTAAAACACATGTTTGGTGTGCATGTACTGAACAGAAAATATTTAATGCTGGGTTAGGCAGTGACTTTTCAGTAGGTAGTAGTAATTCAAGTGTATTGTTGTCAAAATTTATGACAGACTGGTAATGACTGAGGAAATCAGACCCAAGAATTGCATCATAAGTTAAATTTTCTATGATGTATGCGTAATATGTATAATTGTATTCACCAATTTGCAAAGGAACTAATGCTAAACCTTTGATTGGCATACTTTCTCCGCTCACAGTTCTGATGGTATGTGGAAACACTTTATTGCTATTCACTCTCTTGAGATTTGGTATTCTGTTAAATAGAGTCTCACTAATTGTGGTAACAGATGCCCCAGTGTCACATAAAAATGATGTCAGTATGTTACTTACTCGGCCTCGCACGAATGGGCAATTATTGCGAATCTCAAATGTAATATGATTAGAATTAACAGAATGTACATTTGCTGATGGGACAGAAAATGATAGGCCCTCCAGGTCAGAATTCAAAACAACACTCGATTCTTTATTAATTTCTTTACTTCCTTCAAATGACAAATCAACTAGATCATCACAGATTGGTACATCTGTACAAGGTAAGGGACATTGTTCTCTAGTACTAGGTCGGACTTGTTGTGGTACATTTATACATGGTGACTCATTCACCTCTAAATTATCTGCACCTTTTGTTTACTGGACTTAATAAATTCATTGAAACTGTATCACAATTCATCTTTGGTAGACCAGAGGAAATACCCTCTTCATATAGTACATTAACAGGCTCATCTGTGGATAAATTAAAATCAATACCTATAAGATCAGGATGTATACTGGTTCCTAATTCAATATCAAATGGGAGGCTGGCAAAGTCATGCTCTTCTTCTTCTATATTAACTAGTGTGTGTGATATATCAGTAAATTGATCATATGGATCATCATCAATCTCATATTCATTAGACATTTCCAGACATTTCGTTTCTTCACAGTTCCCTGAAAAATTTGCTTCCCTATCGTCCCGGTATAAAGAAGCAGCAATTAGTTTCCCGACTTCAAATGGAAAGGATTATTACCAGTGTTTCTTTGTTGAGGGTGAAATACAGGAGCATCAGAACGAATATGTGAATTGTGCTGAGCTCCCTGTGAGAGCTGATGTTGCGCGTCAGGGTGGATATATTGATTACCTTGAGGTGCATGCTGATTGATAGTGAGGTTGCATACTAGGACGATGTGATATGCCTCTTGCTCTACAGTTACGAGCGATATGGCCAACTTTATTGCATTCGTTACATATGGGTAACCCATCTGTTGTGCGACGGTTACGGTTAGAGGGCACACCAGAATTTGACGGGCGATGTGGGGGTATTAGGTACTGTGTCTGTCGCCGTACCTCTTCCCGAACTAATTTTGCAATGTGGTCTGATTCATGCCTTGGATGAAATGATGAGGGCTGGCGCCAATTGTCGCGACTTGGGTTGCTTACTTCGTTAGATCTCGCAGGTTTTGGATAGCGATTATAAGCTGCTACATTTGGTACCTGGTTTTGGTCAGTTTTACTCACAAGATTCTCTAGACTTTTAACAACAGATTCGAGCTGAGATTCAAGCTTATATTGTGCTAAACCAGGCGTGCTCATTGACACGGCTTCCTTTAGGTGGGCAAGGTTTTCTGCCTCTGCTAGACTTTTTGGTTGCCCAAGGATAACATGACTTTTTAAATCTGGTCGAAGGCCCTGAATAAAATAGTGCATGCTTTCGATGTCGCTTAAACCTAACTGTTTAGAAATGCACCTTAATTCTGCTACATAGTTTGCCACAGACTCCGTTCCATGCTGCTTTCTCGCTGACAATTGCTGACGCAAAAGCCAAATTGATGCCGGATTGCTAAACTGGTCCTTTAATGCCTTAACTAAATTATCATGCTCGTGAAAACTAGTATTTAGACTAGCATACCAAGAACCCGCATTATCCTGTAAATAAAGAGGTAAGGCGCGTAAACGTTGTTTAGAATCCCACCCACAAAAATTAGCATAGCGTTCAAAATGGTTGAGGAATGCTGTGATATCATCAGTTGGCTTACCAAAAAAAGGTGTGGGCTGGAGAGCAGGGCCCATCTGTAGTGTGTTTTGTGCAATTAGTGTTGTCAATTGAGCTTGTTGTTGTTCTTGT
Source organism: Dendronephthya gigantea (assembly GCF_004324835.1). Classification (NCBI taxonomy): domain Eukaryota; kingdom Metazoa; phylum Cnidaria; class Anthozoa; order Malacalcyonacea; family Nephtheidae; genus Dendronephthya; species Dendronephthya gigantea. The sequence goes on from NW_021163087.1 coordinate 659,023, forward strand.
AATTTGAGAAGGTCGGTGTGGCTCTGAATACCTTTCTCAGTATTTTCAGCAAGTTGCTCTTGGCTTTGCTGATTTGTGGTTGTAGACTTCTCATTAGCATTCAACAGTTCGGATAACTTATTAATGAGCTCAGTCTGTTCAGTCATACCTACACCAGTATGGTCTACTAACTCCCGTAATGAATTATCGGCACGAGTGCGACTGCGAGTGATCGGGCCGGACACAATGAAATATTTTATGTATAACTGTGGTGAACAATATAATCAAATGTCTACACCTTACACATAAAACAACGAGAAACATAAGACAAGAAACCACACATCAACAAAATTTATCACTACACGCTCGCAATCATTAACAACATATAAAAGAAAGACTTTTTACTGAATACTGACACAACATGTGGTTCGTCGCATATTTCAAGCCAAAGCAAATAAGTAAGGAAATAACATGTACCTGAAACAGAGCAGATAGATAGATAGAATGTCTTTAATGTTTCGACTTCGCGTCGCGTCGTCGTCGGTCCGTTTCTTCTTTTCCTCGCCTTTAACCGTCAGCGTCTAGATTTCGTTGGTTTTCCTTTTCTCGCCAGCATCATCCACCAATGTTACACGACCCCTATTCTCTGTATCTTTCAGCGGAATCGTCGGGGCCGTAAGGGGAAATAGCCCAATAACGTATACTAGATTAGAACCACAACAACAACTTCTTCGTTTTATAGAAATGTATTAAAAGCTGTGCCTCCGGCTCGTGCTGTTGCCTCTCACACTAACTGCAACTAATGACTAATAACTATTCACCGCTTCCGAGTGTCAAGTGTCTAACAATTAAGCATTGTTCATTGTTCCACAATGTTTCAGTGTTCCACAATGTTTCATTGTTTAGTTGTGCAACGCCCGTGCATATACAATATATCTCAGTCATATTGCTTATATAACAATTTTATAGACGAGTTTCAGTATCCTCAGAACTGACAGAAAGTATTAGCAACGATATATTGCTGCTGTGAAATGAAAATAACGGCGACAAGAGAATAATAATTCTCCACTTCGCGCGCTAGAGTATAATGAAAATCATCACGAAACCGCTGTTCTTTTTCAAAACTGACCTATGACAAGTTGGACAAACACTGGACAAAGCCGACAAACCATAAAACTTGGAACACTACCTTGTGGTTGTTATTTTACCGTGTTTTGGTGGCCTGATCCAAAATCCAGTAAAAAACATGGGTCAGTTTTGTAAAAAGACCAGCGGTTTCGTGATGATTTCACATATTCTTACGTAAGAGAAAGCTGACCCACAACTGATTAGTTTAATCTGTAGAAAATGAGTTGGTTTTTTCAATTTTTATTTCAATTGATATCGGTTATTTCAATATTTCAATAGTCAACTTTGCTGTATTTTACAGTTTCCGCGTAACTCATTGATTTAGCATCATATTATTTCGTTTACCACTTTTGTCAATAATTCGGACGGTTTCACAAGTGTGCGCAAATGTAGAGAAAGTTTCTGATCAAAATTGCATTTGCTGAAAATGGATTTACATGCAAGGTATTAGAATTTTCAAAATATATCATAGTTTTCTTGATTTTCAAAGCCGGCCTAGATTTCTTTGGATTAAAAATGCGTAACAGTTCCTGCAAAGCATATGCAGACGAAGCTACTTGCCAAAGTGTCAAAGCCGACATTAACCTCTTAAGAGATAATTTTCTTGATAAAGTAAACAGGTCACAAAATACAACTTCGTTATACTTTTAAGAAATTCAGACCTGTTAAGAAATTGGCCTTTGGTTCAATTCCCAGAACACTGAGTAAGAATGACTGCGATGATAAAATTATAGTATAGATAATAAATATTAGTAGATACAGGAACCGCTAAGACCACACGAAGTTAGAATACTGTGCCGTGCTTGAATCCTTAAAGAATCTTTTAAATCCCCGAGAAGCTGATGTAGAGCCTCAAGAGCCGAAAATCATCAGCTTTGATATCCCCAGAAAGAGTCCAACGTCTTCAGCTTTTTGAAGCCTTGAGAAAAGTCGAAGATCAATCCAAAGTTATTAGCTTTTTTAAGCCTTGAAAGGAGTCGACCAAAAAAATCATCTGTTTTTTGAAACTTCAGTATATAACACTTATTTACTGCGACCGAAGGAAACATGTTTTGTGGACCCGACGAGGATAAGGATTTTGTGGATTTCACGAGGCGAAGGTAAATTTCGAACCTATAAGTAGCGTCCCATAGCGATGCTCATGTAATGGGACATAGCATACAGTAGCTATATTTTGTTACCCTCGAGTTGTTTAAGTATTAGGAAATCGAAACGAGATTGCATTATATTTAAAATTCTCAGTCGTGCAAGCTAACTATAGACGAGTTGGGTACGAACCGTTTCCTTGAGCATGCAAAACATGTCAATTTATAATTCTGCTTTCAAAAGATCGAATGAGGCCTCCATGCAGCTAAACCCTTCCAGATAAAATTGACATTAATAATAATGACTCCGGGGTAAGGCAAAAAGTGCACTGTGGAGTGGAAGATATTTCCTATCCGTTCACGTTTTTGCGTGAGAGTAATTGCTATAGTGCATGGTAAAAGTCGTACATGCAGAGATGTGTTTGGAAGTTTGGATAAGCAGTGCACTACAACTTGTTTAGCTGTATAATAATACTAAATTTCTTACAAGAGAAAAAAGTTCCTTAAAAAGTTCGCAGGTCTTCGAGTTTAACTTCATATCATTATGTCCTAAGCGGAAATCTTCAGTCACTTCTTTGATACTATTAAGATTATGAGGCGTCGTATTAAATTATGAGGCGTCGTCGTATTGATAATGAGGCGTCGTATTGAGGCGTCGTATTGGCGTGAGTTTTAGTACGTTTCCAGAGCGCAGTGATTTCTTTATCGTCAGAACGTTTTAAACCTTTTCAAATAAAAGTTAGGCATTGAATGAACTTTAGTGATGGAGGATAGATAGATACCTTGACAGAATTTATTAGAAGTTACAAAAACAGTGCTAAGTGTTCCCGAAATGGAATTCTCAAATCATTTGAAAATGTATTGAATGACTACTGGATCGATATTTTCGATAACGCATGTTTTTGAGATAACGAATGAAAATTTTATTAAATTTCCTCTGAATACTTACTTTAAATCTCTCTTTTAATTTCAATCTTAAAGGTAGATTAAATTTACAAATAGCTATGAATATTAATAATAGTTATAATAAATACTGACATCAGTGACATGCAATGGCATATAAATAAAGATTACTTCATGGTTGGCGAGTGCGTACGATTTTTATGCACGAGTTGTGAAGGATCGCAAAACGAACGAGTGAGCGCAGCGAACGAGTGAGTTTGCGATCCTTCGCAACGAGTGCATAATAAAAATCGTACAAACGAGCCAACAGGGCCGAAACTACAGGGTGTCCCAAAAAAAACGAAAACTATTGAAATCACTCATTGTTGAAATTTGAATGCCGTGTGCACGAATTTTAACCCGTGGGGATTTAATGCAACTCAGTAAAATGCTAAATGCTTTGTGTTGCTGGAGAAAGGGGAAGGTCATGGTGATTGAGGTGCACATTTAAATATTGTTAACAAATATCATTTTCGCGTACGAGCAAATTTTACTGCACCATATGCATGCATAAAAATGCTTATGGCAAACATTTACACACCTGTGGGTCCGAACAGAGTGCTTAGGCATTCAAACTCTAACAATTACATTGTTATGGGTGATTTCAATAGTTTTCGGTTTTTTTGGGACACCCTGTATTTCCGCAAAATAAGGGCTTTTAAATTGCACTACAGGGTGTCCCAAAAAAAACGAAAACTATTGAAATCACTCATTGTTAAAATTTGAATGCCGTGTTCACGAATTTCAGCCCGTGGGGATTTAATGCAACTTATAAAATGCTAAATGCTTTGTGTTGCTAGAGAAAGAGGACATGTCGAACGTCATGGTCCTTGAGATGCACATTTAGATAATGTTATCCATATTTGTAAATTGTAAATATTGTTAATAAATATCATTTATTGCGAACAAGCAAATTTTACAGCATCATATGCATGCATAAAAATGCTTATGGCAACCCCGATTTATACACTTGTGGGCCCAACAGAGTGCTTAGGCATTCAAACTCTAACAATGGCATTGTTATGGGTGATTTCAATAGTTTTCGTTTTTTTTGGGACACCCTGTATAGAACGATAATTGGGGGGGTGTTTATTCATATATTCAGTTCTGCCCGACGGATTTCCACTGTGAGCTTTTGCACTTACAAAAGAAATCCGCAGGGCAGAACTGAATATATGAATAAACATCCCCCCAATTATCGTTCTAGTTTCGGCCCTGCGAGCCAACCATGAAGTAATTTGTTTATTAAATGTGTATAAAGATCAATTTGACAACGACACGCTTTTAATATATAAAAACACAGCGAGCAACAAAAATCAAAATTTTATGCATCAAAACATGTTTATTACGGTTCAGTTTCTTCGTAATTTTGTTCAATATACAATTACTTAATGGTTTCCGTGTTTGGATGGCCTGATCCAAACACGCGGGAATGTTGCGAGAGTTAAGAAAAGCGCACTAAATAAACTAGTTTTTAAATTCCCGCGAAATTTCTGTGTTTGGATGGCCTGATCCAAACACGGGCTTCAACCAATCAGAACACACGTTATATACATGTTATTTTATAATAGAAGTTAACATATTTTTCCCGAAAGATTTGAGAATGTGCTGAATGTGTAAATATCATGAATATGAGACTTATGTTTTGAATCTCACTTCTATATTTCGATGCCATCTTGAAAGAAAATGTAAACAAATTGCCACCAAAGTGACATACGACAATTTTTCACGTGTGAAGAATATCTTGCGTCCAATCAAAAGCCGTGTATGGCATTTTTTCACACGTGAAAAACATCGTACGTTCAATGAAATTAACTTACACAGTGAAATACCATTTTTATCTCATCGTTCTGCTGTGCATAAATCTCTATACACATATATTAACCGTGTTTAATCCACCCGAAGTTGTTAGCAAATATATCAAATCGCGGTCAAATTGTTACACGGTGAACGGTGTATATTATTTGACTACAATTGTATACCACCAGATCGCATCAGCGGGTATCGCATTTATACGTAGAATAGTTTGATTAGAATCATTAAGAAAATTGTGTTCATGTTTACTGATCGAGAACACCGAATACGATAAAATTTTGATTTTCAGCAGTTGAAAATCGCATCAAAAATAATCGTAAGATTAATTTATACCCCATCCCGAAGTATACCCGGATATCTTCGTTCCTAATTGACGTCAAGTGCTAAGAAATGTTTGTCTGATATATAACAAACCCTTTCTTGTGCAACATGCATGTTATTTGTAAACTAAAATGCGTATATGTTTGATTTTTCTCTTGATACGATACCAGCCGTATGAAATGCTTTAAAATAGTTCTTCAGGTTGTGTGAAGGTGCATGTCACTATAATTATAGTCGATAGTCTGCTACAAGGAAAAAGGCTATTCATTGAGAGACACCGAAGGTAAACTAGTTATTCCAAAGCCCTGCACATCTATCTCAAAAAGAGTTTTTATAATTATAGTGGTGCACCGCATGCGGTGCTTAGGAACAATCTTTCTACTAATTTACGTTCAAGTTTCTTCAAGTCTTGATTTTTTCAAAATTAGTTGTAATGCCTAATAATTAGTGTTCCCCATATTTTGACTTATTATTAAATAATTACTTATATAATGATATAATTATATATAAACACCGCGCTTTTGGAGAGCAGGCTTGAATGTGAACTATATTTTTAACATAGGTACAATTGTAAATATTTAATGCTTGTGTTTTTATTGTAATTTTGTCTACATTTCCTGAAGAGTAACTTGCTGCTGCAGCGAACGAGTCTGAAGCAAGCGAGCAAGGCAGCATTCCTAATCTATACATTGGAGGGAAAATCTCGATTTTACTATGCGCGTTGCATTGTGGTAGCTCTTATACATCCTTTCATTTGTACCTGCTTGCAGTGCGTAACAGCCTTCGTACACGACCCTTCGTAGAGAATTCCCTAAACAGCCCCTGACATCATTCAGGCAGCATTTATACCGATGGGTAACCTAGTACTGTGTTTAAATAAAGTGGTCAACTCAACTCAACTCAACTATGAAAAGAGGAAAATCGCACATAAAATCGGAAGTGTAAATGGCCCCATTCACACTTTTTGCTGCGATTTTCTTCTTTTGATAAATATAAACGGATAATAAAATTAATTACGAATGCTCTGATGTGTACGAAATCGAGGTTTTAAAACCAGTGATAAACTTCCCGCGGTCGAATGATTAATGCACGTTCACATTTTATCCTGTAAAGTAGCTGCAGGCTTTGAATACTTAATCACCATGTCGTAAAAACTTGAATATTCTACTGTCATTTCCATAAACATTTTTGGCAAAACATCGATAAAATGACTGTCCCTCATTCTTTGATACTCTAAGAGTACTTTTATACATTCCTCTATGTTGTAAACTCTGAACCAACTCTGGTTGATTTGACGAAATAGTCCATTGATTTTCCTTGGGTTTTTCCTCTATATCTAGTAAGGCTTGCTGATACCACGTGACAACAGGTCTTGGTTTTGACCTCTTTATTTTACATGTGACAAATCCTTCCTCATTTTTTCGTTTCAGGTAAATCTGGCTAATCGGATTACCAATCTTAGGAGCGGCTAAAAATACATTCGTACAAAGTTAAACTTAAAGCGAACTTTTATGATCGACATATAATGTTATATCCTTGCCACGCGTTGTAGCAATCCTTGTAAAGGTATACGGAATTTACATCATAACACAATGCGAATGTACACATTGATGTAAAAATTATTGTTCAGCATTATTCGTTATTATCAGTTAAAATATTTTGATGTTTCTTTTTTGCTTTTGTCCCACCAAAATTCTCGATATTAAAAAGAACGAATCCCAACTCTTCTTTATATTTCAAAACGTGATGCAGGATGATTTTCTTAACCAAATATGCATAGAAAACAAAACAAAACAAGCACCCTTTTGCCCGAGCATAAAATATAGGATTCCCGATCGTCGTCAGATATCATAAAATATTGCCGGCTGCGGCAGCCAATCAGATTGCAGAAAATGCTAGGATTCCGCTCGCTGTTGATTTGTAAAAAAATCAATTTATTTCCATATATAAAGTGTCAATTTATAGACAAAAGTAGTGGCAAGAAAGATCTTATTAGTCTTTCGCTGTTGCCTGCAAACGTGATGCGTACACTATCGACGCTTTGCATGGTTGGTTACGATTTCGCATAATTTTGTACTATAATATACATTGTGCTCTCGCGTACAATGTTTAAAGTTAAAATGACTAGTTAAAAGGTGGACAAAAAATCTAAAATTCGTAATGTTTGGAACGTAAATAAATCCGTGAAATTTATCACGCTTTATACTTGAATGAAAATGGTATTATATATACAGAAACACGGCGACATTCTTACCTGTAACATTTACGCGAAATTGTATGCTAGCATTACCGACATCATTCCTTGCAACACACTTGTACAAGCCGTCGTCTCGGGGAAACAAAGCAGATCTTATTATTAACTTGTGATATCCTGTAATATCATAATTATCTTTTGAGCATGCTATTGCTGCTCTGTATGTTCCATTTTCTAAATGCAAATCAGTTACTTCAATAGTCTTTCCGGAGCAGAATATAGCAAGACGTTTATTAAGATAACAACTGATATCAGGTGATGGTGCTCCATTCACAGAAAATTGGATTGATATATCATTTTCCTCCTTGCTGACGAAAACAGGTTTCGTTTCATGAAAAACAGGTGGTCTCTTCCCTGTTAAAAAACCGAACATCGGATTGAATAAATCATGCACATGAATGATGCGCCAGAGCAAGGTAATAATTATAGAACATCGAGGAAAAGATGATAATATGATGTAAAAAGGTGGGATAAGTTTCGTGGTATAAGGAGGCTTCTAAATTGACAAAGATATAATAAAAGAGACGTTCAAAAAGGGCGAAATATGTTCAAAAAGGGATCACAGGGCATCGTGATGGCATGATGCTGGATAAAATATATATACATATAGTTAAGAAAGGTATACTTACCTTTAACCAGCAAAAACCTCACATTTGTGTAACGCATATTGCCATTTTCTCTCACTCCACATCTGTAAAAACCAATATCGTCTGCCTTGACCTTATTAATGATATACTCTTCAACACTTTGTGTAGCATCTTTTCCAAGAGTTATAACACTTCTTGGAAGATAATCTGTCTTTCTTGTTCCATTTATTGAACGCCGTCTTTCCCATTGTAGTTCTGTTGATGGCTTCTCATATTCACAACGAAATTTAAATCTCATGCCGTCATCAATTACGCTTGTCTGTTTAGCAGGTAGTATGTCGAAGTAATATGTCTTTACTGTATAAAAATCACAATGCAAATGTATTATGAGGTCAACGTAACTAGTTTGTGAACGGCAAAGTTACTCCTATTATTGCTAAGCGACCAAGACTCGCTTTGTCACTAAGCAGGGTTCAATACGTATACGTAATTCTTATTACCAAAAGTCATCCACTACAGTCTGTTTTATCTATTTCTTAAGGTGGTCACGATTCCTATACGGGATGAAACAGACCGTAGTGGACGAATTTCAGTGATCAAAATTATGTGTATTTCGCTCTATATCTATACGATATTCAGCACTCTCTGGTATTTTGTGATATATGTTGATATATAATAGAACAAGACGATTACTATAGATTACTAATTCAACACAATTGCAATTGAACACGTTAACTAACCGCAAATTCGCGAAGCCCTCGAGCGAAGCGAAGGGGCGAACGAGAAGTCGACTTGTTCCGCGATAGCAGCCCAGGAAGCATGCGAAATTTATGTAAGCATGTTTCCGCTTGCAGGAATGTCAGATATTACTAATATTGCGTAATCTTTGAATATAGGCTTTGAATACAGCTATAGTTTACTTCCTGACACAGAGTAATTAAAGATACACTAATCATGCCTTAGATTTACTAGCAAAAAGATCATTAAAAACATTACCTTATTACTGATATTATAATATTTAAACAGTATTTATAACAATTATGATTTTTGGCACTTCACTCGATGCAGGAATATTCTAGAGGTTTAAAGGGTTTTAATTTCGAGTGGTATTATACACACTTCAAATTCAAGCCAGGAACAGTTGATGAAAAATGAGTCAACTATAGGTCCTCCGGCAGGAATCGAACCTACGCTTTTGCAATGCCGGTGCAATGCTCAGTGGCTCGAAATTAAGACCTTTTAAACCTCTAGTATTTATAACATTGCTGTAACTATAAGTCAAATGAAATTAATGAAATTATAAGTCAAATATAAGTCCAAAGCATACTATTTGATAGAAAAAATGAATAATATAAGAAATAATACCTGGTACAATTGTGAGTATAGTAATAGCATGGTCCTTCAACCAATTACCATTTGAATCAAATATCGAACAAGAATATTGTCCAGCATCATCCCATCCCAAATTTGTAATTACTAATACATTTCCATATTGTTGTATATTTCCGCCAGGTTTTAAAAATTTCTCGCCAGGAAGAAAAGTAAGTTTATGAAATTTATATGTGTCATTCTGGTTCTTGAGAGGGCATGTAAAAGCGCAGGATGAACCAATTTCACGAACCTCAAATCCTAAAAAATATATACGTATATATGCATTGAAGTTTAATCAAGTGAAGATTTATTTTACTGAAGATTTATTTTACTGATATTATAATTATTAGCTAGGCAGAGTTGCAAAAGGAGTTCAACCTTCCTCCGGCATAGGATTTAAAGTTTTGAAAACTTTCCTCAAAATTACGTTACGTCACTGAGTCAAGTGGACAAGCATAAAGAAATATTTGGTACATGGCGACATGCATCATGCATGTCATCAATTAGAGTGCTCAACTTCAGTTGAACCTTTCTCACAAACCTCATTCAAAGCAACCCTTCCTCGCGAGTGGTACCCGCAACTTTGTAGATAGGATTGCATCATTTCATTACAACCATCTGATATAACATACTTAATAACAAACACTAGGAACATCTTTTTTCATCTGATGGGGGCATAAAATTATTATGTTTCTAAAAAGTCGACAAACATCCAAATACACAAGCAGGATTGAAAAAAAAAATTTAAAGAGTATTTTCATTTATGACAATAAAATTTTGAAACTTTTACTGCAATTTTTGTTCAGTGAAAATTTTTTGTCGTTATTGCAGCTATGTGCAACTTGCAGGGGTGTACCTACAGATTGCTACTTTCTCAATGATGCATTTGTAATTAATATGCCAAGAAGCACAAGATTTACAATCAAATTGGCGTTGTCGCACTAGTCGAGTTGGTCTTCTGCTCAATCGATCAATACTTAAAAATGTTCACAACTTAAAATATTTATCATCAACAACTAGTAAAATTTACAAATAATACGTCTGTGAACAATATCTTTCAACTTAAACTATTTTAACTCTCATTTTACCGAATTAAACTTTTGATGACGTAATCTATTACATGCTCGACCGCGCAAAATTTTAAACACAATTGATTGACATAAGAGCTTCCATTGCCTAGCACTTGTTTCCAGTCAGTAAAATACTGTTTACCTTAAATTGCGCCCTATACTAAGACTACTATACTTGGCAGAGAATCTCGTTATTAACATACTAACCTACCCATTAATGGTTTTGTGACTATAATTTTTAGATGACATTGAATGTCAAATCTTTGATGCTCGCTGCTGTATTTGTAGTCGTAGCTTACTGTGTAAAAACCAGGAGCGTACCGTCCGTTGTTTTTTTTTGGATTGGTCGAATATGGTTTGGTCGAGCAATCGATAGGTTTAGGTTCTGCCCAACTGACAAAGACCAAACTTCCATGACTTCCTTTTTTCACTATTAGGGTGCTGGGACACTCGCAAGCTTTATAAGCAAATTAAAATGTTTGTGAGAAAATGATTTAATATACAGCAACTATATAATTATATATATATATATATATATATATATATATATATATATTTATATATATATATATATATATATATATATATATATATATATATATAATATATATATATATATATATATATATATATATATGCAATACCCCATATGGGTACATTAAACAGTAGAAATGAACTTGCTAACAAATGCCGTCACGGAGGAAAGCTTTTATTAAAAAACGTGTAGCGAACGAGTATAAATAAGACCGAAGTTAGCTGGCACACTTTAGACCTGACGAGGTGATATATATATATATACAGTAGGAGGCAAAAGTTTGAGTCCAGTCGTTGTAGAATTCCAGTATTAAATCCTGGCAGCGTATTGGAGTTAAGACATGCGTGCTAGTGTTTCAGTACTGTAAACTATATTAATTGCACACTGTTTTGGTCCTAATGATCTAAATTATAACAAAATAAAGTTCTCATTCCTTTACACTGCCCAAGATGGGTAGGAAAAAGGGCAAAGTGATGGTGCACAAGGACAAATAGTTCCATTAAGTATTGAAGGATTCTTTCCTCGTAAGATCGCAGAAGAAGTGAGAATTTAAAAAGGTGGTATGCAACTAACCTTGGAGAGGTTCGAAGAAACTAAATCCTACTCAAGCAAACTTTTAGCTGCTTTGGTCATGCTCGGTTTGGCAATATTGAAAGATATAATAGGATCCTAATTAAAGAAAAGTATCATCCAATTCTTCAAGGACATGGAATTTCATCTGGTACAAAGATGATCGCACGTCTAACTACATGATAATCACCCTAAGCACATGCACATCTTCTATGTGCCAGAAATCGTTTAGAAGCAAACTCATTCTGGTGATCTCGTTGTCATGGCTTTCCACCTCATATTCCAGATCTAAAACCTATGGAGCACTTGTAGAACCGTTTTAACCGGAAGAGGGCGAGGCACAGACCCGCCAGCCAGGCTGACTTGAGGCAAGTGGTCAACGAATGCTGGCAAGGTATTGAACGTGTGACATTAAAAAACCTATGGAATCTATGCGAGCAAGAATAAAGGTCATTTCAAGAGCAAAAAAGAGGGAACCAAGCAATGACATGTAAATGCATGTTTGCACATTAAAATACGTAAAAATGAATATCATAACATCTCATAGTTGTTGTACAGCATGTATTTTTCAGTTTACTTGTTTACTTTTTTCTAGTTCACTTATCGGTAAGGTTTTCTGTAGAATATTAATATATGCTGCTGAAACAAAGAAATACAGTCACTGGACTCAAACTTTTGCCTCCTACTGTATATATATATATATATATACATATATATATATATATATATATATATTTATTTATTTATTTATAGATATATATATTTATTTATAGATATTTAATTACATTAGAGGGGAACTCGAATGTGAATTTCGACCGAAATCAGTAATGAAGTCGCAGGATAATAATTTACCCACCACCCGAGCCTCACAGCTTTAACATTATTTTGTGGCAAACACAACTTTAATATTCTCAAAAATATTTCACTATAAATCTGATGATGAATATGAGACAGACGTCATTATAATTTCATTTATACAAACTCCGTTTTCATAATGACAAAAAAGAAAAGAAAATCAAAATATTTGCGTGCAAAAACCAGCCGAGGCGCAACATAAAACTTCGGAAGTTGTATGAGACGTCTGATGTTATATTTCATGGTAATTAATAATTAAAATAATAACACTAACTATAGATTAGTGTGACTGAAATGCGGTACACGGCTTTGATTTGATTTCAAAAACGAACGTGCTCTTCCTATATCACACCTATTGAATTCCTCCTACAAACAAAAGAAGCTTCCCTTGTCATGGAAACAGGCTAATATAACACCCATTCCAAAGGAGAAACCTGTTAAGGACATAAACAAACACCTTAGACCTATATCGTTAACCCCTGTCCTATCTAAGCTTGCGGAGGAATTTGTCGTGGAAAAATACTTCGCCCCAGCTGTGCTTACGGTAATAGATCCTTTTCAATTTGGTGGCATCCCTCGATCTTCTGCTACCAAAGCTTTAATTTCCATGATTCATTCTTGGTCTCAAGCCACTGATGGAACAGGTAATGCAGTAAGAGTGGTATTATTTGATTACAAAAAGGCTTTTGACCTGATTGACCACAAAATTCTAGCAAAAAAAGTCATCAATTTACCCATGCCAACTTTCATCAAGCGATGGGTGGTCGACTTCCTCATGAACAGACAACAACGAGTGAAATTAGCAAGATATTGTAAGTCCGAATGGATTGATATCCCTTCCGGTGTCCCTCAGGGAACCAAACTGGGACCCTGGGTGTTTATTCTTATGATAAATGACCTCCGCCCTCCTCATTTCGAGCGATGGAAATACATTGACGATACTACTGCATCAGAAATTATTCATATAGAGACTCATCCAGTAATATTCAAGATGCAGTCGATTGCGTTCAAAACGAAGTGCAAGGAAATCGTAATCAGTTTCACTAAAGTTGAGAAACAATTTCCTCGCCTAAAGATTAATTTAGGTCATATCGAAGTAGTCAAGCATGCCAGAATCTTAGGACTGACAATAACCAGTGATCTAAAGTGGAACCAACATATCAACAACATTATTAAGAAAGCCAACGAACGTATCTATTTTATCATTCAATTGAAACGGGCCCACGTCCCTGAAACTGATGTTTTAAACTTCTACACTACCTGCATCAGACCAGTTATGGAATTTAGCTGCCAAGTATTCCTCTTTGCTCTACCCTCTTGTTTGTCAAACTCCCTGGAACGGATTCAAAAGCGTGTTCTTTCCATAATCTATCCTCAGATGAGTTATGCGGATAGCTTATTTAAATGTGGCATCAAAACTCTGAGTGACAGGCGTGTCGATGCATGCGAGAAACATTTTACTGAAATCAGCACAACACCTGTGGCTAACATGCACGATATCATACCACCTAGATGCCTTTCAAATTACAATCTGAGAAATTCAAGATCTTTTGTCCTTCCAAAAACCAAAACAAATAGATTTAAAAACACTTTTATACCCTCATGCGTGAGACATTTTAATGATAAAATCTAACTTTTAGATCTTTTGAACTATTATATTAGCGTAATTTTATCCTACAATTATGTATTTTAAAAATTCATGTGTAAATAGAGTAAAAATTAATTAACTATTTTTATTAATCTATGTAAATTATAGCACGCAATTCAGCCTTATAGGCTGCTATGTGTTATCTTAATTAAATCTATCTATCTATCCATCTATCTATCTATCTATCTATCTATCTATCTATCTATCTATCTATCTATCTATCTATCTATCTATCTATCTATCTATCTATCTATCTATCTATCTATCTATCTATCTATCTATCTATCTATCTATCTATCTATCTATCTATCTATCTATCTATCTATCTATCTATCTATCTATCTATCTATCTATCTATCATCTATCTACTATCTATCTATCTATCTATCTATCTATCTATCTATCTATCTAATCTATCTATCTATCTATCTATCTATCTATCTATCTATCTATCTATCTAATCTATCTATCTATCTATCTATCTATCTATCTATCTATCTATCTATCTATCTATCTATCTATCTATCTATCTATCTATCTATCTATCTATCTATCTATCTATCTATCTATCTATCTATCTATCTATCTATCTATCTATCTAATCTATCTATCTATCTATCTTATCTATCTTATCTATCTATCTATCTATCTGTTCGTAATGTCAAATTAACGGCTAAATTAACATACCTGTAACAACAAATGTTACACGACATTCAATAATAAATGTCTGATAGTTGCTCATGAAACTGTAGTTGTAGTTCCGCGTGTAATTACCAACAGAGAACCATCCACTGGTTGTGTTAGGATTGCCTGCCCTTGGCGTTGTCGGGCATCTGGGTTTAGGCTCTAACCAACTGATCAAAACTTTTTCTGTTTGACTGCGCACAACCCTCGTAACAGTTTGCGGGCATGGACATGAACAAGCTAAATGGGACAGTAAAAAGATATTGCATCGTAAATCCTAAATAACTTAATCGTAAAAAGTATGCGATGTTTTAAACACAACAGGTGTGTTACATCAGAAAAAGAACTGTTATAAATACTTACGGACAACAGTTAAGTTTACAAAACATTTAAATTGAACCACTTTGCCATCACGTTTATACGAGTACGGGTAAGTAATCACGTGCTTGCCCAGTTGCAAATTTGCAGGAGACTCGTCATAAGGTGGATCAACCTGGCCTCTCTCATAATCAAAACATGTGACTTCCGGGGTTGTCCAATTGACCAATCCAGAATTTGCTCCAGGTTTAGTATATGCAGTAAACTCATATTTTCTACCATATTTACATTCGCATTTACCTGGATTGATGGAAATTAAACATAGTAAAATTACAGGGTACTTGTGAAATGTCGGAAATCCTCGACGAAACCGAAGCAAAGAAAAGGTGTGGACAACGAAGAAACAAGGTTAATAAAAGTTTATCATTATATAATCTTTGATCCACCAATCAGAAATGAAGTATAGTACGCGCTCTCGGGGATTAAAAAAATTTTAAAAACAGTTTTCTATTATATAATGATAAAAACAAATACATACTTAGATGGTTGAAACTATGAAATTTATTTGCAATCCAGGCATATCTGTTTGTTAATGAATATTCTGAAGAAGACTTGAAGTACCGAGTCATGCAGATATATAATTATATAAAAAAGTTCGTCTTGGAAGCAATGAAGATCAGACAAAGGATATCAAACAACACTAAATCTAATCATTTTGCTCAAACGTTTTCGCTTTATTGAAAGCTCCTCAGGTGCTGAATACTTTGTAAGAAATGAGTTGTGACATCCTATATTTACATAATTATTTCACTGGTTTGCCACTACGTCACTACACGTGTGGTGTTGGATTACTTACTGGTAATTTTTTACAAAAATATTACACACAAACCAAGATATGAAAATATATAACAAAATCTTATACATAAACTCTTATTATTATCAAAATGAATTTAAGTCCGGCTGGAGTATAGTTATGTCTCTTGCCTTTGACTCCCTGACTAAGCGGTCTGAATGACTGTCACATTGATAAATCGGCATAATCTGGAAGTTGCAGGAATTTTTCAGCAAAGCTACTGCAATTTTTCTAGAACAGCAATTTTTCAACAAAGCTACCCTAAAAACCTTATCACAAATGGAATAACGAAAGCAACCTCTCTAGGTACCACTGGCCCAACTTAGAACACCAAAACCAGAGATGACAGAGCAAAGATCCTTCCGCTGGTTTTGACACATAATCCAAACAACCCACAAGTAATCAATAAAATAAAACAGGACATGCAATTCCATGAGAACTCCGAGAACATGAAAACAATTCTGGAAAGTACGAAGTTTATTGTCAGCCGCCGCCCACCAAAAAAATTGAAGAAACAGCTTACACAAGCCCGGTTCGTTTCCGAGAGAACTCCCAGCAGTGTAACAAAATGCGGAGAAACAAGATGCGGTACCTGTGCAATCATATTGACCGGAATTGATATCAAACTGAAGAACGGCAAAGCGTGGAATATAAAATGTCAGATGAATTGTAAATCGCGGAACGTTATATATACGTTCCACTCTGCACAAAAAGTTTTTATGTCGGCCAAACTGAAAATCTCCGTCACAGAGTTACGTTACACAGACAGCAAATAAACCATGAAGAATATTGCCACTTAGCAGTAAGTGAGCACATCAGAAATGTAGCAATGGCAACTTGCAGATTATGCGGATTTATCAATGTGACAGTCATTCAGACCGCTTAGTCAGGGACTCAAAAGAAAGAGACATTATAACTATACTCCAGCCGAATTTAAATTCATGTCAATAATAATACCATGCAGTTTATGTAAGATTTGTTATATATTTTCATATCTTTGTTTGTGTGAAATATTTATGTAAATAATTACCAGTGAGTAATCCAACACCACACGTGTAGTGACGTAGTGTCAAACTAGTATAATATGTAAATATAGGATATCACAGCTCGTTTCTTACAAAGTATTCGGCACATGAGAAGCTTTCAATAAAGCGAAAACGTTTGTGCAAAATGATTAGATTTAGTATTGTTTGATATCCTTTGTCTGATCTTCATTGCTTCCAAGACGAACTTTTTTTATATACAGCCACTTGTGTTATCAACCTACATGCACATTTTTTGATATATATATATATATATATATATATATATAAATATATATATATATATATATATATATATATATATATATATATATGTCTATCGATTAAAAAGGTTCTGGATTAAAAAATAGTTAATTTTCGGTTGCTAATTGCTACCTTCATCAAGAGTTTAGAGTTCTAATGTTCATGCAAGCAGTATAGACAGACTATTATGTTGTGCCACTACCCTTGCATGACTGCACGATTGGTACGTAAATTTGAGGAAAGTGTTTATGCTCATTTACTGATCTTTCGTCTAAAATACGTGTCACGAACAAAATAGTACAAACAAAAGACTCTTCCTGGAACCATTGCACTCGATTTTGGACAAAAGAGCAGTGAATGAGCATAAACAGTTTACAAAAAGCTTCACCAAAACTTACCGAATGACGTGCAGGAAGCATCGATCGTTTCATTCAAAACTTTCTCCAACGTTTCTAATTTTACTTCAAACATTCGCTCTGGTGTCGGCCATCTTTTGACACGAAGTTTAAAGCCTGAAAAGTTGAACTTTCCTACAATGCCGCCAGTTAAACTAACATGTACAATTGTGACATTCTTTTTAACATTTATACATTGATTCATGAGCTGTTTTTGATCTTTTAAAATATCGTGTGTTCCGTTCCTTAACAATAGCAACAAAATAACGTCGTCAACATCAGGACGGAAATTCTTAGGACTTGTGTCGTTTAACACCTTTAAAAAACACAGCAACAACTTAGAATTATGTATTATCGAACTTTGAAATCACAAATTTCCACAGCCTATTTGATTTTTTTTCCACCTTTTCCTGATCGAAGACGCTAAATATCCCAACGCTCTTATACCAATAATATTAAAATAATAATAATAATAATAAAATTATTTAATCTTTTGGCAGTTATTGGGAGAGGGCTCTTATGATCATTTGCTTGTTTCGTTATTATTAAACTTGTAAGAAAGCAATGGTGATTTTCATCTTTTTTGGATTAATTAGGGCGTGCATGTGGGAGCCAGCAACATTTTGTTATACTTACACTGTTCACAAGATCACAGACACTTTTTCTGGTCGCGTTGCTATAGCTGTTTGAATCATTGTAAACATGAATACTATCCAGCCACTTTAACAAGTGTGTTTTATTCCTGATTTCTCCAACTTTTAATAATTCTGTTGCTGTGCTATTGGAGAAGCTGATGAAACCCAGATGGGTGCCTTGTTCCTCCACTCCAAGTTTTTCATTTTTAATAAACTTTTTTAGGATTTTGACATGGGGATTGAGGCCAAAAAATTTGGAATTGTCCCAGAGAACGAGAATATCTTTTTTGCAGCCTTAAAGTAAATGCAATTTACTCATATAAGTTATTCAAGCCGTATTTTAAATTTGAGGCAAGATATTTTATATATTTTCCGTTATTCCGTATTTCATGTGTTGATTTTTTCCTGCAATTACTATATAATTATGTTACGTCGACAAAACAAAAAAATACCCGCCGTTCCTTTTTAGAAACTATAGGTTTTGATCCCCAAAAAAGTGTTTCAACAAGCAATTTGAGAAAAGCATAATTCCAGACATATATCTGGAGGATTTTCTAAGGATTTTTCAGGTTTCAAGATTTTTTTTTTCAACGGACCTTTATTAAGTATATCGTTACTTATACATCTTCCTAACACAGGAAATACAGCTTCACCGCTATATTCTTAACGAAATACTCTAATTCAATTACTGTCTGACCAAAATTTCATATGAGCGGTCTGACCATTTTGACCGCCTAAAGGAAACCGTCCAAATGAGCAACTTACACTCAAAGAGTCTCTAGAATTACGCTACTTGGGAACCAGAATATTTTTTACGCTTGTAAAAATCTTTTTCTACAAACTCGTTTTTAAATGTAATTATACTAAAACAATTATGAATGTCCCCCATGCATGCAGTGTTATGTGCAGAACCGATGCGCAGAAGCCGCTGTATGTAACGTAAATCTTTAATCACACAATGTATTTCATGCCAGATTGAAAATTCGCCTTACGCGTATTTTAGTCACATCAACAGCCATACTTTCGTCAAAATCCATCAGACGGTAACGTCCCGCGTGTCTTTCCATCATTGCATGGAAACTTTTTATTCAAATTGGTATTCCAATATTAATTTTTACCGACAATTAAAAGTTGTAAACCTACCTCTTTTTCTGGTATCTTCCTTGATTGTTTTTTCCGTTTCTGTATAAGAGTTAAAAAACATGTAATTAAAATAATACAAACTCAAATTGAATTCTCTATTCGAAACAAACAACATGGATGTACAGGAACATGTCTAGAAAGTGTGATTGACATGAATTAAGACTTGAGAGTTTGGCTGCATGAAACTGTTTTGATGAAGTGGAAGTAAGAGAGAGTTTTTGAAAAATCTTTATAAACACAACACTTGCCTTCGCCTTCGCCTTTACAGGAGCGAACATAAACCATAATATCACATGATTTCTCCCGCCCTCCATACAGTTGAAATATATTCTTGATTTTATTAAAACCAACAGGAAAACTGTGCGGTGATCTTACGTCTGGCTCCACTTTTAAACGACGGAGTTGAAACTTGTGTCGACATGAAATATTTGGTTTCATCCAAAAAATTGGATCTGACAAGTTACTGTAAGTAAAACGGTCTATTCGTTGCTCTTGAAAATGACATGTGCATTTGCCCTCTAACAGAAAAGAATGCAAAATTTATTTCGTTTTTTAAAATGACTTCAATGGCAGTTGACTTAAAACGAAATATGCGAAGTGCAATCATAAACTGCATATATATGTGTAAGGAGACCAGGGTGGCTGCTTGCATCCCAGCTCGTTTAGAGTTGTTTAACTATAGTTAGCGTTAACAACAGTAGAGTAATCCTCAGCTTTATACTAACTAGTTACCTGCTATACAATTCTCTTCACGTACGCAATTATATATGCTTAAGTTCAGTTAATTAGAGAAATTATTCTAATTTGATAAATTAGATCTAAATTTCTGCCGTTCTTAATTAATTTTATTAAACAATTATTTCCACAAAAACAAACATATTCACGACAATTAGACACAAAACATCATACCCATGATAAAGAAGTCAAAAATTCACACGCAACTCCAAATAGGCTGTTTTTATGCTTTATAATGCGTCTCGTCATATTTCATGCACTGTTCAATAACTGCATGCACTAGTAGCATAATGGAAGCAACACAAATATGGAGAAATTTAAAAAGTTGCGATTATTATTACAGATTCTGCACGACTGTACTTCATTTTAAAATGTATTTACGTAACAATGCGATAAATTATTCGTCAAAAACATTTTCTACGAGACATTGCCAGAAATGGCAATTGAAAAACAAGACAGTGTGGCAGATTGCACAGGTAATTAATTCTTATCGAATTACAAATCATCTCCTGAACGCCATGCATAAGACTAGAGCAAATAATTAAAGCAAAGTACGATCATTAAAACTTACCAACAATGGGACACAACTTTATGTAGTCATTAAATCTTTCATCAAGATAGTGAAATGTCTCGTTGCAACACTGTGATATTTTGATATCATCGTCATTTAAACATTCTCTTTCTCATTGCTTTCTGTCTTGAACGAATTCAGACCATTCTCTTTTACAAAACTCTGACTCTTCTTCTTCCCCAAAAACGAGGTTTGCAGCAAAATAAATCATTATAACCGTCTGTAAAACTTCTTTACAGTTGCCAAATATGATTGGTTTACATCGGCTTCGTTTAGTCCTCATTCTATAAAGATAAGTTAAAGTTGTGTTTACAATGTGTATAAAATGTGCAGTCTATAAAATCTAAAAAGTTACGGTGTTAGCAAGGGTAATAAAAAACTGGATAGGAGACTGGACTGACGTAAAAACGACAACATAGTTGAAATTCGTGATGTCACGAGTATTGCGAACATGCCAACGTTTCTTAAGTATTTTTCTATATTTTCTAAGTTCCAAGAATTATATTGAAGCCAACCGCCCACCGTCCATGAAAAAACAGAATGTGGCATTGTCCCGTAACAATCGGCCCGGGTGGCATCCAGAAATTAGTACACGGGCAGGCGGGCACAACCTCCTGCATCTTTCAATGATGAAAAACTCACAACAAAATATTATATTTGGAACGTTCAATAAAAACTAAGGATTTATTTAACCTTGAGAACTATTGACAAACATCTGTAATGGACAGATTAATTTAACTTTTTATTTAATTTATTGTTTGAGAAAGCGCTATTATTTCTAATTGGTACAATTCGCAGATAACCTTAAACACTCTTGAGATATTAAATATTACGAATTTATTCGAAGAAAAAGGCTGCGGAAACATAAAACACTTCAATAACTCTCCTTCGATAAAACGGCCAAATACAACGAACATAATTATCGTATCTTGGCAACGAAGCTAATTACGGCTTTTGATTGGTTAATAGCAGAACCTGAGCTAGCACACACGCGGGCAGTTGCTGCCACTACGAGAGAAATGACCTTTGCTGAATAGGTGGAAATTTTGTCAGAGTATGCGCGAATAAATAAGTGCGTGTACTATGTGGCGTGACACACGCGAGAAAATTTTCGCTTAGAAGCGCGGGAAAATTAAGGCATTTAAAAGTTTAAAAGCTAAAAGAAACAAAATTAATACACAGAAAACTAAAGCCTCGTTTATTGTACTCTTGCTTTTTCTTGAACACGTATCAATATTTTTCACTGTTGCCGGTAGAGCAAAGAGGAACGAAACATGTTGCATTTGTGAGATAATAAACAGAATTTTAATTCAAAACAATAGGAATTTCACACTCGTTGGATGCTCGGGCGCCGGTCGGAGTATCCTCGTACCCTCTTTCGAAACTTCGTTTTACAGGCCCAAGTTTAGGCCACTGAGCTATATAATAATTCCTGGAGGACCGGCTCGTCATTTTTCGGTAACTTCGCCGCCATCTTTTTGTCCGCAAAAACATGGCGGACTTCGCCCTTCTGCGCAACCGCAGAAGCTCTGCTGACGCCACATGGTTCCTTTTGGCCATGGTAGTTACCACTGACCGGGCTCAATTATGAGCCCGCTACAAGGGTGTTCTCCCCCCTGGATTTAGTAAACAACAGGTTCTCCCCCTGGCCTTTATAAAAAAAATTTCCCGTGAAAACTTGTTTTGTTTTTTTGAAATATAAAGTCATGAAAACATCATTAATTGCATTTTTTTGAAATATAAAGCGGTTTTTTAAGATGAATACAAGTCGTAGACGCTGTTATTGCCAACGCAAGAACAAATATGTATTAAAACGTCAAAAATTTGTGGACAAAATTGAAGATTTTAATTCTGACACGAACTGACAGGTGTTTTTTTTATATTTTCATTATTTCTACATTCCTATAACAAATGCTTGAACTTTTTGGCACTATTGTCGGACATTTTGGGGACAATTGGATATTTATGGACATCAATTAGACTTTTTTGAACCCTGCATGAACAGCAGAATTACTGAAAGTATGGAATTAATAATGTTTTCTTGAATAGTCTTGAATGTCTTCAGAACAATATATCTAGGTATAATCCAAAGAAACAGAGACCAAAGCTCAGGGGCAAGATGCTTGGCAGCTGACTAAGTGCAAGAATATAGTTTTAACCATGAGTCATATTTGCATAATATACTTTTCAGTTAGGTCATCCGCTTAATTGTACCTCAATGGGCTATAAAAGTTTTCAATATTATCTAATTGCACCCCTGGACCCCTGGTCTTATTAATGAATAATATTCATCCCTCCATAGACTTAATTACTCCTAGCTGATTAGCCCATTGAATTTAGCCCTCTTGAAGATTGATACCATAAACAGAAAATTATAAAAGTGGCTGCAGATTGAAGATACACTGCTTACACAATGCATGTTTATATTTATTTCTTTTATAAATATAACAATGGTTATAAAAATAACAGCCAAAAACAAAATCAGATAACATGGTAATTAAGGATAACAATGCAGATTCATAAGAATGTGTATAATATGCTTAATACATTTCAGTTCAATGTTCCAACAAATTGCATGACAATTAATTAATAAGCCATCTTTAGCTTGCTTTATTTCATTAATTAATAAGCCATCTTTAGCTTGCTTTATTTCATAGCATCTTCATCCTGAAAAATATAAATGGAGATCTGATCAAGATTTATTCACAAGGTGCAAGTTAAAAATCAATTAATTATAAGCCATGATAATTGATTTGAATTTGACAAGGCAAACAAGATAACATATTCACTAGGTTTTAACAGTCACCATCATCGAGGTTGAAATTTACACTGTTTGCAGCAAAAATCTTATTACTTTGTATCAGCACCCACTCAGCACTTTTGTCAGTTAGATCATGTTAATTATTGCTTAAATCTAATACACTCACTGGGGGGAAGGTTTACCTATTTACATTATTGTTTGCTATCATGAAAACAAAATAGACCAAACTCAAAGATTGACATTGCCAGGAATTTAATTCCTTCCCCACACAAGACAAGAAAATGATAAAGTTTGAGTATATAACATTGCACATGTACCAAAGGTCTAAAATAGTATATTTGCTGTTTGTACCATAAGTTTTGATGGATTTATATGGCTCAGAACCTTTGGCAGTCAGTTTATATTCGAGTCTAAAGGCAAAAAACTGAAATTGTTATAAAAACCGGCTTACCTGGGTAACCTGGATGCCATAAAATAACAGCCGAATGAGAAAAATCATTCCCCCGATAAGTGAATTAAGGTGGCTCCCTAGAGTTTTGTAAAAATTCTAGATAGTAGGTTTGTTGTGGCGAATTAAGCGCCAATATTGCAGACTAAAGATCATTAGTATACACCCGACTATCGTCTATTACAAATCCTACATTCTGATTGGCTACTCAACCATCGTCTATTCGTGATAGTGCACGTTTGGGAAAAATTCGCTCGCGCGACCGTATAAAATTGCATTAATTAAATTATTTTTCGGTGTAATTTTGCGGTGTATCGATTATTTCCTCGAAATTAATATATCTATGTACAGGGTGTATACTAAAACAATTAGACAACTCGCCTTCGTTGCCTATGAGCGGATAGTCAACTCAGGCTTCGCCTTCGTTGACTATTCGCTCATAGACAACTCGGACTCGTTGTCTAATTGTTAAATAATACTTTTGATTATATTGTGGAGTACGTTAGAGATGAGAAACTGTTGACGGATTAACCAAAGAGTAAATATATAAAGAGGTTTCACTCTGGCGAAAATCGGTCACACGCATAGCTGAGCCACACTACGCATGCGTAATATTCCAGCCAGTACCTTTGTGGTTTTTAATGAGGAAAACACCAATTTTTATCATAAAAACAACGATTTTAAAAAAACTATCCAAGCAATTTGCTGTTTTGTTACAAATTCAAAAGAATGGGTTGGGATGGACATTTTGAACAACAAATTGGGCTGTGAACAGTACTTGAACACGGCGAAAACGTAAAATTATACGCGAAGGAGTGAAGTTCGAGAAGAACCTAGAATGTTTAGTGTTTACAAAGTCAAAAGACGAGGAAAAAGTTGTTTTATATGAGACTTAATGCGCTGCCTTGTGTAGTTTCTGTGGGAAAAAGCTCAGATGTTGTTGAGAAATGACGGTTCGGGATATTTTGTATGATAATGTAGTGGTAAGAACTTAAATTCGCTTCTTGTAAATAGTGAAAAACTTTCGAAGAACAACAAAGAACAGCACTTGACCGAAAGCGTCTTTTTTTCCTAAATTCCCCTGTTTTATCCGTCTTTGTGCATTATGTTATTGATAATTTATATGCTTGTAACTTATTTTCTTCTCTGTCGTGTTTTTTGTACATTAAATACTAAATAAAACGTATAAAGACAAGAATAACAAACATTTAATAGACCGGCATGGCCGCTACTGTGGGCAGATCGCTCCTTCAAGTTTCAAAACCAAGTGAACGTTTCTCAAACGATAAACCGTACTCCTTAGGTGGATAAAAATGATCGCTTACTATCACTGTTCAAAATTTTTTACCTTTTATGGGGATCTAAAGGATCGTTTCCTTAATATCGCCACTTTTTGCATATCGAACTGTGTTTTCCTATACTTTTCTATGGAAAATCCGGCCATGGTACTGGCTGCTGCATATTAAATGTTTATTTGGCATATTTAATTTGCCCTTGATGGCGCAGAATGGCGTAGAAATAGCGTGGAAATGACGTGTCACGGAAAATTCGTGTGACATGCTAAAGTATTGAATTTCGCCACAGTGAACCCTCTTTATATATTTACTCTTTGGATTAACTATGAAGGTCGTTGCTATGGAAACAGTAAGGTTTCAACATGGCCGCTAATTATAATTTAATTGCAATTATCTCGTGAATCCTTCGGTGAATTTTTTTTATTTTTCACCGAATGCTTTGCAGGTCATTTAGTAAACGACCGGACAATTTTAAAAGAAAGTTATTGATAGGCTTTTTTTTAATTGCGTAAAACCATATTTTCCCCCTTTAATTTTTTTTGTATCGATAACTTTTTCTTAAAATTGTCCTGTCAATTACTAACCATCTGGGAAAATGTTCAGTGGAAAAAGAACATTTTTCACCGAAGGGTTTGTGAAATAATCGTAATTTAATGATAATTGGTGGCCATATTGAAACGTCATTGTTTCCATGGCAACAGCTTATATAATTGGCCAATCAATATTTTCTTATTTCGAACATGGTAATCAATACGTTAAAGCTAATTTTAATCTATAGTTTACAATGTTGGGGCTTAATTCTGCGTCATCAAACCTGCACTTAAGAAATTCTCAAAACCCTAGGGAGCCACCTTAAGCCATTCAAAACGTCAGACTTATAGAGCACAAAGCTACGTCTCCTTTCCATTTGTTGAACAGGGAAAAAAAGAAACGCTTTTATCCATTTTATATGAAAAACAAAAATATATATACGGAAAGCTGAAAATATTTTCACAAAAATCGGGAGGGAGATGGACACACTTTTTCACCTTGTATCGCGGTATGTCAGTGGTAACCACCATGAGCAAAAGGAACCATGTGGTGTCAGCAAAGCTCAAAATCCGCCATGTTTTTGCGGACACGATTTGGCTGCGAGCCGGTCCTCCAGGAATTATTATATAGCTCAGTGGTTTAGGCCCAACGATCTCTATGAGGCGGAATTTTGAGGGCAATCAAAAGTTTGAGTACAAAAACTATGAGTAACAGAGATTATTTTTTATTCCTGTTTCGTTTGGAGGAACTCGTTAAAATCTTAAAATGATTTACTTTTTTTTAAACAACTCTTCAGAATTTGGGCGAAAAAAAGGATATTTTCAAGCTTCGCAAACACAAGAAACACAGAAAATTAGAAAACACGCTTTTAAATACAGCTATAGTATTAAATGAAGGCATTGAACATTATTTTGAAACAATCTGAACAAAATAGTACCAATTTTAAACGGCATTTGAGCAGCGACAAATAATGGAAATCATATATACACCCAGTCTTAAAAATGTGTAAAAATTCAGTCAGAATTTTTACGACCACAATTCTTGTGAAAATTAAAAGTTTATAGAATAAAGGCTCTTTTAAAGCGGCTCTTGTTTTAAGGCACTCGACTAGATTTTTCACACATTTGCTTTGAAAATGCATGAAATGTCGGATATTATCGAAAGTAAGCAAGTTTGAAAGGCAGTCACGGCTTGGTGTGACGATCCAATATAAAATGTTTAAAAATTTTCTGTGAGTTAAAAAGCTGAAAAATATATACTTGCTAAACCGCAGTATCCCGAAAAAATTTCCTTGCTCCACAGCTGTCTTAAAATTAGACAATATTTTTAACGAGCGTTTTGCCTCATCTTCTCGCAGCTCAAAATTGTGTCTGGCTATCCTTGACCCAGATGAAAGTTTAAGAATGCAAACTCGTTGGTCTGAACTTAAAAAAATTGCCTGTTGAAAACAAAATCTTAGCAAAATCTCGTTGACTTGCCACATTGAAAACAGAAAAAACCCACTTCGAACATAAAAATTGTAAAAAGAAGCTTTTCGCCCGCAATTTTTTGAGCAGCGCAGACAAAATTCCCACTTCTTTGTGAAAAATCTAGTCGAGTGCCTCAAAACGAGAGCTGCTTTAATTATAAAAGAGGCTTTATTCTATAAACTTTTTATTTTTACAGGAATTGTAGTTGAAACATTTTTAAGACTGCATGGGTGTATGATTGTCATTATTTGTGGCTTCTCAAATGCTGCTAAAAATTGGTGTACTATTTTGTTTAGATTGTTTCAAAATTATGTCTGTGCCTTCATTTATTTTCATACTATACAGCAGTGTTTAAAAGCGTGTTTTCTAATGGACCAAATCTATAGGACAAGTCTAGGTTGATGATATCGGATAGCCAAAGTAATCGACAAAATACTTGGAAAAAGACCCAAAACACGCCGAAAAGTGGTAATAGTATATGTATCCTATACAAATCATACTATTAAGTTCAAAATTTGCCAGGTCTTGGTAAAGCCCGTTCACATTACCGAAATCTTGCCACAGATCAGCGGTCCACCCTGGTGCAGGCCATCCTCTGCTGTTGGCCTGGATTTTGTGGCTTAGACCAAGACCAGGCCAGGTCTAGGCCGGATAAACAACGTTCACATAAAATTATAGGCCTAGGCCTAGTCCAGGCCAGGTCAAAGCACATAGTGTAAACGCGGCAATAGAGATCGTTAGGCCTAAACTGCATGGGCCTATAAAACGAAATTTCAAAACGCGTGCATGGAAGACATTATGGCACTAGGTATAATCAGTATGTTATCTACTAAGTAAAAAAGTAAACCACTGCAAATAATTGATTTAATGAACCCAAATTGTAAATATTCCCTCAATAAACTTATTATAACAATGGAAAAATGTTTATTTTTTATTGTTATGCATTGATCAAAACTCCAGAATTATATGATATAATTATGTTGAATGATACATATAGTAATATACACTAAAAAATTGGCCCACGTCAGAAACAATTAGCTTGTGATTTGTGCAAGCATGGTTATCCTCACTGCATAAAACTATTTACTCTAAGTATGAACATTTCTTAAAGGATGCAGCCTAGACAGATAATTTTTATGATTATGCTCAATTGAGAACTCCAAAACATGTATATAATTGTAATGTCAACAATTCATTAGGCACTGGTTACTGTTCTGTCCATGCAGTATTCTGTGAAGATATTATATTCCATTTGAATAATCCATACTAAACTTCATTATATTAAAATGGACTTGTTAGCACACTGAATTTGACCATGTTGAGGAATAATTGTTGATCATGAAGCAAAAATCCCAGGATAAGCTCGTTTGAAACATGTAAACGATCCAGTCGCTCTTCACCAAAAACAGCAATGTTATATGAGTTCTAAAGAACATTAAAACAACTCTCGGAAATGATATTAAAAGCAATTTGATACTTTAAAAAAATATATTGAAAATAGCACAAACTAGAGGGGCAATTTTTCTCAAAAGTATTGACACCATTTGCGCGAACGAGGATTTGGCAACAGTAATTCAACGCCCAATATCTCGGAAAATGCCTGGAGATCACCGGGATCATTCAAGCTGATTTGAAGCTTATATGATTGTCTTTCGAGTTACCAAGAATGAAGAAAATCGAACCATGGGAATTCTAGATATTTTATTTTAAACATGCATTGTAAACAGATTTACACCTAAGTCGGCTATTCGCGGGGAGTCGATCAAGTTCGAGCTTCAATATAACAGATAGAATATAACATTTACCTCTGAGATTTTTGCGGAAACCACTAGATCTTTACTTCTTCTGTAACTGCACTTGAAAATTTACCCGAAAATTTAAATATTTATATTTTTTCTTCATTCATTTCGCGACGAGTATAATGCAAAAATTTTAGCCAAAATTTTTCTGAGACGCGTTGAGAAAATATAGCGATCTCATTGGTCGAGAGCTCACGTGACAAATTGCTAATTGCTTGTCCAACCTCTAGCTCTGTCACGATGTAAAGAAAGGAGGAGCGACGAGCGTTGCTTCAAAACATTCCCGGCGAAAAAAATCAAGCAATTCTTTCAGAATCTACGCAATTTATCAACTTATGTTATAAATTACGAGCATTTATTTGAACAAAAATATAATTTGGAAGGTTTATTACATACATAGAGCAAGTCGATCAAATCATTTTGACGGTATAGTATTGATTATAAGTATTTTGTTTTGTATCGATTTACGCGTCGAAGTATCCACATCATAGATATAATATATGCACCGCGATTTATTTACATTATTTACAACGCAACTATTTTGGCTATTCTTATGAAATGACGGAAAAAATGTTGCTATCATATAAATGTAGTGAATGTAGTCACACTTGTTTGACGAAGAAAAGAGACTAAACTGAGAAAATCGCGCCCGGTTTACATGAGCAACTAAAGTTATAATTTATTCGTGACAATATCCGCCACTAACCTAACTTGAGTACTTTCAGTTTGAGTAATTCCTGTTGATTAATGTTTACCCTAGTTCATTATATGTTTTCTGGCATGAGTCAAAATGTGTATTTTGGGACAATTGTCTGATTCCTTAGGTATCACGGGGCATGGAAAGTTTCCACTATCATTGGATCCCTAGTGGAATCAGTCCCCGCGCACAACCTCCTGCATCGTTCAATAACGAAAAACTCATAACAAAATTATATTTGGAGCGTTCAATAAAAACTAACGACTTTTTTTACCTACAACACATCTTCAGAGTT
This sequence comes from Dendronephthya gigantea, assembly GCF_004324835.1. Classification (NCBI taxonomy): domain Eukaryota; kingdom Metazoa; phylum Cnidaria; class Anthozoa; order Malacalcyonacea; family Nephtheidae; genus Dendronephthya; species Dendronephthya gigantea. The sequence goes on from NW_021163087.1 coordinate 689,098, forward strand.
TATTGACAAATATCTCTAATGGACGGATTATTTATGTTATTTACATTTATTGTTTGATAAAGCGTCCTTATTTCTAAATTTTCTAAACTTAAACCATTTCTTAATATGCAAGGTATACAGTTCCTCTTTCTAACAATAATTCTATCGATGTTCGCTTCAAAAATAATATCTTGTAGATAGTTGTAATTTATTCATATATTAATTATATGTTTGTCAGCTGCTCTAGAGATATCTTTAGCTTCTTTATTAAATGTTCGAAATATAATTTACTTGACTGTCTTAGTGTTTCACGTACATTATGCTGTGGAATGGTAATTATGTAACTGAAGATTAGGAAAAAATGCTCAGGTAGCGTTAACGAAACCGGCGATAAGAATATTTCACTTTGCAACGCGGGAAGCCAGCGTAAACCTCCGAACAAAAACAGTTCCTGTGACATATTTTGTTCAACAAAAATACCATAATATACTATATTAAACCTCTCCTGCTCGGCTTATAACCGTATCAGAGTTCTTTTGGTCTTGCGATCCGGAAAAATGTAGTTAATCATGGCCCGTTGGATGCATAATATGCAGAGTCTATAATACGCATTTGAACAAACACAATTTCAAGTCATGAGCTTTTAAACAAAAAGCTTTCTCAGTTTGATGACATTATCGCACTTGTGAAACGTGAAATATTACTTTCTAGATCTGATAAGAAATATGAGAACATTTTGTAGTCGAAAACAAAACCGTTTTTAATAAGAAATGTTGCCCGTGAGTATTCTAGCAACATGTTTTTTTTCTCCGAAAATTTTATATATACGACAAGTACACGACCAATAATATACCTGTTGTAGAGCCAACCTCAGCTTTTTAAGATTTTGCTATTTAGGTGTCGAAACATGGATGAATGAATATTAAAAGATTACTACTTTAGAATTTATTTCTTATTAGAACTTGATTGTGTAAAGTTTTCTTGGGTATTATACATGCATGGAAATATATAATATAACCGATATATGATCATTATAGTGCACGCGTGATAATAATTTCCTGCCTCGCGTCTTTATATTTTACAGCATAATATATAAACAAAATAATTAATGGTAGCAATACTTTACTATAAAAATGTTAAATACGCTAAAAGAGAACCCCTTCAAAAACCTGAGCCTTTTCTGTGTTTAAATAATGGAGAACTAGACCCTTTATTGGACTCATTTTAACCACAAAACATGCACTAAATAAATTATAATATACTTGCATGAATGGCAGTTCAAAAACGAACTGAAAAACACAAGTTACATTACAAAGATTGGTAATAGTAGAGCAAAGTACAAATATACAATTATATGTATACTTAGGTAATACAATTACTATAACATGGAATTATAATAATTCACAAGTAGGTATACTAATCGTTAGAAACCTAAAGCATTATAAACGAGTTTCATTTGTGTACGCAATATGGCAAAAGGCTGTGATAATAGATTAAAAATTTTACCCGAAGTGTAACAATTCCCTTCTCTCTTCTAGATTAGGTAAATATAGGTTTTCGAGGCTTTTGGAGTAGGACAAATGGGGAACAATAATTTTGAACGCACGTCGCTGAATATGTTCTAATTCATCAGTCAGAAACTTTGGTAACAAATTATGTAACAAAGTATGCCAAACTGGACACGCATATTGCAAGACAGGTCTAATAAAACTACAAAATACCGTCCTAAGATCACTTGGTTGCACACCTTTTCTTCTTTAATATCTTTAAGACATATATAGACGTTTACTTGCTTTAGAAGATATGTGCCTAATGTGTCTGGTCCACTTGAGATGAGGTAAAATTTACCCGAGGAGTTTGATAGTCTTAACAGTTGTTAATCGTTTTTAATTTATTGTTCGTTGTCAATAATGTTATGAGAATTTATACAAAATTAATCTATATCGAAATAAAATTTGTATAAAACCATTTGGTTGAGTTCTATTAAAAACACGTGTGTGAATGAAACACTGGGTGAAAAGCGTTATTTAAAAATGAAAATTCAAGCCCAGCAAATGACTTTCAAACAAAACATAATAAAGTGTAATATATTTTACCTTTAGACAGGCAGATATTAAGACTTGCTTTTCTTGATTCAACTGACAATACGTCCAGTCCAGACTGAATATCCCAGGTGATGCCTCGTTCTTTTTCTTTTACTTTGACCCGAGTGATGATGGACATATGCAAATTTCATTTTTATACACAACTTCAGTGGCGTAGCCAGCCCGATAATTTAGTCGTTCTATGCTATTATTTTTGTGTCCATTGACTGCAATTTGCGTAGCATGACTAAATCGTCAGGCTGGCTACGCCGCTGCTCCTTTTAAAACCGATTATCCTTACAGTAGCAAAATGAACAATATGAATATTGTGCTCCTTAATTATTCATGCTAGCTGCGCCACTGGAAATTTCATTTCGATTTTCACTATTCCTTATGGTATGCTTTTTGGGTGATTTTATACCGTAAGAAACCGTAAGGTACTATATAAGGTGAGCCAACAAGTCTCAAAATAATGTGACAGCGTTGGTCTTCAATTCTTTATCGGAGCGAAAACTTTAAATTCTATTTACCAAGACTGACATCGTAACATATTCAAACGTGTTTGCGTTTGGAAACTGTGAAATTGGTGAAAATTGCTTCGCGTTGGCCCTTCGCGCACAGTGTGGGTGATCTTTAAGTCTCTGACAATATATGACAATGAGTATTGGCCTTATTCTAAAATACTAAAGTAGTAGACAATGTGACTAGGAGGAGGTGCATATTCATATACTTCATACACACAATTTATATACTACAACTTGGAAAGTTTTATGACCCACGCGTAATTTAAGCAGCTGTTAACAAGGATTGTCAAAGAGAGAACTTCCTAACTGTAGAAAGTAAAAAACTATCTAATTTTGTAAAATATATTACCATAGAATAGATGCATGTTTGAAGGCCTAAATTAATTATTTGGAATTTGGACGCATTTTCGTCGTGTCGAACGCATTGGCCTTATTGTAAAGTACTAAAGTACTTGACAATGTGACTAGGGGCAGGTGCATATTCATATACTTTATACACACAATTTATACACTACAACTTTGAATCGAAAGTTTTATGATCTACGCATGATTTAAACAGCTGTTAACAAGGATTGCCAAAAAGAGAACTTGCTAACTGTAAAAAGTATACTGAATATCCCAGGTGATGCCTCGTTCTTTTTCTCTTACTTTGAGCCGAGTGATGATGGACATAGGCAAATTACTTTTCATCAACAACTTCAGCGGCGTAGCCAGCCCGATAATTAAGTCGTTCTATGCCATTATTTTTGTGTTCATTGACTGCGAAAACAATAAATTCCTAAAGAGATGAATAATTATAATAACATAAAATTTGCGTAGCATGACTAAATCGTCAGGCTGGCTACGCCACTGCTCTTTTTAAAACCGATTATCCTTACAGCAGCAGCAAAATGAACAATATGAATATTGTGCTCCTCAATTTTTGATGCTTGCTGCGCCACTGGAAATTTCATTTCGATTTTCATTATTTCTTATGGTATGCTTTTTGGGTGATTTTATACCGTAAGGTACTATATAAGGTAACCCCACAAGTCTCAAAAAAATGTGACAGCGTTGGTCTTAAATTCTTTATCGGGGCGAGGCTGAGTAAGTCCAACGCGACGCGAATTTTCAGTGTTTTGAGACAAATAAATTAAATTCTGGAACAAAATTTTGAGAGCTATGGACCCCTGGCTGCCAAAATGTGCTATCCTTGGGTATTTTAGGTAAAATCCTAATTGAAAAGATCCAGCTGCTCAATGTCGATAATCCCTTAATAAACTGGCTCAAAGAAAGCAGACCGGTTTGGGCACTAAACTATCCGATTGGCCTTTGGCCAATGCAGGAGCTCCGCGAGGTACAATCCTAGGACCCCTCCTTTTCTTCATCATGGTTAATGATATAGCCTCTAACCATAAAGAAAGATGGAAGTATTTTGTCTATACTAGTCTCTCTGAATCAACTGAGCAAGGTGGTGAAAGTATAATATTCAGTTTATTATCGACTAATGCTATTAGCTGCCTCTCAGACTTGGTTTTTTGATAAAACTCTAAACTCTAAACTCTATTTGTCAAGACTGACATCGTAACATATTCAAACGTAGTTGCTTTTGGAAAATGTAAAATTGGTGAAAATTATTTCGAGTTGGCCCTTCGTGCCCGGTGTGTGTGATCCTTAAGTCTCTCTGACAATATGACTATGAGTATTGGCCTTATTGTAAAGTATTAAAGCAGTTGACAATGTGACTAGGAGGAGGTGCATATTCATATACTTCATACACACAATTTATATACTAGAACTTTGAAAGTTTTATGACCCACGCGTAACTTAAGCATGCAGCTGTTAACAAGGATTGCCAAAGAGAGAACTTCCTAACTGTCGAAAGTATAAAAACTATGTAATTGTGTGAAATATATTAGCATAGAATAGATGTATGTTTAAAGGCCTAAGTTAATTATTTGGAAATTGGACGTATTTTCGTCGCGTCGAATGAAATTAAAACAATAGATAATGATATGATAAACCTCATTAAGCTTCATTATTATTCATTATCTATTTTTTAATTGAGGCCTGCTATGATATGCATGAATAATTCCTTCCTTTTGAAAACGATTGTCCTTCCAGTAGCAAAATGAATAATAAATTAATTTGTGCCCCTAATTATTGATGCAAGCTGCGCCACTTTCATAGTTTCATTTCCGCACAAGTCCCAAATTTTGATGTTCGAGCTGAAGCGCAATGCATTAGGTTTCGTACGTATATACCCGGAACTTGTTCTACAGTGATTTTTATTCTACTGACTATTTTGAGATCAGTGAAATGCGATGAAATGCATATAATGTATTGAGGGGGGGAATAAATGAAATAATAACAATGCAATTTGGCTGAGTATCGGCGTCATTCTGTCTGTCAAACGCCCCCACACACTGCATGGACGTGACTCGCGACGTGACGGATCGATATTTTCAATAACCCATGCATGCATGTTTTTCAGATAACGAGTGAAAATTTTATCAAATTTCCTCTGAATATTTACTGTAAATCTCTCTTTTAAAAGTAGATTAAATTTACAATTGGCTATACTTGATAATTGTATGGATATGAAAATTAAAAATGGCTATAATAAATAGTGACATCATGCAGTAACATGGCATATAATCTCGTCACTACGCTACAGTCAATTTTTTGGCAAGGCACGGCTAAAAACATGGACTTGTATTATGAACATTGAGGACTTTTGGATTAGAATACCTTTTTTGGGCAGACAGGGAGAATTTCTAGTTGAAAAACTCATCAGGGAAATACAGCGGAATCTCACACATGCAGCCGGTTAAATTTGTGGTAATTATTTTATGACACTAAGAAGGAATCATATTTTTTACCTAAAAAGACCCAACTCTGCGCGATAACACGGTAGCAAAACAGAAAGAAACTTCGCTGGGGCCAAAATATTTTTCAACTACATGGCAAGTTTCAACCCGGGCTCTGTTATGACACGTCAGAATTATTGTAAGACCAGGGCTGAAATTTCAGCCCGGGCTGAGTTTGTAAAGGCTGGTAGTAGACCTATTTCGATTCTTCGAGGGCTTTAAAATCCTGAATGACAATAATTGGACCTTAAAAGGACTATGACTGCACATAAAATGAAATAAGCAAACGAAAAAGCATTGTCAAGGCGAATTTTTCTGTCCGGGTCTAAGTTTATTTACGTTTACATGACAGCAACATTAAGTTTCAGCCCGGGCTGAAGTTTCCCGGGTAACTCAAACTGAAATTCCAGCCCGGGCTGAAATTTAAATCACTAAATAGCTACGTGTTGTCTATCCTTATGTCATGACAAAGGATCCAGTAGAGTACTGCGTACAGCGTCTGACGACGTTGCATCTAATATGGTGTGACAAGAAGTTGTGATTCCTACTACAGATCTAAATTGCCTTCGCAATGGTGTTTTTTTAAAAATGTTTTTTAAAATCCATAACCAATAACTCTGTTAATAACATATTTTTAATTCAAAATTTATTCCACTAGATAACAAGTACCTAAAATTTCAAAAATACTTCGACATTTCGACCAATTGGTCTTCGTTAGAAAATGTAGTAAGAAACGAAATCCGAGAGCATATGTTTGACGTCAAAACACGTGGTAAAATAAACCAACGTAAAACAAAAAATATAAAATGTTATAATACCATATTCCGTTCCCCTAGAGTTTTCACGCCTGAATTGCAGGCTAGACAGCCAGCAAACAAGGAGGCCTGATTTGGCGAAGGAGCCATATTGCAATGTGTTTTGTTGTAAACAACATAATAGCATGTAATTCATGTATTTACAGAGGGTGAAATGAAGTGAAATAAATGAAAGGTAGTTATTCATTTATAAGACGAAGAGTGCAAAGACTGTGAATGAGTCTCATTTCTTTTTGTTCGCGGTTTCGATCAAAGATGGGACAGATAAGAAGCCCCGGATTCTTATATTTGAGACACAAATCACAATGATTACCAAAGGTAAAATATCTATCAACAGACCTGATGTTATCGTTGTTGTAAACCTGTATATATCTAAAAAAATCGACTTTGTCGGGTTATCAAATCGCCGAGTTGCCGACTCAATACTCGTACTTAATACTTAGTATATAGTACAGGCATAACAAAACGCCGTACAGGATAGTAACTAGAACTAGAAGCATATGATTGATAACCATTCGATCGGTGGTGCGAAACGGATGTACTATTGACCCAGAGGTCGGCAAAAAAGCCTGGGCTTAGGGCAATGGCGATTTTATTCATTTTAAGTTAATGTACCGGTACATTTACTGTGTCTGTGTGTTATGTAAAATTGAAGGCTGCTATGTATGGGCGAAATGCAAATTAGTATACATGCATGCGACACTCGTCACTCAAAAATTTCTCTGACTTTTATGCCTCGCATATTTTTAGAGAATATTTTATTTCTAATTAAATCTCTGTTTACTATTTTTTTTACATTTGATAAACAAGATTTAACAGCTATTCGCCAAAGGTGAGGTAGTATCGCAGGATATACATCTGGATGGAGTCGAAGCCGGCGATACCTCACACTCAGTTAAGAGTATCTTGTTTCACTATTCTTTAAAAACGATTTAAGTTCTACTCATGCTGATATTTTCTCCTGCACAAAATTCTTTAATTGTTCTGCGAACAACTGATAAAACCACGAATGCTGTCAATGATTGACACGTACAAATAAACGATCACAATATACAAAATGTACTATAGTATAATGCGTGGTTTTAGCCAAAAACTACAATCAATTCCACATAATTTTGATATAATTATCATTCTGGTCATTTTCATTAACACAAACCATTGTCGATTTATTCAGCGTGTATTTGGACACGTTGGAAAATATGAAATAGTAATTTTACTTTTCAATATAAAACTTTTCAGTTTTATATTGCCACTCTTGATTGGTGATTGGTTCAGCAAATAACAATGAACAATGAATGAAATCAAATAACACTGTCACTGTTCAAGAACCAAAGACAGGCTTTAAATTGCTGTAATTGTATTCCTTTTGCAACAGTACAGTTGAGAAAATGTTTTTTTATAGTTTGGTAAGCGTAGTACATATACCAGAGGATTGACAGCAAAGTTGATGTGGAATATTCCAGAAGATACTTCATTCAAAACTTCAACAGTTAGGTCATCACTAAACAATTTTTGAAACACCTTCATGTGAAAGAATATCGTCGAAGGCACAACACAAATTACTTGAATACACGCCACAATAATAATTGTTCTCAAAAATTGTTTTTCCTGCATAATTCGCGCCTGTTGCTGTCGATTTGTAATGTTCTCTAGAGCTAAATTTTTTGACTGTTTTTTTAACTTGTTGTACGTTAACCCGTACATCACACTTGCAAACAAAACTGGCAAAATCTGGGTAAGAATCCTTATGTGTGTGTCCACGTCAGTTACTATAGCAAACACAAAGTTTTTTATGGGAAATGCCGAACCAACAAGCCAAACACAAGCCAACCACACGAACATCTTTTTTCCTTTCGTCAAAGCTCTATGTTTGAAAGGACACAGAACCAAAAAAAAGCGATCAAGCGAAATTGACGCTATTGTTAAAATGGATACATTCATGCAAGAGAAAACAACGAGGTGCCTCGGCCATTCCCAGTGCCAGTTTTTGGGTATGCAACATTTTGTCGGAGTTATGAGGCAGACCAGGAAGTCTGAAGCAGCTAAATTTACAACAAGATATGTTCCTGAATTCTTGAAGCATTTTAGAGGATCTTTGATGAAAGCAATAATGAGGAACGCATGTAATATTACACCAACAATACAAACAAAAGAGGACAGCATGTCGAAATAACTTATCTGAAAACCAGCGAATTTTTCCTCTGCCATGATCTATAAAGTTATTAAAGTAGCTCTTCGTAGTATGCGTTAAATACTTCGTATTGAGTCTATTAAGCATACGTTTTCATTTAGAGCAACTTGCTTCGTTTAAATTAAAACGCTTCATAAACCGTTTAAATATCGAAAGAATACCACAATAATTATAGCACATGTAAAATTTAATGAAAAAGATGCTAAACCACCAATCAGAACCATCTTGTTACAAATAGAACAAAATTTATGTAGTTTATTATTGACATGCATGTAGCTATTGTAGGGTGCTAAATTAAAAGTGCAACTAAGATCTATAAGTTATTTACTTTAGCTATTATATACTCATATATGTCTTACGACTGAGAAGACTTACACAACGCACTTGATAAGTTAACCTCGGTTAAGGTGAGATACTATTCATAATTTTAGTATATATTTCCAGAAAAAAGCACTGGATACACTAAAATTGGTATAAAACATCCAATGTTGTCTTCTTTACCAAAACACAATAAATATATTGCATTTTTATTAATAACACGCATTTAAATTACATAAAAATGATAATTAATATGCATGCAAGCAAAAGTTATTTTAGTGCTGACTTATTTATTCATAGGTCTATACAAATAAACAGGATGGATTTTTTCAATATAACATATTAAATAAAAAACTTTATAAATTATAGTGCAGTCCAGAAATAACCTAACACTGTAGTTTCGGTTCGGTTGCGGTTCGGTTGCGGTTCGGTTGCGGTCGACCGAAAAGAAACCGCGCAGACGACCGCAAGAAAAAATACGATGGCGCTTGCCGTTCGCTTCCGAACGAAATGTTATGAACAGCTGAGAACGACAACACAATAATCATATCAAAAACAATCAAAAGATCTTAAGAAATATCTGTCAGACCAAGTTAGGCCGAGGTTAAACCGCGATCAGTCTGAGGTTTGACCTTGGTTAACCGCGGTTTTTGTTAGGTTATTTCTGGACGGTATTGTAACTCCATAGCACAAGATAATCTGTGTTTCCTGCTATAAAGAAACACAGATGCCAGCTCGGATCTTTTAATGTTGTGTTGATTTGCAACAATACAACAAATAAAATGTTTTTCTATAGTTTGGTAAACGCAGTACGTACACCAAGGGATTTACAGAAAAGTTGAAGTGGAATAACCCATGAAAGATCTCCTTTAGAATCCAAGCAGCTGCGCCATCATGAATTGTGTTTTCGATTGACTCAGGGTAATAGGTGGCTATAGACGTAGGGACGATGCAAACGAATTGAATGCACGCTACAATAGTAATTGTTTTTAAAAATTGTTTTTCCTTTATAAATCGCGCTTGTTGCTGTCGATATTGAATGTTTTCGAAAGCCACGTTTTCAGATTGTTTCTTTACTTTCTGGTATGTTAATCCGTACACCACGCTTGAAAATAGGATTGGCGACATTTCGCTAAGAAACCATATGTGTTTGTCCATGTCACTTTCAAAGGAAAGGATAAAAACTTTTACTGGATATGCAGAACCAAGAAGCCAAATACCAGCCACCCACATGTCCATAATTTTTCCTCTCATTAAAACTCGATGTTTCAAAGGACGCAGAACTAAAAAGAAGCGATCAAGTGAAATTGATGCGATCGTTAAGATCGATACTCTTGTGAAAGAATAATTCACGAAATTCTTAAGCCTCTGCCACAGCGAATATCTTTGTGTCATGCAACACCCATCAAGCGGTGAAATCAGACAAAGCATGAAATCGGTGACAGCTAGATTTCCGACGAGATATGTCCCTGAGTTTTTGAAGCATTTCAAAGGATCTTTGATGAAAGCAATGATAAGAAGTGTATTTGAAATTATACCAAGAATAGAAGAAAAGTGAGGTACTTGGCCCATCGTACCAAAATCGAAGCCAGCATTAGTGCAGTGAATTGCGGAGAGAAACACTCGTTTAAATAATTATAGTCTGCATTACATGCATGGGATTAATAGTTCATTTTGATTGAAACACCTGCAAAAGCTGTCGCTTTGCACCTTGATTGACATTTCCATTTAATACCTAAATTGCCAGCACAATCTATGCGCTATTCTTTGTTTGCAATCACGTGATCTACGGAAATTTGATTTTCATCTGACGGGCAAGTTTAGGCAAGTTAAATATGGCGGCTGCTCCAGAGTCAAGTCATTCGACATCTTCGACCACTTCCTCTTCTTTATCAGATTATTTCTACAAGTTAGAACCCAATGTAAAAGCGAGATACATTGAAAAGATCACATTATGTGATGGTATAGATCCCTATGCTATGAATAAAAACAGTTTTTCCACAGACTTCAAGGACCTACCGAATCTGGAATTTCCAGATATCTCGAATTATCTCGTTATCCAAACGTCCTTTTACTCAAAACAGCAGATGAAGGCTTTCAAGAGTCTTGAGGCGTACAACTTTTTTGTATGTGGATGGGTACACGGCACTGGTATAAAGAAATTAAAGGATGGGAACCAACTAATAATGGCAAGGGTACCGTACAGTTTTAAGTATTAAGGAATTTAATTTATATTGTATAATTTGGTTCATTTGCTCAAATTTTTTTTTGTTTTGAACAGGTTAATCACTCCCAGAGATCTACAGAAACACCGTTAAAGACTTGGGTGATAATGAAGGAAGATGGTGAAGTACTGACAGGACATTGCAATTGCATGGCAGGGTTTGTAAAATCTATAAATTTCGTTTGCAAATTAGTGAGTTTGAAGTATCAGTAGTGTATTATTAAACACAAGGTTAAAACATTTGTTTCATATATAGATTGGCAGAGTCTTGCTCTCATGTAGGCAGCAGTGCTATATTTCATTGAAACAGCAGTGCGGACACGTGAAACTATTACCTGTACGATGGAAAAAAGCAAGTGGTTGATGCCAGCACCTATGAAAAAGGTTTGCTTCATAACAGCAATATTATTATTATAGTGTTAGAGAAGTGCATGTAGATTAAATAACAAATTGCCATTATATATGCAGTGCACATGAATAGTACTAAGCTGTATTGTATGTTTTTCTGCAGATCGAACCTGCATCAGTCAAAACAATGGACCTATCCTCAGCAAAGGCAAAAAACAAAAGATGGATAATGCTATGTGTGGAAAGTCATCCCCTAATACAACAACCAAAGCCACCATGCCCCACAGTTGCACATGGATCAATGGAATACCATGAGTTCTTTAAAACCCTGAATAAGAACTTTCCCAAAAGTGCCTGTTTAATGTCAAAACGACTCTATTATTCCTCATTTATACCTATGTCAGCCACTGAGGTATTACCAAAGCCTATTATGAGCTATGGATCAGAAGAATCATTAAAACTTGACCACAACCAATTAATGAATGAATGCCAGAAGCTAACATTAAAAATAACAGCAAAACAAGTAGCTGTCTTAGAAGCAGAAACCAGGAGGCAAAGCAACTCAAAACTATGGTTTACACATAGAGCTGGTCGAATCACAGCATCAAGACTTAAATCTGTTGTCCGAACAAATCCAAAAAAACCATCAAAGTCGTTGATTAAGTCTATATGCTATCCAGAAGCATATAGGTTTTCAAGTGAAGCTACCAGGTATAACTATTTGCAGAACAAGAATTTTTTATTGTAATGTATTGATTTTATATTTTGATAATTTTGCATTTTATTCCTTTAGATATGGTTGCAATCATGAGGGTATTGCAAGGAAAAAGTATGAAAGTGTCATGTGCCAACAACATGAAACATTTTCAGTATGTGAAAGTGGGTTAAGAGTGAACCTTAAATGGTCATTTATGGGTGCAACACCAGATGGGGTGGTCATGTGTGATTGTTGTGGTATTGGAGCATGTGAAATAAAGGTATACAACTCATTCTTTTAAAAGCATATATACATTAGGGATGGTTGAATACATTGTAAGGTCACCCTCTCTAATGTAAATCACTCCAATCTTTTCACTCACTGTATAGTGTCCATTTTGCAAGAAGAAGAAGGAAAACCTGGTAGATTGTGCAGGTGACAAGGGATTCTGTCTGGTCAAAAGTGAAACTGGTATACAGCTGGACAAGAACCATGCCTATTACTTTCAAATTCAAGCACAAATTCACATTATGGAAATTGATTATTGTGATTTTATAGTATGGAATGAGAATGACATTTACATAGAACGAGTCCTACCAGATATTGTATTTTGGGATAGTGTTGTACCTAAGGCAGAGTTGTTCTTTAGAAAGTGTATCCTGCCAGAAGTATTAGGGAGATTTTTCTCTAAACCATTTTCTGCCCTTGAGCTAAAAAATTCTGAGGAGTAAATATCACAATAACTTAAGATTTGTAATCATTTTGTACACAAATTTATAAATACAAATGTATGTTTAATATTCTTAAATAATAAATTTAACTAACAAAGATAAATACTCACTCTTGATATTTAAGTTATATCACACTGCTAAATATTTTTAATATAATTATTTACATAAGGTAGATTTTCATTAATAATTCTTACTCCAATGGAACCACAGATTGACATAGGTTTGTCAGAGCACAACATACAACTCCAATCTTGTCAATCAATGAATGTTGTTCTCCAGGCTGTGTGTGCAAAATTCGGTGGGCATTGCTCTACTTTGAAGGACTTGAAACTTGCGCCTTACTAACCCAATAACTCTTTCCACATGTATGCGGACATGAGCTATCTTTCGGGTTTCTTCCACTTCAAAAGGTGTTAGTTGTGACTTTCCTTTTGTGAAGGCTGGTATTTTAAGAGAGGCACAGTAGAGCCCAACATTCTCTTCAATGTTGAATCCACGATCTGCTAGTACAACATCACCTGGGAGAAGATTTTGAAGAATTTTGCTTTTCTCTGTTAGATGTTTGTCACTAACTCTTCCTCCCCAAGCATCTGATATGAAGGTAATATACCTTGAGGTGCAATACCGATAAGAAATTTAACAGTATTGTGGTGCTTATAGTTTGACCAACTTTGAGCACGGGCTAATAAGTTAGATGGTCTCTCTACAAATACTTCGAAGCAATCTATTATTACAGCTATTTGGTTTCCAAAAGTGTTTCTGAATCCATGGGCATTGTAGCCCTAAGTATTTCTCTCTCAGGCCATTCAATCAGAAACTGAAGTCTCAAGTGCAAAATAGATATCAATTTCTTGAAAACTCTAGATGCTGTCGCAGTGGATATTCCAAATCTGTATGCCAAGTCTTGGAGTGAAAGATTAAGTTTTAGTCTCATAAGAGTCAAGATAAGTTGTTCAAATTTAGTTAGTGCTGACCTGTCAGTGTGAGATATCCAAGCTTCACAAAGGTTAAACACCTGTAACAGTACCAAAAAGTTAGGTAGACCTGTATAAAATCTGGTCTTTGCTTCACTCTTTGCAAATTCCTCCTTCGAAAGTCCAGTAAGTGAGACCTTAGCCTGTAAGTCAAGTAGCTCAAGCTTTTTCTCAGCCAATTCTTTATCTCTTTCTTCCAACGACTCAGCAGTAACATATGTTTGGCATTCTTTCGTGCGTACAACAGTTGGGCCATCACGATCTGTGACATTTCCAATGATTTATCTGTTCAAGTATACATTATGATATAAATTAGATACTCGTAGAAAATTAACAAAATCATAATGTAAAATATTAATGTCATTTGCATTAACAGTATGTACCCATACTTGATAAGTCATTAACATCCTTTGGAAGTGGAGGATTCTGGAGAGACAGGAGAGCAAGGGCTGCCTGATTTTGTTGTCGCTTCTCTTCTCGTTCAACTGCTCTTTTCCGCCTTTTCAAAGCACATTCTGAAGTCGGTTTCACTTTTTGATGCCCAAGGTTAATTGTTGGTGCCCAATCAATATCTTCTTCATCAAATAGTTCACTTGGATAACTGGGAGTGCTTTTGTAGCTTTTAGAATGCACTTGTCATTGGAAAACTTACAAAAGGCTAATTCTCTACATTTCTCCAGGGTAGGGGAGTAGGATTTCCAATGACAAGTACACATAATACAGTAACTATATATAAGTATTTTAAAATACCTTCATTAAACATCAGATGAGAAGAGTTGTGTACAAGCAATTACACTAGTAAATATAACAACTGATGAACTAGATTTATGGGCTATAATACCTTTAACAAAATGGTCGCTGCATACACGAGCATGTCGAGACTCAACTCCTTTCGTCACCAACGACAGGTTGGCAAGCCATTTAGCTCGACGTCTTTTTGAAATATCTCTTGTTTTGTCTCCTCTGTGCGAGATTTCTTTAGGTATTCTGAAGAAGCGTTTATCCCTGTTCTTGTTCGAGCGGTTGGTACATAGATAAACCGAACAGCAATCCGGCATTTTGGATTTTAAAATATCTCCCAAAGCACACAACAGCCGCCATATTTGTTAAACTTGCCCGTCAGATGAAAATCAAATTTCCGTAGATCACGTGATTGCAAACAAAGAATAGTACGCGATTCTCTGTCATTACTTTGTGGATATTCACTCCAAAAACTATTCACAAGGTTTTAAGAAAACGTTTTACAAAATATTTTACAATAATTAATAAGAATTTACAAAATATTCAGTCAGAAACCTTCTGTTCTTATGAATAGGTCATGACTGCATGCATGATCAAGATATTCGGACAAAATGTAAGCTACATATTCAAGTAATCAGTAAAAACATAGCAATATTCAATTATACAATACTGATTAGAATTAGTTTTTAATATAAAATAGTTAATTGGAAAGACAGTTTTTAATGTATTAAACCAAAGTTGTAACTTTTTATAAAGAATGCTTTCAAATGTATTCTAGCATTTGAAAATGATCAATATATTTTGTGACGCCCTTTTCCACTCATTGCAAACACCTACTCCCATGACAATATTTTAAATGAGAACGTCAGCAAATTAGGTAATTGTCATTTCGCAAAGATCTCGTAAAATCGTTTTATAAACTATAATATTATACAAAATGAAAAATGGTAAACGATCATGAAAATTATCAAGCAACCTTTATTTTAAAAAAACAGGGATAAAGTTCTTGACTGACTGGGAAAATAGAAACGCGATAAACATGCTCTA
Organism: Dendronephthya gigantea; assembly: GCF_004324835.1. NCBI lineage: Eukaryota > Metazoa > Cnidaria > Anthozoa > Malacalcyonacea > Nephtheidae > Dendronephthya > Dendronephthya gigantea. The sequence goes on from NW_021163087.1 coordinate 704,620, forward strand.
AGCTCTGATGTGTTTTAAAAAGCATCGAGGTGCACACTCTAAAAAAAGATGTGTTTGAAAACACACCAAGGTATGTTTTCAAACACATAAAGTCTATTTTGCTGATCTCGTTTTTGCTGTAAGAATTCATGGTTCCTTCGTATTTGAGCTTGGTGGTTATGTCATTTTGCTAAGACATAAGCGAATATCAAGGGCTATTCCACCATTGCTTTAGCATCAAATGGGTTTTTGAACGGGTATAATATTCAAACTTTGATTAATGTCATCAAAGCCTTTCTAATAAATACTAACATGCGGGTTTTCTGCGCAAAACAACACACACACACGTTTTTGTGGAAGAAGCACTCCTATATAGGATGTAATTATATATTGTCAATCTTCCATCCCATGCAAAGACTCGTTCTTAAATGGCCTTTATAAATCGTCTTCCTGGGGTTTATATTTATGGGCTTTGAACGTAAGTGACAATCAGGAGCGTAAAACAAATGTACCGAGTAGACTGCATCAATATTCAAGTGACCGAGTAGATTGCATCAAAATTCATTTGACTTTCTGTCGGAGATGTTTGTCTTTAACAGTTTAGAAAATTCTGGATGAGAGCAGTTATATAAGGATTGCAATTAAAAATAATCCGAAAATTCAAGAAATACAAGGTAGTTGGTCCATCTGTTCTACCTTGAAAAAATTTTCAGTTTGTTCTATAAAATTCCCGTCTGTTCTATTCTCGCTGTCTGCTTTGAATGTTTCGTACTTGAGTTTAGTTATACCCTGCGCTATATACGTTGGATTATTTGTTTGATTGAAAACTCGAATGCAAAAGCCGTCTTTTAACGCGTTCATTTGACATTTTTATTTCAGTTGATACCCTGCCACCCAACAATATCACAATCCCTACCATGTATATACTCAAACACTCATGCTGTGTATAAAATTAGTAACCTTGTAGAAATTTTATCATTGCTTTGGGAATGCGGAAACACATTTTCAGTGACTAAAGTATACTCATAGATCGTACTGTTTAAATTTTTATTGATGACTTTATTTAAATAAGCAAAAAGGAATATATACACAGTCAGGAAGTCTACAAACATGCACAGTCCCATAGGGAATATTAAAACTCAAAATTGCATTTAATATAACATATTATAACATATTTTAATGAAAGGAAAGCTTAGTGTTCTAAATATTACAGCAATGCATCATCTATATAAGTCAGTTAAAAATGCCTTCAAAATTTTTTGAAGCATTTGAAAATGAACGTAACGTTAACAGTTTATTTACCGGGTGTTTATGCTTAAACGTAATGCTAAGTATTACTATAATTTAGAACTCGCTGCTGTAAAATGTGAATGTACAAAGTTTTCAGTTAAACACCAAGAGCAACATGTGTCGTCTAATGTCGTGTTGCTGGGCAACAATACAACAAATAAAATGTTTTTCTATAGTTTGGTAAACGCAGTACGTACACCAGTGGATTAACAGAAAAGTTAAAGTGGAATAACGAATGAAAGATCTCCTTCATTATCTTAACTGCTAAGCCGTCGTCGATAGTTTTTTCGAACACAGGATGATAACCAACTACAGTGTTGGGAACGATGGAAATGAACTGAATGCACGCTATAATGATGATTGTGTTCAAAAATTGTTTCTCTTTTAAAAGTCTCGCCTGTTGTTGTCGTTGTGGAATGTTTTCTAAAGCGACATTTTTAGACTATTTCTTTAAATTGTAGTATGTTAATCCGTAGACCAGGCTTGAAAATAGGATGGGCAAAATTTCGCCAAGAGTCCATACGTGTATATCAATGTCGTTTTTAAGGGAGAGAATAAAAACTTTTACTGGATATGCAGAACCAAGAAGCCAAACACCAGCCAGCCACATGATTATAATTCTTCGTCCCATCAAAACTCGATATTTCAAAGGATACAGAATCAAGAAATAGCGATCCAGTGAAATCGATGCGATGGTTAAAATGGACACATTTGTGCAAGAATACACGACGAAGTTTCTGAGCCTCAGCCACAGCGGATTTTTTGGTATCATGCAACACTCGTCGAGCGGCGACAGGAGAGAAACGAAAAAATCAGTTACAGCCAAATTTCCGACGAGATATGTTCCTGTGTTTTTGAAGCATTTTAACGGATCTTTGATAAGAGCGGCGACGAGGAATGCATGTGAAACTACTCCAAAAATACACGAAATATGAGGTAGTTGGTCCATCCGTGTTCTACCTTAAAACCAGCGAAATTTTCGTCTGTCCTATATTGAAGCTGTCTGCTTTCAATGTATCGTATTTGAGTTTAGTGAATGACTGGGTGGGTCACTCGTTTAAATATACCCTGTGTTACATCGCATTATTAGTTCATTTTAATTGAAAAGCTGCAAAAGCCGTCGTTCATCGCGTTGAATGACATTTTAATTTGATACCTTAAAAAACCAATCACAATCTTTGTATCATATTCTTTGGGTTCATATATTAAAACACTAATACACGTATTTCAAGCGAACGATTTTTATTTCTAATTTTATATAAATAAGCAAAATAGAATCTACATACAGATAAATATAGTCAAAAGCACATATTGCAAAACGGAATATTAAACTCGTAATTATTTTTTAATACCAAAAGTGTAATGAAAAACATCACTGAGTTTTCTATACAATAAATCCATTTTATACTATATATTTAACAATCTTTTGGAGATAATCTGCATGTGTATCGGCCATTGATGCTTAGCTAGCTTTATCTTTCAGCTGGATCATGTCATGCCTGGTCACAAGTACGTTTTAGGTGTTCCTAAAGAGGTAGCTTTAAAGACACCTAAGACCTGCGTTTAATACGTTGACATGCATTAAGGTTAAAATGTTACAACAATTGTTGGTTCATTTCAGTCTTGACGAAAGACGTTCCGCACAATTTTCAAGCCGGTGTTTGATTTAACATGTGAGAATGTCGTTGCAGAAAAAAATGGTTGTAATTCTTGTGTAATAATTGTCAATTGAGGTGTCTATATTTTGTTTATTTTGCATTTGCAGTAAGGATGGAGTTTATTTGTACATATAAGCTATTCGAATATCTTTTTGTCAAAGCATTAGGAAATATCAAAAGGGCTATTATATGCACGGTTGCATGTTTTCAACATCAAATGGCTTTTTGCATGAAAATTTGAATTTAAATTTAAATTTTGATAAAACAAATATCGACTGCATCAGTATAGGAAAAATAACAGTTGATTTTTAGTCGAAGATATTTTTGCAACATTTTTAGAGGATCTTTAATTAATGAGAGCAGCTGGGATGATGAATACATGTAAATATTAATTATTAAGCCGCTTCAAGGTAACTGGTCCATTTGTCATACCTTGCAGTCAGTATAATTTTTGTCTGCCCTATTAAAGCTGTCTGCTTTCAACATTCTCTGAGTTGAATAAATTACTGCATGGGTGGAACACTCGTTTAAAAATACTCTGCGCTACATCGGATTATTAGTTCATTTCGTTTGATATGATGACATTTGATGTATGACAATGACATTGACTTATGACATTTTGATTTGATACTTAAATTGCTAAAAACCAATCACATTCCATGTACCATATTATATAAGCTGACTTTCTGTCATTTGTTTTGGGATGTTAAAACACTAATATAAACTTATTTTACAAATAGGTGCTCTCAGTTTGACAAAATATTATAGATCATGAATTATTATTACTGTTATGACTTTATATAAATAAGCAAAATGGAATGATAATTTATTTTTCTGATGTGTGTGGCATGAAACATGGCGAAAATGTTTCCTGCAATGGTCCACCCTCATCGTTTACATCGTTTAAATATCCCAAATATATTTTTCTTTTTTTCTCATGGATGGACATCTCTTTGATTTGAAAATGTAACCAGTTCAAATCTGAGTTTCTGCGGTAAAGTTTTATCCATTTATCTTCCCTCTCTCTAACAGACTCAGCCTTTTTTACTGTCCATCAAATCAAATTTAACCTCTTACATTAAAGGAAACATGAAATTAAGATCAACGGCTTTCATACATTAAATTTTGTCAACTTGTTTCCTTATCAAGATACTACATAGCATGTGGTCTACGCATGCGCATAATGCATGTCACTCATGTTGCATCATCTCGCATAATAACGAGTTGAAGAATAGCAGCATTAAATATAATGACTTTAAAAATTTAAGCACAAGCTACACTACACTGCACTTAGGAGTTTTGGTACGAATTAAATTCGGACCATCTATTTATAGGTAGAATTCGAATCTCAGCTTTGTTCTTACGAAACCTCAACTTAAACAGTGTAAACGGGATAAAATTGGTAAGGATGAAGTTTTTTATCTATTGGCAAGTTAACATTTCATCCCAGCCAATATTTCCCGTATCGTACCAAACGACGGTATCATTTGTGTGTAGTGTGATATTCATTGATATCATATTCATACATATTTATGATTATGAAATTATGTGATACGTTCTTTGTTAAAGTTTTGCATGCATGCATGGTGTTGTTAAATAGTCGTTAAATGTTTGTGATATACAGGGTGAGTCAAAAAACCGGACACTTTGAAATTCAAATTAGCTGGATAGCGGCTGTAATGTGACAGCACTTGCCTAAAATATTTCATAGGTATACAAAGCATATCATATTAATTAACCTAAAACATAACGTTTGTTCCCATTGGGAGTTAAAATGCATTCTAAGCTCTGTAAATACAAAAGAACAGTTTTATCAAATCGTTTTTGTTGATTGTATATGGGAATTGTCATATTACAGCCATAAGTTCACAGCTAATTTGAATTTCAAAGGTGTCAGTTTTCTTGACTCACCTTGTATACCATGTAATTTATTTATTTCCAAGCTATGTGATGTCATGTGATGCAAGAGTATGATATAGCAGGGTTTCAGTCACGTGACAAATTTAGCACTTGGTGGTCAACTCCAGATGGAAAATATTTATCAAATCAAATAAAATATTCATTGTAGATTTTGACCTAATGTTGAGTAGATGTTATGTGCAATTTAACGAAATTTGCTCACTTCCACAAGGCATAATTCGGCAATATTTGTGAAGTTGACCACCAAGTGTTTCGCTATGCATTAATCTTGAGATAAACCCGCCTATTGGCATCGGAAAATATTACAGAGAAATTTCACGTCAAATCATTTCAAAGATCCTCAACATCTTTTACAATAAAGCAGATAAAATGTTTTTCGATAGTTTGGAAAACGAATCAAATAAATCAACGGATTCACAGCAAAATTAATGTAAAACATTGCTAGGAAAATTGGTTTCAGAATTTTATAGTTCGTCTTGGCAGAGGAAGTATCAACCTGGAAAACTATCACAGATGGAACTGTACAAATAAAGGCAATACAAGCTACAATAATAATTGTTTTTAAAAATTTCTTCTCTTTCGTTAATCTTATTTCTTGTGCACGACTTTCAGCGGAAATTTGCAGAGCAATGTTGTTCGACTGTTTTTTCAACTTGTGATACGTAGCAGTGTTCATGAGTGCGGATATTGTTGCAACAATCATTGTAAAAATATGGCTGATAGTTCCCTGTTTTTCTTCACGTAAACGATTAAAACGAAACACTTCCACACCGATTAGGATTGAGGTTGCCATCCAAATTGTAGCTAGCCATATGATTACGCTTTTTCCATTTACCAAAGTGCGATGTTTTATTGGATACGCTATCATCAAAAATCGGTCGATCGATATTGATGTTATCGAAGCGAATGAGGTTGCCCCAACACAATATACAAGAAAACTATAAACCAGACGCCAACCAGTCAAATGATCGGTTTTCGTACAGCTGGCTGCATATAACGGACCAAGTAGAGACATTAGACAATCACAAACTGAAAGATTCATTACGAGATACGTTGCTGAGTTTCTAAAGCATTTTAAAGGATCTTTAAGAAATGCTACAAGAAGAAACGCATTGGAAATTGCTCCAAGGATGCAGATTATAATAGTCGGTGAGTTGCTGTAGGTTATTCGAACGTTTATTCCAACTGTACTATTATTGTTTGCCATTTTCAATCAATAAAATCGCTAGCTTTATGGCTACTGCTATAGATTCTGAGGGTTCGCATTTTAATTAATTCATATTTTGAGATGTTTTAGTATTTTTACAACATTACATGTTGTCAGTCTTGTGATAGGGATCAACTCTCTTCAGTGATGTGAAATTTATTAATTTTTGTTCATTAAACCTTTTAAATATGAAATCAAAATATTGAATGCAAATTTTTTTCAATATATTCTTCAATACATAGCAAACGGCATAAATTGATTATGATTGGTCGTTTTCGCCTAACATGCAAGCCAATCGTACAGGACATAGATTTTGATTGGTCCTAAGAAACCTATCAGATTACGTAATACATATCATAACTCAATTGGGCTAAAGATTATCTTTGCAGGTGTTTTAGAATGTTCAGCAAGGCTGTCGCAAAAGTCAGAGTATTAAATATGGCGGAAGAAAAACTTTAATTAATGTATCTACGCGAATTTAAACTGTTGCTCATTAATTTAGTAAAATAAGAACTTAAGATATGGATTTTTAAGGATTCTTCAATGTTTCTTAAATTTGCTTATTGAAATCTTCATCGTTAGTTAGTTTACCAGATATACGAGAGTATATATGATTGCCGTGTATTTTTTTAAAAACATGCACACAAAGGCAGCATACATCATCATTGACAGATGAATACGGCATATTAAGATAATGATTACGTGGTCGTAATTCAACATGCCCTATATCTCATCTTCATCTTTGTACAAGCTATGTAATCAACTGTGCCAAGAACACTGAAAAAACACTTAAGCACCATGCATGTAATTGCATTTTTCTGCATTTTTTAAACGATAGTTTTATTGCAGCACACTCGTGAGTAACTATTGCAAATGTTTTGTCATGAAAGAGTATTAGAAAGCCCGTCATTTTTTTCATTAAGATTTTTCATGATCTAAATTAATATTAGAAAAAAACTATTAAGTTTCAACAACACAGAAAATTTTTCTCAAGGCATGTCATTCGAAGACATTAATATAGTGAAACAAGTAATTTGAAGGCAAATAATCTGAATCTATTGCAAAGATGGCAAAGAAATATTCTGTGTTTCAGTTTGAATACGTGAACATATTAGCTTATTTTATTTGTGGTTTTGGTGTAATTTCACATGTATTTCTTATCATTGCTTTCATCAAAGATCCTCAAAAATGCTTCAAAAACTCAGGCTCACATCTTGTTGACTGTTTGTTGCACGAACAGACATGCCTGCTTCACCCTCTTCCGTAACTCAAATTCCAGGCGTGATGTACGGGTTAATGTCGTCGCCTAATTTTCCACGCGTCACTGATTATTATTATCCGGCTATCCATGGCGGTATTTTCAGTCAAACAATAGCTTGATTTTCAATGTTTGTCCTCTTTTCATTGATTAAGAAAGAGCTTTCTCATTGATCAGTAATAACGAAGAGAGTGTGAGTGTGAGTGAGCTTTTTGAACACACGAGTAAGTTTTCGATTGTTCTCCCTTTGACTGTCTGCCTGTTTTCATTATATTTCCTCTTCATATCATATCCCTAATCCAGTCTGCTCCCCTCTCATTATTTCGTCTCGGTAGCAGCAATGAATACATGCGCACTGATTTTTCTGTTCAATGATTCCTCTCGACAAACGATATTTTACCACCAATTTTTATGGAATTTTTACATCAACTTTGCTGTAAATCCATTAAATTACGTTGTACGTTTCCCAAACAGTTGATTGATATAAATACCTTTACTGCTTTTAGTTGGTCAGTTTTGTATTTAAAAGTTAAAACCATTTGAGATACATCATGGAATATGGTGTATACTCTCATGAATAATTTAATTTGTGCGCAAAAGACGTTGTCTAATAAGAAAACTAAAACGTGTCATGTTACGAAAAATTTTCTGAATTAATAAAAATTATTAAAAAACCTAAAATACATTTTACGTTTTGTTATCGATTCTAATGTAAACACTTCGAAGTCGCGCTCTTTGTTACTCATATAACATTAAAACATAACTGTTTGCATGGAGAAAACGAATTTCTCCCTATTGCAAAATTTGCAAGAACAGCTTTCTAAAAGTTAGCTGCAGATCAGTAAAGAGCATTTCTACATGTGATTTCTTTATTAACAGAGACAAGAGAGAAGACTCTTTGCTCTGGTGGAATGAATTCTAAATTCAGTTATGATTTTTTACCAGCTACTGTATTCTGTATCTTTGGAGCAATTTCAAACTTGTTACTTCTTGTTGTTTTTCTCAAAGATCCTCTAAAATGCTTCAGAAATTCAGCGACGTATCTGGTAATGAATCTTGCAGTTTGTGATTGTCTAATGTGTCTACTTGGTCCCTTGTATCGAGCTTACAATATAAGAATCATTCGTTTGGCAGGTTGGCAATCAATTTATGAATTTCTTTGCTTGTCGATCGGGATGGCTTCATTTACTTGGATAACGTCAATTTCGATTGATCTATTCTTAATTGTCGCTTATCCGATCAGATATCGCACTTTGATGAAGAGAAAAACTCTTATTATATGGCTCGCAACAATATGGTTAGTAAGTACAATCCCTGTTGCTGTAGAAGTGTTCTATACTCGTACAAGAACAAATAAATCTTTCGTCCATACTAGTCATACCAGTCGAAGGAGTAGATAATTATTCTAGAGTGGATTTAGCAGACGCAATAAATAAAGCTTTCCTTGACCCATTAGAAGAATATCGATTACCCCACCCTTTAAATCGTCTACCTGTAGAAGAATCCCCGGTGTACCCTAAAGTGTCGGAGTTACAAGTCCAAGCAGTTCTAGCAAAGTTAAATCCATCAAAAGCTTGCGGTCCGGATGAAATTCCGAACTGGCTATTAAAAGAATATACTATGCTCCTTGCGTTTCCTGTAAGTAAAATCATCAACTCTTCCTTTAAAGAAATGAAACTTCCATCTATTTGGAAGGTTGCAAATGTAATTCCACTGCCCAAGGTAAAACTTGTGGAAAATCTAAACAATCTATATCTTTAACAGCATGTTTGTCAAAGGTTGCCGAAAATTTTGTGGTACAAGATTATCTAAAACCTGCAGTTCTAAGGATTCTGGACCCTAACCAATACGGAGCTGTACCCAAATCTTCAACGATCCACGCTCTCATCCATATGGTTTATGTTTGGACAAAAGGAACTGATGGAAATGGCGCCACTGTTAGGGCTATACTTTTCGACTACCGAAAGGCTTTTGATTTAATAGACCATCGAATACTTGTCGAGAAGCTTTGTGATTTGGACTTACCTAACTGTGTAGTAAATTGGATAATTGATTTTTTGTCCAACCGTTTTCAACGAACTAAACTTGCTGATAACTGTCTTTCTGAATGGGGCTCAGTTCCTTCCGGAGTCCCACAGTGAACAAAGTTGGGACCGTGGTTATTTTTACTGCTAATAAATGATTTAGTTCTTAACAACGATATAAATGCCCTTTTGTGGAAGTACGTTGATGATACAACATCTTCAGAAATCGTAGAAAAGGGGTTTCCGAGTTATTCACAAAACATAGCTGATAACGTCGCCCAATGGTCTTCAAATAATAAACTGAAATTAAATTATGAAAAATGCAAAGAATTACGGATATGCTTTGCAAGAAACCAAAAAGACTTTCAACCGATTTATGTATATACGGAAAAGAATTAGAAGTCGTTAGAAGTGCAAAAGTGCTGGGGGTCACAATAACTAGCGACCTATCGTGGAATGTTCACATAAATAATGTTATAAAGAAAGCAGCGAAACGGCTATACTTTCTTGTGCAATTGAAAAGAGCTAAACTATCTCGAAAAGATCTCGTGCTGTTTTACATTACATGCATTCGATCTGTTTTGACTTATGCAATCCCAGTATTCTTCTATGCTTTACCGAAGTACCTCCTAAATGAATTGGAACGTTTACAAAAACGGGCCTTATCAATTATTAATCCAGGAATAACGTATCATGAAGCCCTGTTGGAAGCGAATATTCCCACCATTATATCATACGGTGAAAAAATATGTAGGGATTTTTTTTACCAAACTGTGAATGATAAACATAACAAGCTGAATAAACTTTTACCCCCGATTCATGAAGGAGCTCATCAAGACAAAATAGGCATTTTAAAATCCCCAATTGGAGAACAAACCGGTTCAGAGATACTTTTATAATGGCCTCCGCCATAAACTATGGTCGTTAGACTTGGCGAATTTTTATCGGTATCTTAATAGTTAACGGGAACTTTTAATTATAGATTTTTGGATAGTTATATATAGATTGTTTGTAGTGTCTGTCAATGTGTTTTCATTTTAGATTAGCTTGTAAATACGCAATTCAGTTTTCGAGCTGCCCATGTATTTTACAATTTTTACAATTACAATTACAATTACAATTACAATTATACACAATTACAACATTACAATTACAATTACAATTACAATTACAATTACAATTACATATTCTTTAGTGCATGTACTCCACCCCTTTAAGACACTTATACTTGCAAATTCTGGGTTATTAAGCCTTATTTCCGCTTTGCATATCATTATGAGTGTTGTGAATAGTAAAACAGAAGACAAAATAGTCAAGCGTGCGAATCAGTATCCCCGAATGCGGCGTTTCATCCTTTTGCGGACTCGTCAGCGGGGAGCAGGGTTGGCTTTGTGTAAAAGAAACATGAAGATAAGAAGTGAGTAAAAGTGGTGTGTGTTTATAGGAGAATCATAAAGAATCAAACCTGCGTGAAAGTGTGTTCGTAAAAGGTATAATAGTAAAATTAAACTGTGTGTCTTACCAAAGTTGTTGTTGTACTTGGATAAACCAAAGCGATGAGCCATCTTAAGGTTGTTGTGAAACTGTGTGAAATTTTATCAGAAACCGGCTAAAGAATGCTTAACAGCAAAGCTTGTATTCGTTCAAGAAGCTTGATCGAAAAGGGGTCAGGAATCACACGTGTGTGCATAAAATGCGTTAATATGTTACGTCACTGGGGTCAGGTGTCAAAGTCTGTGTTGGGGATAGTGGGGGTTTACGTGTCAATTATGGTTGTTGAACATCGAGGTTTAATTATGTTTTGGTCGTACGTTGTACTTCATGTAGTATGAGTGTTAAAGTTTTATTTTATCACCGTAGTCATGAGTTATACAAGTATGGTCGAGTTGTTCTGGACTTTGGTGAGGAATTACAATGCAATATCGTCATCTGTGGGTAGTTAAATGTCCCGGGTCCTAAAAACTTTCGTTTGTCGATATTCGGCGATGCATCAACCGTGAGGGTTTCAATCGTGACAAGGGTGATCAATTTAAGCTAGTCAAGGTTTTTAAGGTTTGTATGTATTTAGAAGTTTTATAATGAGTTTGTAAAACGTGCATATAAATGTGAGTGTAAGGTTGTAGGTATATAGATATCATCAGTTACTGTATATATACAACATATGGATTGTACATTATATTACATAAGGATTGTTGTACCTGACTATGTTTCCCGTGACCATGTTCATGTGGTTTGATTTGAAGTGTATTTAATCCGTGTGGTTGAACATTTAGGTTCTGTTCGGGCATCTGGTCACATTTATGGCCTAATTCTAAGGACAAGTATTTTTTTTAAAAAAATATTCTATACTTATGTCAGCAGGATGCCCAGGATGCCAGATTTGAGGTGACTGGTTAAGGTCATGTAGTTCTGTTGTTTTCACAGGAGAGTGCCACAAGGTTTGCTTGTCATGTGTTGGTTTTTGCATGTTCTCACTTGTAACCCAGTGTGTCACAGTAAGTTCTTTCAGGGCACTGTAAAACACGTGTTTTACAGCGCCCTGGTTCTTTGGTTTGTTACATCCACTCTGGTGTTTTCAAGGTGATATTCAGACACAATGTCAATTAGGAGTGGTTAAAATAACTTAACACAGATGGAAACAATTACAACAAACGAAACATCCTAAAATATTTCAAAACATAACGACCTCCACACCAACCTGATCACAGAGATACAAAAAATTTTAACCACTCCCAATTGACATTGAAAACACAGCAATTGAAAACACCAGAGTGGATATAACAAACCAAAGAACTTACTGTGACACACTGGGTTACAAGTGAGAACATGCAAAAACCAACACATGACAAGCAAACCTTGTGGCACTCTCCTGTGAAAACAACAGAACTACATTTAACCAGTCACCTAAAATCTGGCATCCTGGGCATCCTGCTGACATAAGTATAGAATATTTTTTTAAAAAAAATACTTGTCCTTAGAATTAGGCCATAAATGTGACCAGATGCTCGAACAAAACCTAAATGTTCAACCACACGGATTAAATTCACTTCAAATCAAACCACATGAACATGGTCACGGGAAACATAGTCAGGTACAACAATCCTTATGTAATATAATGTACAATCCATATGTTGTATATATACAGTAACTGATGATATCTATATACCTACAACCTTACACTCACATTTATATGCACGTTTTACAAACTCATTATAAAACTTCTAAATACATACAAACCTTAAAAACCTTGACTAGCTTAAATTGATCACCCTAGTCACGATTGAAACCCCCACGGTTGATACATCGCCGAATATCGACAAACAAAAGTTTTTTATGACCCGGGACATTTTACTACCCACAGATGACGATATTGCATTATAATTCCTCACCAAAGTCCAGAACAACTCGATCATACTTGTATTAAGTCATGACTACGGTGATAAAATGAAACTTTAACAATCATACTACATGAAGTACATCGTACGACCAAAACATAATTAAACCTCGATGTCCACACACAACCATAATTGACACGTAACCCCCCACTATCCCCAACACAGACTTTGACACCTGACCCCAGTGAAGTAACATACTAACGCATTATATGCACACACGTGACCCCTTTTCGATCAAGCTTCTTGAATGAATACAAGCTTTGCTGTTAAGCATTCTTCAGCCGGTTTCTGATAAAAGTTCACACAGTTTCACAACAACCTTAAGATGGCTCATTGCTTTGGTTTATCCAAGTACAACAACAACTTTGGTAAGACACACAGTTTAATTTTACTATTAAAACTTTACACAAGGCATATTGAAAATTTCTTGATTTCTTTGAAAAATTTTCCATTAACTGGAAAAATTTCAGGTAATATGTTTAATTGAGCTTTGCTTCAAAGACTGTTTCACCCAGCTTATTTAGGCAAATTTAAGATTCACAGGGGGAGATACCACAGATTCGCGCACATATTTAAAATACAAAATCTGGATTGAAAGTCACAACACAAAAATCTTCCATTGCGAGGCATTAGAGGTTTAGTAATTTACCCTGTTTTATCCTGGATCCGCCAATGGATCGGAGCACCAATATTGTACTGCTTGTTAACTACCAAATTTTTGTTGATGCGAAAATTGAAGATCTAATAAAGCCAATGTTCGCCGTTAATTAAGATATTAATTAAGAATTAAAAAACGAGTCGCGTGCCTTTATGGTGTAATAATGCACGATGGGGGAATGTTGGAAGAATACGAGAGAAGCTTGTAAAACACGAGGCGTAGCCGAGTGTTTTACAAGCTTCTCGAGTATTCTTCCAACATTTCCCCGAGTGCATTATTACACCATAAAGGCACGCGACGAGCTTTTTTAATTCTTTTATAATATAAGAAGAAATTATAGAGCAACAACAAAATTTATTTATTAAGAAATTATAGAGCAACAACAAAATTTATTAATTCTCCTTACATGTTATTTAAGATGTTGCTTAGCAACAAAAACTTCAAAAGCCAGAAGCGTGCATTATGGCCTCACAATGCACGCGCGGTAGCCAATTAAATTGCTCGTTATATCATACTTATATTATAAGTAATTTTATAAATTTAAATTTAAAACACGTACAAACCTTATTCCATTAGATTCCGTCTGGAAAAGACAGAACTTAGAAAAATTGTTTTATAAAACTTCGTAGATTAGTGACCAAGATAGAGCTGCCTAAAATTAGAGTTTTAGGTGACCATTTTTTATGGAACCTTTGGATGAGTATAATGTTTTGTGACGTACGCAAATGGACACGTTGACTATCACGCACGATAAACATAATAAACAATCATAACAAAAATATGGCTACGGCAATGGAAGTTACTAAGGAAAGCGAATGCTCTTCGAGCTCAAATTCATCTTCAAAAGAAAGCGCTAGCAAGATTGAAATTCTAGAGCAATCGTCTCATATTGTACCGTATTCAAACGAACCGCTTGCTAGTAGCGGCGATGAGTTTGATGAAAGTACAACAGACGACGAGGATGGCAATTTCTCCCGAGACGCCCGGAAAAAAATGTCACAAGGGCGTACCAGTTAACTCATGGTGAGTTGCGCTTTTATTTAATTCATCCTAAACTGAACTTTTCATTGAAGGCACTCTGATAATATAATATAGCTGTCAATGTGGACGTTGCAACGATCGGCACCTTAGAAGCGCAAGGGAATACCGGTTCTGTAGGGAAACCCTAGAGTGTACAGGGAAGTATACAATCATATGAGGGTAAAAATGCAGCGTGCATTGTGGAATATTGGGATTATTTGCCAATGGTTCACAGAACTGTGTTAACTAACGTTGGGCAGTTATTAACCAGTAAAGATGGCACTAAATATAAAAACACTTTCACACAGGTTTGATTCTTTATGATTCTCCTATAAACACACACCACTTAATTTTACTCACTTCTTATCTTCATGTTTCTTTTACACAAAGCCAACCCTGCTCCCCGCTGACGAGTTCGCAAAAGGATGAAACGCCGCGTACGGGGATGCTGATTCGCACGCTTGACTATCTTGTCTTCTGTTTTACTTTTTTACCTACCTCCTTACATAATTTTGATTTAAACACCACCAACAACACTACACAACCTATTACTACACACATAACTACACAGTTTCTTGAAGAACATAGCCCATCATACACAAACAAAACCCTTTTTACAAAAAAAATTATTTCATACACACCACATGGTTGGCGGCTGTCCAACAAATTCCCAACAACCCCATCTGGTTATTTTTATTTCTGTTTCTACACCCCTTAATTCGCATTTAACTATTAAACAAATTACTAATTATATTCCCCTTTTGCCCACATATACATAACGTCCTATTTTTTTTCTCTAGTTTGTCTAATTCAGACAATTGTTACAAATTAACCTATAACTATATAAGAACTACAATATGGTTCCAATTACCTATGTCAAAATATAAAGAGGGGGCGTTGGGATTTTCGGTTTTGCGGATTTGGCTATTTTTTAGATCGGATTTTCGATTTTCACATCAAATAACTGCGTTTTTTCGGTTTTAATAACTTTTGCGGTTTGCGGTTTTTACGATTTTAGCAGTCGGTTTTTGGTTTTCAGACAAAATTCTAGCGGTTTTTCGGATTTGTTATCGGATGTATTTGACAGCGTAGTGTATTTGTGTGATGCGCAAACAAACAGCGTCAAGTTACAGAGCAGAATGGATCACTGCGCAAGGTTCCTCAGGGCAATTGGTGCAATCTATGAGGCCTTCTCTGTTCATAACAAGGGCGCTTCGTATCAGGCGAAGACAATTGATGAAGCCATTGATTTAGTCCGCCATTGTAAAACTACGCTTGAAGAGTACGAATATGAAATTCGTGCTGAAAGTAACATCACTAGCGCTCTGAATGGTCTCCAAGGCCACGTCTCTGCAAAAACAGTTGGCTCTATTCAGTTAATGGAATGGGGCCAACTAAGACTTGCACGAATTCTCGCAAAGTATGAATACCAATGTCTTAATCTTTTAAGTTGTATGACACTAGACATTGAGAATTGCCATGCCACCGTCCACGCCAAGAAAGTGAACATGCCCAAGCTTGAATATGCAAGGTCATTCGGTGCCACAATGAAAGAGAGCGTCAAACGTGCTGCTCACTGGGGTGCATATTACCACACCAGTAGAGGGTCCTGGTACCCAAAACCATACTCGACAGTTTTTCTTCAAAATGTACCATTGATGACACCTCTACCAGCGGTCAGTCTTTCTTCAAATGACCGTGAGCTATTACGCATATGGTGCAGCAGTGCGTCAAAGAACAGTACGCCAGGAGACAACAATGGCTAAACGCCATGCATCTCATAGTTAGCGAGAAAGTCAATTTAAATTTCGAATTGGACGAAGATGAATACCTACACGACGATATCGATCCGACTAAGGACGCTAATGACGGCAATAACGATGACGAAGGCCAAGACGAATTTGATGAAAGCAGTGCCGAGGACGTTGACATCAGCGCCGATGATAACACTTCACAGGGTCAACAACTACAACAAGGACGGCAAGATGAATTGGGTACAGCCACGAACTTTCTCTTTTGAGCAAGGTCGCGGTTTGGAAGGGCGGTCAGGTTCAATAATCGACTGCTGTTTTAAAAGGTGCGTAAATTGCGATGTAAAAAGTTTCGGGTTTGATGTATGTGTGGTTTTCGGTTTAGTTCGTAATTTACTGCGGTTTTTCGGTTTTTATTGTGTTTCGGATTTTCGGGTTCTAATAGGCCCCAACGCCCCCCCTATAAAATAAAGGAGTGAGTTTTTGAAAGACTCAAAATAGAACGAGTCCGAAGGACGAGTGCTATTTTGGGTCTCTGAAAAGCTCACGAGTGTATGCTTTTTTCCAAATTGCGCAAGAAACCATACTATTACTTGTTAATAATATACATGAAAATGTTCGAGACAAACACACTCACGAGTATTTCTTGTATTTCTTGTCCCCATGTACGTTTTGTTGATCGATTTTTCTTTTATATTGAATATTTCTCGCGAAAATCCAAATTTCCATGCTTGATTTCCGTCCCCATCTTGGTTTGTTTTGTTTTGGGGCAAGCCATTGGGGCAAGCATTATATTTTTCCCGCCAAAACGTAGCTCAAATTTGATTAGCTGATATATTTATGACAGCCAATCAGATTGGTCTGTTACAAATTTTTGCACTGTTGTTATAGATTTTTGTACCGTTGTTACAGAATTTTGCACTGCTGTTCGGGATTATTTGCACTGAAATCGACCTATCACAGTCGAGAAACATTTCCATGTATATTATTACATTGTTAAGTATATATGTTACACCCATTGACTTTTCAGCTGTTCTATTTTTCTCTCACTCTAATCAATATTCATTTTATTCTTATATCTTTCGTTTATATATCCGTGCGAACCGGGTACACCAATTTCAACACAGTGACGTCTAAATTGAATCGAATTAATCGAATTAGAAAAAAATTCTATCTATCTATCTATCTATCTATCTATCTATCTATCTATCTATCTATCTATCTATCTGTCTGTCTGTCTGTCTGTCTGTCTGTCTGTCTGTCTGTCTGTCTGTCTGTCTGTCTGTCTGTCTGTCTGTCTGTCTGCCTGCCTGCCTGCCTGCCTGCCTGCCTGCCTGCCTGCCTGCCTGCCTGCCTGCCTGCCTGCCTGCCTGCCTGCCTGCCTGCCTGCCTGCCTGTTTGCCTGTTTGCCTGCCTGCCTGCCTGCCTGCCTGCCTGCCTGCCTGCCTGCCTGCCTGCCTGCCTGCCTGCCTGCCTGCCTGCCTGCCTGCCTGCCTGCCTGCCTGCCTGCCTGTCTGTCTGTCTGTCTGTCTGTCTATCCATCATCCATCCATCCATCCATCCATCCATCATCCATCCATCCATCCATCCATCCATCCATCCATCCATCCATCCATCCATCTATTTATCTATCTATCTATTTATCTATCTATCTATTTATCTCTCTCTCTCTCTTACATATCTTCATAGGGGCATGTTCCTTCGGGTATTCTGTCTCCGGAGGACCTAAAATTAAAAGATTGGTTTTTTAATTATTATAGTCCAACCATTTCCCAAAATATTCCTAAACCCACGCGTGGACCCCACGCAATATACCCAGAGCACACCCATCTGAAGCTACTCGGCCTTTTACGACCGTTTCCGAAGATAATCGTAACTTCACGCGTGGACCCAGCGCAACGTGCCAAAAATGCTGACGTTGCGTGTTTTTGGTCCTCGATGGGGCGGGTTAACTACTTTAACACTTCCGACTGTAATACAAAAGTATACAAAATTCGTCAATTTTGAATGGCTATATTTTCCTCAATTTACAACAATTCACAGCCAAACTTGGCAGTTTTACTAATTTTAGTAGGCTCTTTTAGAAAATGTCCTTTTTATCACCCAGGTAAGAAATTATTCTGAGGTGCAAGTCGTCCAATTGAGAACGAAGCTGAAACCTCGATGCGCTACTGTGAAATATGCCTTTAATAAGTAATGGTGACGATGTAATAGAACCATTGTTCACCATTCCCACGTTTTGGAAAATATTTAATGTCATTTGATTTGCTTCCAATTCTGAATGTATTCCTCCACTTCAACATGAATCTAAACATGAAATGACTGGAGCACTTATTGTGAAATCATCAGCAAATTTAACTAGCAGGTTATTTTGTAGATCTGTGGATTTTATACCTTTGAAGAAGAGGCTTGTTTTTAAACTGCCCTTTTAACTGATTGCACTCTGTCAAAGGAGATTCTTTGGGTGAAAGGTGCACGTTTGCGAGGCTCCACATCATAGAGAGTTTTAGGGAAACGTTGTTCAATTAAGAGATAGTATAATAGGCGCTATGGAATGCGCAAAGTCACTCCAAAACCAACATGGAACCCGTCAAGACTTGGTGCTGTTCGTTATTAATTTCGTCAGATAGATTTTGACAATAAACTCTTTAATGATAGTAACTCGGGTGCCTGCCGGAATTGATAACGGTTTGAGGAGATATATTATAGTTCGCGTCCGTGTTTATATTTTGAAAATGTTGTGGATGAATGATTGAGCTAATGTTACCGTTGCTGCTTTTCCTACCAGTAATCGTATTTATAGTATACCACCACTTCTTAAATGCAAAAACATTTTTTCTACTCTCGTTAACAATGGAACGAACCAGATTTTGTGGAATTAGCTCATCGAAGCATTTTTGAAGGCCGTTGCTGACACCATTCGCTCTATTCGTACTCCCAATCTTGCATTGATTTTTGACCAGAATAGACATGTACGGTGAATCACGTATTGACATTATTTCTTTGATTAAAGGGAAACAATCATTTGAATTCATCATTCAACTTATTAAGTTTTATGGTGGATGTTTGCTACGACTATCGTTATGAATCACGAACAGTCATTTTTTGCATTGAATAAACATCTTTATTGACATTGACGAAATTACGAAGAGAATGATCAAAGTGAATGCAGGTTAGTGGATAATATGGACCGAAATACTATAAAACTGTAGTGATCTAACTGGTCTTGACATTCTTTACAGACTCATGACTTGACAGAATAATTTATTGTGAGCCCTCTGTATGTCCATGTATAAATAGCCTACATACTGTATAATAATAGCAAAAAGTCAGAAATTTTATAAACGTTTCATGCATCTCCTTTTCACTATTTCAAAAAAACTATAATTATTCTATAGTCCATGGTTCATGTGTTGTCGGTATTTAACACTTATTTACTGCGAACGAAGGAAACATTATGTTTTGTGGACCCGAGACCTGTCGATATTTCACGAGGCGAAGCCGAGTGAAATATCGATGGTCGAGGGTCCACAAAACATAATGTTTTCTGAGTTTTCGGTAAATAAGTGTTTTATTAAATACCACTTGTCAAAGAAAAACCAAACTACAAGGTAAACAACGAAATATCTATTTATAAAAGATATAATTTCAAATGGATAAAACTTAGAAGTTGTTATTTCCCATGAGATAACACGTTATCTCACTCTGCAGGGGGTCGCGCTGGCGACATCAAAATTTCGTCACTCTCGCGTGATTCGCTCTCGACCAATGAAACGCTACAAAAACAAAACTTTGACAAGTGGTATAGACCAATTGCGAAACTTAGTAACCGCGCCTTCGCATAACATGGAAGCGAGGCATATTATGCAAAAAACAATATTTGTATTTTTTGCCGTACAAAGCTATCCGCCGAGTTATATCCCGGTTTTCGCCTTTGGTTTACATATTTTTCGATACCTTTAAAGCTCGGTTTCATCGTTGTTATCATAGTTTTAAGGTGAGGGAGTTTTGCCTTTCATTTGAGGCGTTTTTGTGATGTTTTCATTAATTTTTTCGGCTGCTTTCGTCGGGGAAATATGGAAAAGGCCGACACAAACTCAGGTAAAAATTCAGTTTTTTCCAAACTATTTCGTCTCAAGTCTTGAAAATTTATTTCATTTTTCTTCCTCTTATTTGTGCAAAATTTGGCGATATATATTTGGTGCAAAATCTATGTTTTTGTGACAAGGATTATTGAAAAGTCACGGTCGAACCACCACCATGTTTACATTTCTCATTTAAAATTATTTTACACCAATTTTATCGATCGATAAGCTGTAATTTCACAGCAATTTTACAGCTCAGGAAAAATTAGAAGAACTCTGTTGACAGAAACAATCGGAGATAAAATATACAACGGAGTTTTTTGGTTTATTTTCCCTGTGTATATAGACTACAGTACATGTGATGTCATGCCGACTCAAAAGCAAAACAACTCTTCAACTTGGCACACATGCATGACATGGATAGTAAAATACTTATTACCAAGACATAATATCATTCTCTATTTGAATTACCATTTAATATTTCTTTTCCCACAATATCATACTATAAAGGTAGCCACAATGCGAGCAGCAGCGTTTTTTAAGATATGCCTTTACATGATGGCAAAGCCGAAGGCGAAAAAAATATACAACCCCGAAGTTCGGAAGTGTTTTCCGTTTTATAATGCGATGGTGAACGGAATCCTTTCCTTTTAAAGTATTCCTGGTTAACCCTTATTTAAAACATCTATTGCATGGTAGTAGATAGAAAGAATAGTGTTTTGTAGTGACACAAAATATACAGAACGTCAGATGCGTTCGAATTCGACTTTTAAATAAAATTCGGCCTTTATGTCGGTATGCAAGCCATGCATCGTCTGTACTTTTTTAAAACGAAATAAACAAAAACATTTCAGTTAGTTACTTTTTGCCATTTTCACAGTATTACTCTGGTATAAAGATAAAAAATATAGTGATATTTGTGAATAAATTTGAACCATTTCAGTCATTAGGTGTGAAATTATAAAATCTGACTGTCACTTTTCATTTAGTTTTCAACAATTTTTGTCACAAAAACATAGATTTTGCACCAAATATATATCGCCAAATTTTGCACAAATAAGAGGAAGAAAAATGAAATAAATTTTCAAGACTTGAGACGAAATAGTTTGGAAAAAACTGAATTTTTACCTGAGTTTGTGTCGGCCTTTTCCATATTTCCCCGACGAAAGCAGCCGAAAAAATTAATGAAAACATCACAAAAACGCCTCAAATGAAAGGCAAAACTCCCTCACCTTAAAACTATGATAACAACGATGAAACCGAGCTTTAAAGGTATCGAAAAATATGTAAACCAAAGGCGAAAACCGGGATATAACTCGGCGGATAGCTTTGTACGGCAAAAAATACAAATATTGTTTTTTGCATAATAAGCCTCGCTTCCATGTTATGCGAAGGCGCGGTTACTAAGTTTCGCAATTGGTCTATATAATAAATAAATTTATCTTTCAACTTCGTATTTGGCAGGCATTCTAATCAGCTGGGATTTGGTACTTTTGGGAAGACAAATATTTCTTCGTAGGGAATAGACATTTGATGTATTGGAAAGCAATAAATAATATCTTTTTTAGAAGAACCAAATTTAGACTCTTACTTCATCATTCACATTGAAGTGTGGATTACACGATGTTGTCAAGAGGCGTTTCAGCACTAACTAATTTTCCTAAGCAATGCATATCTCTTTTACAATTGCAAAAATGGGCAAAATTTTCTTCATCATCACCAAATTTCAGTCTCAAATGTGCGCTATAAACATACCCAAAGGCGTTTTGCCCTACTACAGAGGGTAATTTTTACCCTAAAAATAGGGCAAAATATACTTACACCCTGGTTGGGGGTACAATTTCAACTTTTTGAATTATTTATTCAAGTGTTGCTCCCAAAGAGCGGGTCATTCAGTAGAAATCTAACTACACCCTTTTATATGGGATAGATTTCAACTTTGCAGCATGGAACATACTTTAACGATGTTATAGTTATCTTCCTTTAGTGAGAGGGATTTTAACCTAGTTTGGTGAGCGTTTCGTCATGTCAACTGCATTTACTCATTTTTGTGCGCAAGCCGTTTTTAATCAGCCGCTAAACTAACACCTTTTTTAACCCGCTAAAACACTATTTTTAACAAACTCTGTGAAAGTTGTGTCCGAACGTCTCAAGTTATCTACATAGTAAATTATTTTTCTCCTTGGGTGTATACGCCTTGAAGATATTTACCAAATGTAAACTTTTTTGTTACACCCTGCAAAGCTTTATTTCCTTCTGATATTAAAAATTAATAACGAATGAGTTTACAATGGCACTTACCAATGTTGTTTCAGGGCGTAACAGCATCTTTTGCCAGGTGGACAAGTATATTTGAGAGGATTATAACAATCGTAGTCTGAAATATAATCCGAAACACAGAAATCGGGGCATGTCTGAACTGCAAAGGAAAGGAAAAGTCGCACTCATTCGGGATCGGTGGACCAAACATTCGGGATCGGTGGACCAGACCAATAGTCATTTGAAATCGGCTTGACATGCTGTATTTTTAAATTAATAACTCAATATTTATCAGAAGAATTACATTATTATCGTTTGTTGATATGATAACCTTATTTATTTTTTTCTTGCGGTCCGAATTCATATTTTAGCTTTTCCTACAATCTAATTAACTACGCGAGCGGTCCGTATGAGGCCGTACGGACCGCGCGAGATTTAAAAGCACAGACCAACGCTAAAATGTGAATTCGGACCGCAAGAAAAAAAAATCTATTATTTACCAATTTAGTCAGTCCGCGTATAGGGAAATATTTCCCTGGGTGTCAAAACGTCCCACGGCCTGGCCTCCGGCTGTTTTTGAGACCTTGGGAAATATTTCGCTATACGGACCTCCAATCTGGTAAATAACATAATATATACAGTTATATTAGCGTGAAATACAGGGTTTATAAAAATGACGGCGAGAATAGCGTGTTGAAGGTGGATAACTTTTTTTTACACACTATGTATGTGTAATTTTTTCAAAAATTCACAAATCAAAATCAAAAGATTTGAGTTGTTGATTTATTTGCTTGCTCTATTTGCTTGCTCTATTTGCTTGCTTGATCTATTTGCTTGTTTATCTATTTGCTTGCTCATAAAGTAATAATTTTTCTTACTAGTCTTTCCTGGTTCAAATTTCGCGCATGCGCCTAACCAACAAAACAATCCAACGTCTATCATGGATAGTCAATATTTCTTTCAATAATGTTAGGGTAGAAAATATAGTCACAACATTGAACTTAACGTCACCCATTTTCTGCAGGCGTTTTATAGACACTACCATCTTAAATTTAGGGGTGAATATAGCAGTTGTAATTCTCCAATTTTATCAACATTGGTTTATATTATTACTATTAAGGCCAATCCGGTGAAATCAGCTTGGTTATAGTTATAAACGTAACGTGAAACTTTTACCCGTTTCATTGTTGTTTTCACAAAGAAAGAAATTACCGCTCTGATCGATTTATGAGGCGTCCCTAGTTGGAAAATTTTTGATTTTTGATTCCAGTTAACAGTGAGTCGATTGTGAATGTCGCCGATGTTTCCAAAGGCTGAGTTCACGATGTTTAGGAACTTTTTTCCTATATCTGCATCCTATATATTCAAATCCAGATACAGAAATCATAGAGCGTCATTTAGGCACAAGAACAAACAGAACGCAACCGAGCTTAGCAAGTTTATCTGGTCCCTGAAGGATGACGGAGTACCATTCAAATTAAAGAAAGCTGGAAGATCATCGCACGAGCCGCCCCCTATTCAAGCGCCACGAAGCGGTGCAATTTTTCTTGCAACTTGCTATGCAATTCTACTTCTAAGAGATGTAAATTAGTGAACAGTCTTGCAGAAGAAAAGTGCATGAAGTGTAATAAACACAAAACTTTCGTTGTTCCCAAATATACATCTCTCAAAAGTAGGATTGCATTGCAAGTTGCAAGAAAAATTGCATCGTGTAACAGTGCCTTTAGAGAAATACTACATCATTTGCAAAATAAACTTATGCTCACTTAACAAAATGAACGAACTTACAAGCACATGCCGTCACGCTAGCAAATATCTTCCAAAAAGGATTCTATATACCATGTAAATTAGACTCTGATGTATTTAAGACGTGCTTGTTAATAATTGGGAGCTATATATATACAGCAGGGATGTGTTATATATAGTATATTGAATGTTTAATTATAGGCATATACGGGTATAAAATATGCTTATCGTAATTTACGAGCAGCCTGCTGGACGGATGTTGTGACGTATATAGCGAATAAAACATTTTGAAAATTTTGTGAATCCGTTTCAATCAGTGTCTGGGACAAGTCATATGCATATTCACTACAGATACTAAACCAGGGCAAAAGACATTAGTTCTCTATTAACATACCTGTTATATTAATTCTTACAGCGCATTCAATAGGAAATGTCTGATAGTTGCTCATGAAACTGTAGTTGTAGTTCCGCGTGTAATTACCAACAGAGAACCATCCACTGGTTGTGTTAGGATTGCCTGCACTTGGCTTTGTCGGGCATCTGGGTTTAGGCTCTAACCAACTGATGAAAGCTTTTTCTCTTTCACTGCGCACAACCCTCCTAACAGTTTGCGGGCATGGACATGAACAAGCTAAATCGGACAGTAAAATGATATTGCATCGTAAATCTTAAATAACTTAATCGTAAAAAGTATGCGATGTTTTAAACACAACAGGTGTGTTACATCAGAAAAAGAACTGTTATAAATACTTACGGACAACAGTTAAGTTTACAAAACATTTAAATTGAACCACTTTGCCATCACGTTTATACGAGTACGGGTAGGTAATCACGTGTCTGCCCAGTTGAAAATTTGCAGGAGACGCGTCATAAGGTGGAACAACCTGGCCTCTCTCATAATCAGAACATGTGACTTCCGGTATTGTCCAATTGACCAATCCAGCGTGTGCTCCGGGTTTAGTATATGCGGTAAACTCATAATGTTTACCATATTTACATTCGCATTTACCTGGATTGAGGAAAATTAAACACAGTAAAATTATAGGGTACTCGTAAAATGTCGGAAATCCTGGTATAATCGGAAAACCTATAAATACAGGGTGATTAAAAAAAACTGACACCTTTGAAATTCAAATTAGCTGCGAACTTATGGCTGGAATATGACAAATCCCATGTAAAATCAACAAAAACGATTTGATAAACTGTTCTATTGTATTTACAGAGCTTAGAATGCATTTTAACTCCAAAGAGGACAAACTTTATGTTTCAGGGTAATTAATATGATATGCTTCAATGAAATATTTTAGGCAACTTCTGCCACATTATGGCTAATTTCAATTTCAAAGGTGGAAAAAAGATCAGTGAATGAGCATAAACACTTTCCTCAAATTTACATACCAATCATGCAGTAATGCAAGGATAGTGAAACCATATAATAGTCTATCGATACTGCTTGAGCATTAGAACTCTGATGAAGGTAGTATTTTTAATCTAAAACCTTAGTTTTCATAAATTGTTTAAACCAGATACAACATGTTTTCAACTGGTAATTTGATATATATATATCAAAAAGCTCAACCAAAACATACCGAATGATGTGCAGCAGGCATGGATCGTTTCGTTCAAAACTTTTTCCAACGTGTCTAATTTTACTTCAAACAATCGCTCTAGTGTCGGCCATCTTTTGACACGAAGTTTAAAGCCTGCAAACTTGAACTTTCCTGAAATGTCGCCGGTTAAACCAACAATTGCGACATTCTTTTTAACATTTATACATTGATTCATGAGCCGTTTTTGATGTTTTAAAATATCGTGTGTTCCGTTGCTTAACAATAGCAACAAAATAACGTCGTCAACATCAGGACGGAAATTCTTAGGACTTGTTTCATTTAACACCTTAAAAAAACATAACAACAACTTGAATGATATCATTTATCATCTGATTCTGAGATAGTAAATTTCTACAGCCTATTTCCTTTTTTTCGCCTTTTCCTGATTGAAGACGCAAAATATCCCAACGCTTTTATACCAATAGCCTAAAGAGTTTGGGGGCAAAAAAGTTTTT
Source organism: Dendronephthya gigantea (assembly GCF_004324835.1). NCBI lineage: Eukaryota > Metazoa > Cnidaria > Anthozoa > Malacalcyonacea > Nephtheidae > Dendronephthya > Dendronephthya gigantea. Next base: position 730,935 of record NW_021163087.1, read on the forward strand.
TAATCTTTTGGCAGCTATTGGGAAAGGGATCTTAATCATTTATTTGATTTATGATGATTAAAATTGTCAGAAAGCAATTGAGATTTTCATCTTTTTGGATTAATTAGGGCGTGCATGTGGGAGCCAGCAACATTTTGTTACACTTACACTGTTCACAAGATCACAAACACTTTTTCTGGTCGCGTTGCTATAGCTATTTGAATCATTGTAAACATGAATACTATCCAGCCACTTTAACAACTGTGTTTTATTCCTAATTTCTCCAACTTTCAGTAATTCTCTTGCTCTGCTGTTTGTGAAGCTGATGAAACCCAGATGGGTGCCTTGTTCCTCCACTCCAAGTTTTTCATTTTTAATAAACCTCTTCAGGATTTTGACATCGCGATTGAGGCCAATGAAATTCGAATTGTCCAAGAGAACGAGAATATCTTTTTTGCAACCTTAAAGTAAATACAATTTACTCGTTTATTATTTTTTAGGTATTGGAAGTGCTTAAATGTTTAAATTTGAAGGAAGATATTTTGTAGCTATTTTTCTTATTTCATGTGTTGATTTTCCCTGCAATTATTATTAATGTCAGGTCGAAAAAATAAAAAAACTCATATCGCCCAAAACGCTGTTCATTTTCAAAAACTACCAGGTTTTGATCCCCAAAATATAAAATGTTTCAACAAGCAAGAAAAGCATAATTATAAACAAATCTGTCAGTTTAAATCGTTAGATGGAACACGATCAAACAAATCACGAGAGTTCCGTTCAGGTGGACGATTAAAAACGCGAGTCACTCTATGAATTGCCTGATATTACGTCATCAGCTCTGAGCAACAATGCATGTGAAATCAATTTAAAATGGAACATTGCATGTCAATGACGTTGATAGTAATTTGGCTCACTGTAAGTTACATGTAACACAGGCATTGTTGTTGTTTGCAAGCTACAGCTGAAATCTAAGTTGGACGTCCCTAACCTAACTATGGGCGCTTTCCTTTATATACGGTAAAAAGTGCCAGACCGGTCCTGTTGTATTTCTGTACAGGCAGAATACTGCATGGTATATTAATGATTACATAAAGTTGTGTCCCATTGTGGGTAAGTTTTAATGATCGTACTTTGCTTTAATTATATTGCTCTAGTCTTATGCATGGCGTTCAGGGGATAATTTGTATATAACAATTGAATACAAAACTAACTATACAGGGTGTATCAAAAAAAAGTAGACAATTGTTAAAAAGTATATAAACTGGAAATTTCGCAAAATGTCTGAAGAACGTGTGTTGATATAGGTATTTTAGGGTCTCTTGACCACTTTAACACTCAAATTAAATAAAAAAAATTTATATCGACGTGAAGGAATGATTATTTTCAAACACCACCTAAAACAACCCTTGCACACAAAAATGGACGGTTTAAATCTTAATTCATTATCATAGGTTGAAAGTTTGGGTAATGTTTTATAAACTATCAAAGTTCCAGACAATTTGGTGTACATTAAATCCGCCGGGCGGCCTCTCGACTTTGACTTTTTTGCTATTTTTGGCCTTTCCCACATACTTTTCGTTTCACGCGGTAATAATTCATGCATTATTGATATTTTACAATTAATCATGCGTGAAATCATTTGTGAGCAGCAAAAAGTATGTGGGAGAGGCCAAAAATAGCAAAAAAGTCGAGAAGCCGCCCGGCGGATTTAATGTACACCAAATGGACCAATTGCATAATAGACCAACTTCAGATCTAGGTGACAAGCAGGAAATAAATAACCACAGCTAAAAAGAGCATACCAAAAATTAGTTAAATTGCCAAGTTTGGTTGCAAAATCTCAAGTAGTACGAAATATATAGCCATCCGAAGTTGCTAATTTTGTATACTTTCTACTACGGCCGGAAGCGTGTAATTAATTTAGTTTCACACGTTCGGTCGTAATACAAAAGTATATAAAATCCACAAACTTCGCATGGCTATATCTTCGGTACTTTACAATATTTCACAGCCAAAATTGGCAATCTTACTAAGTTCTGTATGCACTTTTCGGAAATTCCTTTTTTGTCACCTAAATAAAAAATTGGTCCATTATGCAATTGGTCCATTGTCTGGAACTTTGATAGTTTATAAAACATTACCCAAACCTTCAACCTATGATAATAAATTAAGATTTAAACCGTCCATTTTTGTGCGCGAGGGTTGTTTTAGGTGGTGTTTGAGACTCATTCCTACGCGTCGATATAACTTTTTTTTATTTAATTTGAGTGTTAAAGTTGTCAAGAGACCCTAAAATACCTATATCAACACACGTTCTTCAGACATTTTGCAAAATTTTCAGTTTATGGACATTTTAACAATTGTCTACTTTTTTTTTACACACCCTGTAGTAAGAGTATACAATAGCGAAGAATATAACAATAGCATTTAACCGTGACATGCGACGATTAACTATGATTAACACGCGTAACACTGCACTATTGTGATTAGATAATGTAACAGTGCACCATTGTGATTATATAATGTAACAGTGCACTATTGTGATTAGATAATGTAACAGTGCACTATTTTGATTAGTTAATGTAACAGTGCACTATTGTGATTAGATAATGTAACAATGCACTATTGTGATTAGATAATGTAACAGTGCACTATTGTGATTACATAATGTAACAATGTACTATTGTGATAAAATAATGTAACAGTGCACTATTGTGATTAGATATTGTAACAGTGCACAATTGTGATGAGATAATGTAACAGTGCACTATTGTCATTAGATAATGTAACAGTGCACTATTGTCATTAGATAATGTAACAGTGCACTATTGATATTTTGATTAGATAATGTAACAGTGCGCTATTGTGATTAGATAATGTAACAGTGCACTATTGTGATTAGATAATGTAACAGTGCACTATTAATATTGTGATTAGATAATGTAACAGTGCACCATTGTGATGAGATAATGTAACAGTGCACTATTGTGATGAGATAACGTAACAGTGCACTATTGTGATGAGATAATGTAACAGTGCACCATTGTGATGAGATAATGTAACAGTGCGCTATTGTGATTAGATAATGTAACAGTGCACTGTTGTGATAAGATAATGTAACAGTGCACTATTGTGATTAGATAATGTAACAGTGCACCATTTTGATTAGATAATGTAACAATGTACTATTGTAATTAGATAATGTAACAGTGCACTATTGTGATTAGATAATGTAACAGTGCACTATTGTGATTAGATAATGTAACAGTGCGCTATTGTGATTAGATAATGTAACAGTGCACTATTGTGATTAGATAATGTAACAGTGCACTATTGTGATTAGATAATGTAACAGTGCACTATTGTGATTAGATAATGTAACAGTGCACTATTGTGATTAGATAATGTAATAGTGCGCTATTGTGATTAGATAATTAATGTAACAGTGCACCATTGTGATGAGATAATGTAACAATGCGCTATTGTGATTAGATAATGTAACAGTGCGCTATTGTGATTAGATAATTAATGTAACAGTGCACCATTGTGATTAGATAATGTAACAATGCGCTATTGTGATTAGGTAATGTAACAGTGCACCATTGTGATTAGATAATGTAACAATGTACTATTGTGATTAGATAATGTAACAGTGCACTATTGTGATTAGATAATGTAACAGTGCACCATTGTGATTAGATAATGTAACAATGTACTATTGTGATTAGATAATGTAACAGTGCACCATTGTGATTAGATAATGTAACAATGCGCTATTGTGATTACATAATGTAACAGTGCACTATTGTGATTAGATAATTAATGTAACAGTGCACCATTGTGATTAGATAATGTAACAATGCGCTATTGTGATTAGGTAATGTAACAGTGCACCATTGTGATTAGATAATGTAACAATGTACTATTGTGATTAGATAATGTAACAGTGCACTATTGTGATTAGATAATGTAACAGTGCACCATTGTGATTAGATAATGTAACAATGTACTATTGTGATTAGATAATGTAAGTGTGCACTATTGTGATTAGATAATGTAACAGTGCACCATTGTGATGAGATAATGTAACAGTGCACTATTGTGATTACATAATGTAACAGTGCACTATTGTGATTAGATAATGTAACAGTGCACCATTGTGATTAGATAATGTAACAGTATACTATTGTGATTAGATAATGTAACAGTGCACCATTGTGATGAGATAATGTAACAGTGCACTATTGTGATTAGATAATGTAACAGTGCACTATTGTGATTAGATAATGTAACAGTGCACCATTGTGATTAGATAATGTAACAGTATACTATTGTGATTACATAATGTAACAGTGCACTATTGTGATTAGATAATGTAACAGTGCACCATTGTGATGAGATAATGTAACATTGCACCATTGTGATGAGATAATGTAACAGTATACTATTGTGATTACATAATGTAACAGTGCACTATTGTGATTAGATAATGTAACAGTGCACTATTGTGATTAGATAATGTAACAGTGCACCATTGTGATGAGATAATGTAACAGTATACTATTGTGATTAGATGATGTAACAGTGCACCATTGTGATGAGATAATGTAACAGTATACTATTGTGATTAGATGATGTAACAGTGCACTATTGGGATTAGATAATGTAACAGTGCACTATTGGGATTAGATAATGTAATGTAAAAGTACACTATTGTCATTAGATAATGTAACAGTTCTGTCAGTGCAATATAGGGAGCACGAGAATGAAATAAAAGACACTTGGAAACTGGAATCAACGTTTGTGTGTGTCTAAAGCAGATAGCTCGGTTGTTATAAGTTGATAACATGTAGTAGAATCATGCAATATTTACAATACTGCCTGTAGCAAAGCGATTCGAAATTGATGATACCATTTAGCCTGAATAAATTCAGTTGCGCAGACTGAAAATGACTAATTAATCATGCATAGACCAATTATATTCGAAATAGCGCAAATATGTATATCGCTGTTGTTTGGTCGAAATGAATAGCTGTCACAATTGCAGTCGACCAAACTAATATTTGTGAACTTACTTGGTTTACGTAATTACGTTTTAAGCCAATATAGAATGAGTTCCAACGTGTATAGATTTAGCAAGTATAATAAGGTTTCCAATACAAAGTTGCTTACTCACAAGCGTCCACGTTAACAACTGCACTAAACTAAGGATTTAGCTAGTATTTATTCGCAACAACACCGGAATGAGATAACTAGAACCTGGGGCTTGTGCAACGGATATAACGTGGTTACTGCGATTTGCACATTTTTTGCTAAAATGCGCTGCTAGATGTGAGATGGTTAACCAGCTTACGCATTTGTTGGAACAGTTAGCTAGCAACGGAATATAACAAACTTGTTTAATTCGCATTTGCAAAATATAGAAAAAAATCTTGTTACTTTTTACCGACTTACCGTCTCGAATCCAACAGTTTAAACCTAATTATTTATTACTAGTTCAAGGCGAAATTTTTTTTAAGTTTTTTAGGGGGCAAGTAAGCTACATCCCCCGGAAATTGAAGCTCTTGTTCGCCTATGTGCACACGCGTAGTTATCTAGTGTATATTGTCTGAAATTCAGAATTTATTTTGTCACAATTCAGTGTTGTATGAAACGCATAGATGATTGAGTGATGCTATGATTTTATTTGCCTTTCCCAAAATATTACGACAAAGGCAGTTGTAATCCTACCTCTATTTCTGGTATTTTCCTGGGGTTTTTTTTCCATTTCTGTATAAAACATGTTAATAAAATAATAAAAATTCAAATCGAAGAATTAATAATGAAAATTAGTTTCAATATTCGAAACAAACAATATGGTTGTACAGCAAATGTCTGCGAAAAGCCTGGAAAGGTTTGAGTATTTGACTGCATGAAACTGTTTTGTTTTTAAATGAGACGGAGTATGAGAGAGTTCTTAAAAATTATTTATCAAAATAGTACTTGCTTTTGCCTTTTTCCCCACAGGAGCGAACATAAACCATAATAACACATGATTTCTCCCGCCCTCCATACAGTTGAAATATATTCTTGATTTTATTAAAACCAACAGGAAAACTGTGCGGTGATCTTACGTCTGGCTCCACTTTTCGACGACGGATTTGGAACTTGTGTCGACATGAAATATTTGGCTTCATCCAAAATACTGGATCTGACAAATTACTGTAAGTGACACGGTCTATTCCTTGCTCTTGAAAATGACATGTGCATTTTCCTTCTAACAGAAGAGAATGCCAAATTTATCTCGTTTTTTAAAATTACTTGAATGGCAGCTGACTTAAAAGGAAATACGCGAGTGTATTTTATAAATTGTATATGTGTAAGGAGACATAGTGGCTGCCTGCATCCTAGCACGTTTAAAGTTAACTATGCATGGTTAGCGAGAACAACAGTAATTAACTGCAGTAAATATGCGATAAATTATTCGTCAAAAACGTTTTCTACTAAGCATTGCCAGAAATGGCAATTGAAAAACAAGACAGTGCATGTGGCAGATTGCACAGGTAATTAATTCTTATCGAATTACAAATCATCTCCTGAACGCCATGCATAATGCATAAGACTGGAGCAAAATAATTAAAGCAAAGTACGATCATTAAAACTTACCCACAATGGGACACAACTTTATGTAATCATTAAATCTATCATCAAGATAGTCAAATGTCTCGTTGCAACACTGTGATATTTTGATATCATCTTCATTTAAACATTCTCTTTCCCATTGCTTTCTGTCTTGAACAAATTCAGACCATCCTCTTTTACAAAATTCAGACTCTTCTTCTTCCCCAAAAACGAGGTTTGTAGCAAAATAAATTATTATAACCGTCTGTAAAACTTCTTTACAGTTGCCAAATATGATTGGTTTACGTCGGCTTCGTTTAGTCCTCATTCTATAAAGATAGCCTAAGTTAAAGTTATGTTTACAATGTGTATAAAAAATTCGCAGGCTCTAAAATCTAAATAGTTTCGGTGTTAGAAAGGCTAATAAAAAAACTGGATAGGAGACTGGACTGACGTAAACACGACGATGTAGTTGAAATTCGTGATGTCACGAGTATTGCGAATATGCCAACGTTTCTTAAGCATTTTTCTATATTTTCTAAGTTCCAACAATTATATTGAAGCCAACCGCCCACCGTCCATGAAAGAACAGAATGTGGCATTGTTCCGTAACAATCAGCCTGGGTGACATCCAGAAATTAGTACATGGGCAGGCGGGCACAACCTCCTGCATCTTTCAATGATAAAAACCGACAAAAAAATATTATATTTTGAACGTTCAATAAAAACTAAGGATTTATTTAACCTTGAGAACTATTGACAAACATCTGTAATGGACAGATTAATTTAACTTTTTATTTAATTTATTTCTTGAGAAAGCGCCATTATTTCTAATTAGTACAATTCGCAGATCACCTTAAACACTCTTGAAATATTAAATATTACCAGTTTATTCGAAGAAATATTATATTGAAGCCGCCAACCGCTCACCGTCCATGAAAGAACAGAATGTGGGATTGTTCCGTAACAATTGGCCCGGCTGGCACTCCAGATCTTCGCTAAAATTTGTACCCGGGCAGGCGGGCACAACCTCATACATCTTTCAATGATGAAAATCCCACAACAAAATATTATATTTGCCAATTTGGAGCGTTCAATAAAATCTAACCATTTATTTAACCACAAACATCTCTAATGCAGTAATGGACAGATTTATTTAATTTATTACTTGAGAAAGCGTCCTTATGTCTAAATTTTCTGAACATCCTCTTTCTAACTGTTATTCTATCCAGGCTCGCCTAAAAAGAATATCGTCTAGATAGCTGTAATTTATTCATAATATTAATTGTATTTTTGTCAGCTGCTCTTGAGATATATTTAGTCTCTTTATTAAATGTTCGAAATATAATTTACTTGACTGTCTTAGTGTCTCACATACATTATGCTGTGGAATGGTAATAATGTAACTGCAGATTGCTCAGTTAGCGTTAACGAAACCCGCGATATTTCATTTTGCAAGAGGGGAAGCCAGCGTAAACTTTGGAACAAGAACAGTTCCTGTGACATATTTTGTTCAAAAAAAAATACCATGTTTTTTTAAAGCTCTCCTGCTCGGCTCATAACTACAGAGACATATCCGAGTTCTTGCTATCCGTAAAAATGTAGTTAATCGTGGCCCGTTGGTTGCATATTTGCGAAGTTTTTATGCACATTTGAACAGAATCAGTTGGCTGAATGTTGAACTGTACCAATCTTGCGAAAGGGCTGTTCTATTGATTTAGACTTTCAGGGATCGGCACGCAGTGGACAAGATCCAGGACAATTTCAAGTCATGAACTTCTAAAACATGAAGGCCGTTATGTTAAAAATAAAATGCAAATTAGCGTCCATGCAACTCATCATGTCGCAAATATCAGGTAGGTAATGTTAGACCTAAACTCAAAAGGCCTTCTTTGGTAACATCAATCGTAACTTGTGAAACATGAAATATTAGCTACTTTCTAGACCTGATAAGAAATATGAGAACATTTTGTGCTCGAAAAAAGAGTATTCTTGTGACATGCATGGGTTTTTGTTAAGATACCTGTGGCTGTGTAGGGCCAATTAGCTTCAGCTCTTTAAGTTTTTGCTATTCAGGTGTTGAAACATCGATGAATGAATGATTAAAAGACTACTACTTTGGATAATATAAAATATAATCATTATTAAGTACGCGCGTGATAATGATTTCTGCCTAGCGGCTTTAAAATTTAAAAAATAAACAAAATATATAATCAATGCAATAGTAACTATACTTTACCATAAAAATAGATTATAATCCCTTTATTGCACATTTGGACTTATTTTAATCACAGAGCGGAAAATAATTATAATGCATCGTTCTTTGTTAATTCATTGTTCATCGTTCATTGTGAATAATGTTATGAGAAATAATATAATTTAAAATTATGAATCAAAACAAAATTTGTATAAAACCTTTTGGTTCAATTATATTATGTTGTATTATAGATTATATTAATTAAAATTGAATAATAAAAATTAAAATTGTAGCAAAGCCCAGCAAATGAGTTTCAAACAAGACATAACAAAGTGTAATATAACTTAGCATCAAATGAGGTACAACAACTGCATAAATAGACAAAACACTTCTCTTAGTATACTAACTCTCTTGACCAAGGCCTCAGGTCGAAACGTCGAGAAGTGTTTTGTCTATTTAGTCAGTTGTTATACCACATTTGATGCTAAGTTGTTTCAAGACGCTGCCACGTTGCTCCTTGGTTAAAGTGTAATATAGTTTACCTTTAGGCAGCCAGATCTTTTAAATAAGACTTGCTTTTCTTGATTTAACTGACAACACCTCCGCTCTAGACTGAATATCCCAGGTGATGTCTCGTTTTTTTTCTCTTGCTTTGAGCCAAGTGATGATGGACATATGACAACCTAATTATCCTTAAAACCCAATTATCCTTACAGTAGCAAAATGAATATATGAATATGTGCTCTTTAATTATTTATGATAGCTGCGCCACTGGAAATTTCATTTCTAAGATTATTTTCAGTATTCCTTATGGCATGCAAAATGTGGTAATTTATACTCTAATTTGTCTTTATACCCTAAGGCACTGTAAGATATATAAGGTAACCCCACCTGGGGTGATCCTGAGTGAGTCCAACGCGACTCGAATTCTCAGTGTTTCGAGGCAAATAAATTAAGTTCTGAAAGGAAATTTTGAGAGCTATGGATCCCACACTACAAAAATGTGGTATCCTTGGGTATTTATCAAGACTGATATCGTAACATATTCAAACGTATATTTCCTCTTGAAAACTTTAAAATTGGTGAAAATCGCATCGCGTTGACGGTTCGCGTGTGTGTGGCATTAATTCTTTAACCATATTTCTCTGAGTATTGGCCTTATTGTTAAGTACTAAAGTACTGGACAATGTGTTCAGTGGGAGGTGCATATTTGCAGTGGCGTAGCCAGCCGAACGATTTAGTCATGCTATGCAAATTTTATGTTATTATCATTATTCATTTCGTTAGAAATTCATTGTTTTCACAGTCAATGAACACCATGGCGAAAATATTAGCATAGCATAACTAAATTGTCAGGCTAGCTACGCCACTGCATATTCGTATACTTCATACACCCAATTCATACTGTAAACTACAACTTTGAAAGTTTTATAACTAACGCATAATTTAAACAGCTGTGTTACAAGATGGCCAGAAAAAGAAATTGCTAACTGTAGAAAGCATAAAAACTACGTCATTCATAAGAAGTTAAGTATATTAGCATAGAATAAATGCATGTTCGAAGGCTTACATGAATTATTTTGGAAGCAAAAAATAAGGCCTAGGGTATACGTCGCATTTTCGTCGCGTCGAGTGGAATTAAAACAATAGATAATGAGATGATAAACCTCATTACTGCTATCATCTCAGTATCTATTTTTCGAATTGCATTCGACGCGACCAAAATGCAAGAATTAGGGGCCACTGTGTTGTGCATGATTAATTCCTTCCTTTTGAAAGCGATTGTTCTTCCTGTAGCAAAATGAATAATATACGAATTTTGAGTATTTTTAAGCAAATAAATACAATTCTGGAAGAAATTTTGAGAGTTCTGGACCCATGACATGCCAAATTGTGCTATCTTCGAGTATTTATCAAGGTTGATATCGTACACTGTAAAATTCGTTAAAGTCGCGTCGCGTTGGCGGATTCGCCGGCACCCGCGGTGTGCGTCTTAAGACAGACCTGAGATTAGAGAGTTTTAGTTTGACGTTTTTTTCTTCAACCGCGAACCGCAATCCGCGGCTTGACGTTGGACGTTTGCCGTTCACGCTTTCAACCGCTGGAGGTGTATCTTTACGTAGCTCATTTACCCCAGCGTTATGTCATTACAATAGTGTCTCGTTTCACATAATTATAAACACTGCTAGCCATATTGGATATCGAAATTTTCTTTGTGGTAATTTTCTAGTCTATTTTCAATGAGTTTACCGATTTTCTTTTTAAGAAAGCGGCTGCCACTATTCAATAACAAGATTGGCAATATGGATTATGGAGGTTGCCTGCACCGGAGCATACTTTAAACGTCCGACTTTTCAGGGTTTCTGTGCGTGTGGTGAGAGGCGCCGTGGAAGCCTGCGGCCCCGACTGATATTCTGGAAGAGTCGCATCAACACAGCCGAGCGTACGGAGCGTGTCTCGGTGCAAGCAACTGAACTGCGAAGTCCCTGGAATGTTCACAAATGTTTCCATTTCAAGAGCACATCAAATGTATCTTGAATTCAAGCAGAAAGTCTACAGTGTACACAGATGATTTGATGTTCAGAAACTCGCCAAATTGCATGAAGTTGGGTTTATCAGGAAACGTTTGTCCGTAGACCGTGGTTCCCGAGGAGTCACAATGATGCACCAGCGAAATAAGCTCGATATTCGGAACTCTCTTGCAAGATTTTGATTTCTGTAAAATGCCCACTAATGGTTAAAATTTGCGAATATACAAGTGCATATATAAAATAACATGTAAACTATAATTTGAACCATCCTCCTAGAAAAACATTTTTATGAACTGACCAGGGAAGCTCCTTAAAGTTACCATTCTTTTTCTTAGCGTTGTTCCTAAGGTTTGATTCCTGCTTGACGGTGAGCTCGACCACATAAATTATAAGAAACCATTTAAGCAAATATGGACGATATGCTTAACCAATAATAATTTAGTAGATATTTCAAATTTCGGTTCATCAGCATAAAGGGTACAATAATTTACAGTTTTGTTTGTTTTACGTATCATGCAGCATGCTGTGAATTAGCTGAATCATGCTTGATTGAGCCAATTTCACAATAAGTGCAAACAAGAAATTTAAGATCGAATCACGCCTTCATGCATGTAAACTGCTGCAGATTAAATTGACATCCAGCCACCACAGGTAACTAATAATGTCTGCGGGTTAAGACTAAAAGTGTACTCTGGACTGTAAGATATTCCACATCCGTTCATATTTTAATTTTCGGGAGAGTATAGCTATAGTGCATGGTAAAAGTTGTAAAAATATATTTTCAAAGTTTGGATTGCGCAATGCACCATGCACACGCTTAGCTGTAATAATGTTAAATTTCGTACACAAGAGAAATAATATCCTTGAAAATTTCGCTGGGCTTGGAGTTTTTATGCGGAAATTGTAAGCGGAATTCTTTAGTCACTTCTTTGATACTATTATTATAAGGCGTCGTATTGAATATTGGCGTGGGTTTTAGTAAATTTCCAGAGTGCAATAATTTCTTCAATATCAGAAAGTTTTAAAGCTTTCTGGGGCCGGTTGTATCAAGCCCGTTTAGCTGAAACGGTGGATAAGTTCAAAATAGAAAGCAAGTCTGCCGTTTTATTCAACAAGTGAACTGAATGTTTTTTACCTAGCTAATACAAAGGTACTGTTTACACTTTACAACTATATATTCAGGGCATGATATTCAAGTTGACTCATTCAAGAGAGTTGTAAGAGTGTTATTTAATTTTGCCTTATCCATTGACAGAATTTATTAGAAGTTACAAAAACAGTGCTAAGTGTTCCCGAGATGGAATCTCAAGCCATTGAGATATTCAGTGTGATGTATTAAATGACTACAGGATCGATATTTTCAATAATGCATGTTTTTGAGATAACGAATGAAAATTTTATCAAATTTCCTCTGAATACTTACTGTAAATCTCTCTTTTAAAAGTAGATTAAATTTACAATTGACTATACTTGATAATTGTATGGATATGACTGAATATTAATAATGGCTATAATAAATACTGACATTATGCAGTGACTTGGCATATAATCTCGTTTACGCTACATTCAATTTTTTGGCAAGGCACGGCTAAATGGACACGCGTACCCAAACTAACAATACAAAGGCTAAGCACGGATAAAATGTGCACGGGTACTCCGATAAATTTGAGTGTACTTGGGTAAACGGGGCTATATTTTTTAATATTTCAATAAGCGATTTGACTAATAATAGAATATTATTAATAATAATAAAAACATAGACTTGTATTATAAACATCGAGGACTCTTGGATTAGAATACCTTTTTTGAGCAGACAGCGAGAATTTCTAGTTGAAACTGAAACTCATCAGGAAAATACAGCGGAATCTCACACAGCCGGTTAAATTTGTGGTAATTATTTTATGACACTAAGAAGGTATCATTTTTTTTACCTAAAAAGACCCAACTCTGCGCGATAACACGGTAGCAAAACAGAAAGAAACTTCGCTGGGGCCAAATTATTTTTCAATTAAATGGCAAGTTTCAGCCCGGGCTGTGTTATGACCAGTGAACTCTATACAACTGGAACGATAACTCCTGACAAACATCCCTATTTAGCTTGAAGCCAAAATAGTTTTTCTGAGTTTTGAGACGAAATACTTGACGCCAGACGTTGGGCTGTGTGTCAAATTAAAGCTATTGAAAAGTTACATTTGGTGTGGAAATTTCAAGACTTGAACTGCAAAGGAAATATTTAAAAAACCCAAAAACAATTACAAATCGGCAAAAAACCGGGAAATTTTGAAATATTTTTAAGATATTTCCCTTTAAGGTAAAGTCTTGAAATTTCTACACGAAATGTAACATTTTATTAGCTTTAATTTCATATACGGCTCAACATTAGGCGTTAAGTATTTCGGCTCAAAACTCAGAAAAAGTAAAAAGCACTGGCTTCAATTTCCCCCCCTGGGTTATCATTCCAGTTTGTTTATAGTTTAATGGTGATGACTCGTCAGAATTATTTTAAGACCAGGGCTGAAATTTCAGCCCGGGCTGTGTTTGTAAAGGCTGGTAGTAGACCTATTTCCATTCATCGAGGGCTTTAAAATCCCGAATGACAATAATTTGACCTTTAAGGGACTATGACTGCACATAAAATGAAATAAATGAACGAAAAAGCATTCTCGATGCGAGTATAAGGGTTTAAGTTTATTTACGATTACATTACAGCAACATTAAGTTTCAGCCCGGGCTGAGGTTTCCCGGGTAACTCAAACCGGGCCGAAATTCCAGCCCGGGCTGAAATTTTTGTCATGTAATCGCGTGCGCGATTTTGTTGGGATTTTTTAACAACCCCCGGCTGAAGTTTCAGTCTGGTTAGCCGGCTGTCAGCCCGGGCTGAAAACACTTCATGTAATCAGCCCCTAAGGTATATATTAATGAATTTTATTAAATTTGATGCGATCTATGTATAAAAAGTTGATGATAAAATCGCTAAATAGCTACGTGTTGTCTATCCTTATGTCATGACAAAGGATCCAGTAGAGTACCGCGTACAGCATCTGACAACGTTGCATCTAATATGGTTGAACAAGAAGTTGTGGATTCCTACTACAGATCCAAATTGCTCTCGCATTAGTGTATTTTTAAAAATGTTTTTGAAAATCCATAACCATGCAATAACTCGGTTAATAACGTATTTTTAATTCAAAATTTATTCCACTAGATAACAAGTACCTAAAATTTCAAAAATACTTCGACATTTCGACCAATTGGTCTTCGTTAGAAAATTTATTAAGAAAAGAAATTGGAGAGCATATGTTTGACGACAAAACACGTGGTAAAATAAACCAACGTAAAACAAAAAATATAAAAAAGTTATAATACCATATTCCGTTGCCCTAGAGTTTTCACGCCTGAATTGCAGGCTAGACAACCAGCAAGCAAGGAGGCCTGATTTGGCGAAGGAACCATATTGCAATGTGTTGTAAACAATATAATAGCATGTAGTTCATATATTTACAGAGGGTGAAGTGAAATAAATGAAAGGTAGTTATTCATTTATAAGACGAAGAGTGCAAAGACTGTGAATGAGTCACATTTCTTTTTGTTCGCGGTTTCGATTTAAAGATGAGACAGATATAAAGAAGCCCCGGATTCTTATATTTATTTGAGACACAAATCACAATGATTACCAAAGGTAAAATATCTATCAACAGACCTGATGATATCGTTGTTGTAAACCAGTATATATATAAAAAAATCGACTTTGTCGGGTTATCAAATCGCCGAGTTGCCGACTCAATACTCGACTTCATAAGCCACATTTGTTGCAGAAGATATTCTTATATTAGTATATAGTACAGGCATAACAAAACGGTACAGGACAGTAACTAGAACTAGAAGCATATAAGTGGTATAAGCATACGATCAGGTGGTGCGAAACGGATGTACTATTGACCCAGAGGTCGGCAAAAAAGCCTGGGCTTAGGGCAATGGCGATTATATTTATTTTAAGTTAATGTACCGGTACATTTACTGTGTCTGTGTGTTATGTAAAA
This sequence comes from Dendronephthya gigantea, assembly GCF_004324835.1. NCBI lineage: Eukaryota > Metazoa > Cnidaria > Anthozoa > Malacalcyonacea > Nephtheidae > Dendronephthya > Dendronephthya gigantea. The sequence continues at coordinate 746,282 of NW_021163087.1, forward strand.
TTGAAGGCTGCTATATATGGGCGAAATGCAAATTAGTATACATGCATGCGACACTCGTCACTCACAAAGTTCTCTGACTTTTATGCCTCGCATATTTTTAGAGAATATTTTATTCTAATTAAGTCTCTATTTACTATTATTTTACAATTGATAAACAAGATTTAACAATTATTCACCAAAGGAGAAGTGGAATCGCTGGATATACATCTGGATGGAGTCAAGGCGACTACGTCACACTCAGTTAAGAGTATCTTGTTTCACTATTCTTTAAAAACGATTTAAGTTTACTCATGCTGATATTTTCTCCTGCACAAAATTCTTTAATTGTTCTGCGAACAACTGATAAAACCGCGAATACTGTGAATGATTGACACGTTTGTATAAACGATCACAATATACAAAATGTACTATAGTATAATGCGCGGTTTTAGCCAAAAACTGCAACCAATTCCACATCATTTTGATATAATTATCATTCTGGTCAATTTCATTAACACAAACCATGCACTGTCGATTTATTCAGCGTGTATTTGGACACGTTGGAAAATATCAAAAGTGTAATTTTACTTTTCAATATAAAACTTTTCAGTTTTATATTGCCACGCTTGATTGGTGATTGGTTCAGCAAATAACAATGAACAATGAATGAAATCAAATAACACTGTCACTGTTCAAGAAACAAAGACAGGCTTTAAATTGCTGTAATTGTATTCCTTTTGCAACAGTACAGTTGAGAAAATGTTTTTTTATAGTTTGGTAAGCGTAGTACATATACCAGAGGATTGACAGCAAAGTTGATGTGGAATATTCCAGAAGATACCTCATTCAAAACTTCAACAGTTAGGTCATCACTAAACAATTTTTGAAACACCTTCATGTGAAAGAATATCGTCGAAGGCACAACACAAATCACTTGAATACACGCCACAATAATAATTGTTCTCAAAAATTGTTTTTCCTGCATAATTCGCGCCTGTTGCTGTCGATTTGTAATGTTCTCTAAAGCTAAATTTTTTGACTGTTTTTTTAACTTGTTGTACGTTAACCCGTACATCACACTTGCAAACAAAACTGGCAAAATCTGGGTAAGAATCCTTATGTGTGTGTCCACGTCAGTTACTATAGCAAACACAAAGTTTTTTATGGGAAATGCCGAACCAAAAAGCCAAACACAAGCCAACCACACGAACATCTTTTTTCCTTTCGTCAAAGCTCTATGTTTGAAAGGAGACAGAACCAAGAAAAAGCGATCAAGCGAAATTGACGCTATTGTTAAAATGGATACATTCATGCAAGAGAAAACAACGAGGTGCCTCGGCCATTCCCATTGCCAGTTTTTGGGTATGCAACATTTGGTCGGAGTTATCAGGCAGACCAGGAAGTCTGAAGCAGCTAAATTTACAACAAGATATGTTCCTGAATTCTTGAAGCATTTTAGAGGATCTTTGATGAAAGCAATAATGAGGAACGCATGTAATATTACACCAACAATACAAACAAAATAGGACAGCATGTCCAAATAACTTATCTGAAAACCAGCGAATTTTTCCTCTGCCATGATCTATAAAGTTATTAAAGTAGCTCTTCGTAGTATGCGTTAAATACTTCGTATTGAGTCTATTAAACATACGTTTTCATTTAGAGCAACTTGCTTCATTTAAATTAAAACGCTTCATAAACCGTTTAAATATCGAAAGAATACCACAATAATGATAGCACATGTAAAATTTAATGAAAAAGATGCTAAACCACCAATCAGAACCATCTTGTTACAAATAGAACAAAATTTATGTAGTTTATTATTGACATGCATGTAGCTATTGTAGGGTGCTAAATTAAAAGTGCAACTAAGATCTATAAGTTCTTTACTTTAGCTATTATATACTCATATATATCTTACGACTGACAAGACTTATAACACAACGCACTTGATAAGTTAACCTCGGTTAAGGTGAGATACTATTCATAATTTTAGTATATATTTCCAGAAAAAAGCACTGGATACACTAAAATTGGCATAAAACATCCAATGTTGTCTTCCTTACCAAAACACAATAAATATATTGCATTTTTATTAATAACACGCATTTAAATTACATAAAAATGATAATTAATATGCATGCAAGCAAAAGTTATTTTAGTACTGACTTATTTATTCATAGGTCTATACAAATAAACAGAGTGGATTTTTTCAATATAACATATTGAAAGAAAACTTTATAAATTATAGTACAGTCCAGAAATAACCTAACACTGTAGTCTAGGTTCGGTTGCGGTTCGGTTGCGGTCGACCGAATAGAAACCGCGCAGACGACCGCAATAAAAAATACGATCGCGGTCGCAATTTGCTTCAGAACGAAATGTTATGAACAGCTGAGAACGACAAAACAATAATTTTATCTAAAACAATCAAAACATCTTAAAGAAATATCTGTCAGACCGAGTTAGGCCGAGGTTTTTGTTAGGTTATTTCTGGAGGGTATTGTAACTCCATAGCACAAGATAATCTGTGTTTCCTGCTATAAAGAAACACAGATGCTAGCTCGGGTCTTTTAATGTTGTGTTGATTTGCAACAATGCAACAAATAAAATGTTTTTCTATAGTTTGGTAAACGCAGTACGTACACCAGTGGATTTACAGAAAAGTTGAAGTGGAATAACCCATGAAAGATCTCCTTTAGAATCCAAACAGCTGCGCCATCATTAATTGTTTTTTCGATTGACTCAGGGTAATAGGTGGCTATAGACGTAGGGACGATGCAAACGAATTGAATGCACGCTACAATAATAATTGTTTTTAAAAATTGTTTTTCCTTTATAAATCGCGCTTGTTGCTGTCGATATTGAATGTTTTCGAAAGCCACGTTTTCAGATTGTTTCTTTACTTTCTGGTATGTTAATCCGTACACCACGCTTGAAAATAGGATTGGCGACATTTCACTAAGAAACCATATGTGTTTGTCCATGTCACTTTCGAAGGAAAGGATAAAAACTTTTACTGGATATGCAGAACCAAGAAGCCAAATACCAGCCACCCACATGACCATAATTTTTCCTCTCATTAAAACTCGATGTTTCAAAGGACGCAGAACTAAAAAGAAGCGATCAAGTGAAATTGACGCGATCGTTAAGATCGATACTCTTGTGAAAGAATAATTCACGAAATTCTTAAGCCTCTCCCACAGCGAATATCTTGGTATCATGCAACACCCATCGAGCGGAGAAATCAGACAAAGCAGATATGTCCCTGAGTTTTTGAAGCATTTCAAAGGATCTTTGATGAAAGCAATGATAAGAAGTGTATTTGAAATTATACCAAGAATGGAAGAAAAGTGAGGTACTTGGCCCATCGTACCTAAATCGAGGCCAGCAAGTTTGGTGCAGTGAATTGCGGAGAGAAACACTCGTTTAAATAATTGTAGTCTGCATTACATGCATGGGATTAATAGTTCATTTTGATTGAAACACCTGCAAGAGCTGTCGTTTTGCACCTTGATTGACATTTCCATTTAATACCTAAATTGCCAGCACAATTTATGTGCTATAGTGCATGATACTCTGTCATTACTTTGTGGATATTCTCTCCGAAAACTATCCACCAGGTTTTAAGTAAACGTTTTACAAAATATTGTACAATAATTTATAAGAATTTACAAAATATTCAGTCAGAAACCTTCTGTTCTTATGAATAGGTCATGACTGCATGCATGATTTAGATATTGGGACCAAATGTAATCTACATATTCAAGTAATCAGTACTGAAAAACATAGCAATATTCAATTATACAATACTGATTGGAATTAGTTTTTAATATGAAATAGTTAATTGGAAAGACAGTTTTTAATGCATTTCACCAAAATTGTAACTTTGTATAAAGAATGCTTTCAAATGTATTCTAGCATTTGAAAATGATCAGTATATTTTGTGACGCCCTTTTCCACTCATTGCAAACACCTACTCCCAAGCTCCTTTGCGAGTGCTTGCATGACAATTAAAATTAATCTAAAAGCAATTTCATTGGATGAAACCCTTGCTTGTGAGTTCGCCATTGCGATGTGTGGAAAAGATCTTAATAATTGTTAAAAATAATGGTAAAGCTTCAAATTATTAGTAGAATCGTTATCTTCGAAATGCTTATCCTCGGGCTGGCCGAAGCGTGCTGTTCAAGGGTACTAACTCAGGCCGGAAATTTAGAATTTCACCTAGCACACGGTTATTATTGTAAAAGAAAAATGCGAAATCCAAACTCGTCAAACCTCTATGTCATTTACCGTTAGCGGTGGACTGCCGACGTTGGATGGTTTTGTTAGTTATGCGTATGCGCGTATTTTGAACATTTAAAGACTGGAAATCGGCAACCTTCTGTTTGGCGAAACAATTTAAATGAGAACGTCAGCAATATAGGTATGTCATTTTTCAAAGACATAAGCGAATATCGAGGGCTATTCCACCATTGCTTTAGCATCAAATGGGTTTTTGAACGGGTGTAATATTGAAACTTTGATTAATGTAATCAAAGCCTTTCTAATAAAAACTAGAGGAAGCTAGCCTCTAAGACATCAACCTGACCAACCGCACACGCTAGTTGGACAGTATACGATTAGACTGATCTATGATTACAAAAACTTAATGCTGAGTTTATGGGCTTGAACGTACAGTGAGCGCAAAACAAATGTACCGAGTAGATTCAAGTGACCGAGTGGATTGCATCAAAATTCATTTGACTTTCTGTCGGAGGTTTGTCTTTTAAAGTTTAGAAAATTCTGGATGAGAGCAGTGTAAGGATTGCAATTGAAAATAATCTGAAAATTCAAGAAATACAAGGTGGTTGGTCCATCTGTTCTACCTTGAAATAATTTTCAGTTTGTTCTATAAAATTTCCGTCTGTTCTATTCACGCTGTCTGCTTTGAATGTTTCGTACTTGAGTTTAGTTATACCCTGCGCTATATACGTTGGATTATTTGTTTGATTGAAAACCCGCATGCAAAAGCCCTCTTTCAACGCGTTCATTTGACATTTTTATTTCAGTTGATACCCTGCCACCCAACAATATCACAATCCCTGCCATGTATATACTCAAACACTCATGCTGTGTATAAAATTAGTAACCTTGTAGAAATTTTATCATTGCTTTGGGAATGCGGAAACACATTTTCAGTGACTAAAGTATACTCATAGATCGTACTGTTTAAATTTTTTATTGATGACTTTATTTAAATAAGCAAAAAGGAATATATACACAGTCAGGAAGTCTACAAACATGCACAGTCCCATAGGGAATATTAAAACTCAAAATTGCATTTAATATAACATATTATAACATATTTTAATGAAAGGAAAGCTTAGTGTTCTAAATATTACAGCAATGCATCATCTATTAAGTCAGTTAAAAATGCCTTCAAAATTTTTTGAAGCATTTGAAAATGAACGTAACGTTAACAGTTTATTTACCGGGTGTTTATGCTTAAACGTAATGCTAAGTATTACTATAATTTAGAACTCGCTGCTGTAAAATGTGAATTTACAAAGTTTTCAGTTAAACACCAAGAGCAACATGTGTCGTCTAATGTCGTGTTGCTGGGCAACAATACAACAAATAAAATGTTTTTCTATAGTTTGGTAAACGCAGTACGTACACCAGTGGATTAACAGAAAAGTTAAAGTGGAATAACGAATGAAGATCTCCTTCAGAATCTTAACAGCTAAGCCGTCGTCGATAGTTTTTTCGAACACAGGATGATAACCAACTACAGTGTTGGGAACGATGGAAATGAACTGAATGCACGCTATAATATGATTGTGTTCAAAAATTGTTTCTCTTTTAAAAGTCTCGCCTGTTGTTGTCGTTGTGGAATGTTTTCTAAAGCGACATTTTTAGACTGTTTCTTTAAATTGTAGTATGTTAATCCGTAGACCAGGCTTGAAAATAGGATGGGCAAAATTTCGCCAAGAGTCCATACGTGTATATCAATGTCGTTTTTAAGGGAGAGAATAAAAACTTTTACTGGATATGCAGAACCAAGAAGCCAAACACCAGCCAGCCACATGATTATAATTCTTCGTCCCATCAAAACTCGATATTTCAAAGGATACAGAATCAAGAAATAGCGATCGAGTGAAATCGATGCGATGGTTAAAATGGACACATTTGTGCAAGAATACACGACGAAGTTTCTGAGCCTCAGCCACAGCGGATTTTTTGGTATCATGCAACACTCGTCGAGCGGCGACAGGAGAGAAACGAAAAAATCAGTTACAGCCAAATTTCCGACGAGATATGTTCCTGTGTTTTTGAAAAATTTTAAAGGATCTTTGATAAGAGCGGCGACGAGGAATGCATGTGAAACTACTCCAAAAATACACGAAATATGAGGTAGTTGGTCCATCCGTGTTCTACCTTAAAACCAGCGAAATTTTCGTCTGTCCTATATTGAAGCTGTCTGCTTTCAATGTATCGTATTTGAGTTTAGTGAATAACTGGGTGGGTCACTCGTTTAAATATACCCTGTGTTTCATCGCATTATTAGTTCATTTTAATTTAAAACTTGCAAAAGCCGTCGCTCGTTGCGTTGAATGACATTTTAATTTGATACCTTAAAAACCAATCACAATCCTTGTATCATGTTCTTTGGTGCATTAAAACACTAATACACGTATTTCAAGCAAACGATTTTTATTTCTAATTTTATATAAATAAGCAAAATAGAATCTACATACAGATAAATATAGTCAAAAGCACATATTGCAAAACGGAATATTAAACTCGTAATTATTTTTTAATACCAAAAGTGTAATGAAAAACATCACTGAGTTTTCTATACAATAAATCCATTTTATAGTATATATTTAACAATCTTTTGGAGATAATCTGCATGTGTATCGGCCATTGGTACCTAGCTAGCTTTATATTTCAGCTGGATCATGTCATGCCTGGTCACAAGTACGTGTTAGGTGTTCCTAAAGAGTTAGCTTCAAAGATACGTAAGACCTGCGTTTAATACGTTGACATGCATTGAGGTTAAAAGGTTACAACAATTGTTGGTTCATCGAAAGACGTTCCGCACAATTTTCAAGTCGGTGTTTGATTTAACATGTGAGAATGTCGTTGCAGAAAAAAATGGTTGTAATTTTTGTGTAATAATTGTCAATTAAGGTGTCTATATTTTGTTTATTTTGCATTTGCAGTAAGGATGGAGTTTATTTGTACATATAAGCTAGCTAATGTCTTTTTTTCAAGATATTAGGAAATATTAGAAGGGCCATTATATGCACCGTTGCATGTTTTCAACATCAAATGGCTTTTTGCATGAAAATTTAAATTTAAATTTAAATTTGGATAAAACAAATTTCGACTGCATCAATATAGAAAAAATAACAGTTGACTTTTAGTCGAAGACTTTTTTGCAACATTTTTAGAGGATCTTTAATTAATGAGAGCAGCTGGGATGATGAATACATGTGAATATTAACTATTAAGCTGCTTCAAGGTAGCTGGTCCATCTGTCATACCTTGCAGTCAGTATAATTTTTGTCTGCCCTATTAAAGCTGTCTGCTTTCAACATTCTCTGAGTTAAATAAATTACTGCATTGGTGGAACACTCGTTTAAAAATGCGCTACATCGGATTATTAGTTCATTTCGTTTGATATGATGACATTTGATGTATGACAATGACATTGACTTATGACATTTTGATTTGATACATAAATTGCTAAAAACCAATCACATTCCATGTACCATATTATATAAGCTGACTTTCTGTCATTTGTTATGGGATGTTAAAACACTAATATAAACCTATTTTGTAAGCAGGCGCTCTCAGTTCACATAATATTATAGATCATGAATTATTATTACTCTTATGACTTTATATAAATAAGCAAAATGGAATGATAATTTTTTTTTCTGATGTGTGTGGCATGAAACATGGCAAAATGTTCCTGCAATGCCACCCTTATTACTTAAAATATCCCAAATATCTTTTTCTTTTTTTTTTCATGGATGGACATCTCTTTGATTTGAAAATGTAACCAGTTCAAATCCGAGTTTCTGCGGTAAAGTTTTATCCATTTATCTTCCCTCTCTCTAACAGACTCAGCCTTTTTTACTGTCCATCAAATCAAATTTAACCTCTTACATTAAAGGAAACATGAAATTAAGATCAACGGCTTTCATACATTAAATTTTGTCAACTTGTTTCCTTATCAAGATACTACATAGTATGTGGTCTACGCATGCGCATAATGCATGTCACTCATGTTGCATCATCTTGCATAATAACGAGTTGAAGAATAGCAGCAATAAATAGAACAACTTAGAAAATTTAAGAACAAGCTACACTACACTGCATTTAGGAGTTTTGGTACGAATTAAATTCGGACCATCTATTTATAGGTGGAATTCGAATCTCAACTTTGTTCTTACCAAACCTCAACTTAAATCGTGCAAACTTGATAAAATTGGTAAGGATGAAATTTTTCATCTATTGGCAAGTTAACATTTCATCCCAGCCAATATTTCCCGTATCGTACCAAACGACGGTATTATTTGTGTGTAGTGTGATATTCCTTGATATCATATTCATACATATTTATGATTATGAAATTATGTGATATGTTCTTTGTTAAAGTTTTGCATGCATGGTGTTGTTAAATAATCGTTAAATGTTTGATATACACCAAGTAATTTATTTATTTATTAGCAATGTGATGTCATGTGATGCAAGAGTATGATATAGCAGGGTTTCAGTCACGTGACAGATTTAGCACTTGGTGGGTAACTCCTGATGGAAAAATATTAATTATCAAATCAAATAAAATATTCATCGTAGCTTTTGACCTCATGTTGAGTAGATGTTATGTGCAATTTAACGAAATTTGCTCACTTCCACAAGGCATAATTCAGCAATATGTGTGAAGTTGACCACCAAGTGTTTCGCTATGTATTAGTCTTGAGTGAAACTGTGAAACCCAACTATTCGCATCGGAAAGTATTACAGAGAAATTTCCTGCCTCTTTCTGTTGCATTAAGTTATAGATTTTCACTGTTTAAGTGAGAGTTGATACTTCATTATAGCTAAACCATCAAAACATCAAAACAGCACAAATAATATAACAGCCCCTGAAGAATACTACTGCCAATACAGTTATTAAAGCCATGAAGAAGAATTTTGCGAGACATGGAATCCCGAAGGAGTGCGTTATTGATAATGGGCCACAGTTTGTGAGTTTTGAATACAAATCGTTCGCGAAAGAGTACGGATTTTTATCAGTGACATCCTCCCCTTACTACAGCCAAGGCAATGGTAAAGCGGAATCGGCGGTTAAAGTGGCGAAAAAGATCTTGAAGAAGTCTGGACATGAAGATCCATATCTGGCGTTGCTAGCATATCGCAATACTCCACAACAAGGATACATGCACATATTCGCCTGCTGAAAGATTGATGTCGCGAAGATTAAGGGATATTATTCCAGCAATATCGGCGCGGTTACGACCACGTTCAGTTGATGATTCTTTGGTTAAGGAAGATATTAGGAAGAGAAGAAGGCAGTTAAAGATCCAATATGATAAGAAAGCATCATAGCCAAGTTGAGAAACCTGATTAAAGGTCGTGTGTTATGCAGACGCCGTTAGGATTAGTGCGGCGTAATCGTAAACACGTACATAAGGTGAAGTTAGAAAAACAAGTCGATCAAGATACAGAGGTCACGTCATTTCGTTGCCGGAAAGTGATGGTGAAGATATTCTGGTGGAAAAAAATGTCGAAGGTGTGTGTGGTGAAAGCTCTGGTACGGTGCCCGGAATAGAAGAACGAATAAATGAAGGAACAAATTTATTACGAAGATCGGGTAGAGTTCGTAATAAACCTAGTAAATATAAAGACTATATATTAGGTTGAACCTGATATAAATTGTTATTATAATTTGACCGGTGAAATAGGAACAATGAAAATAGTACATTAGGTTTGTTATTATTTTATTATAATACTTTTCTTACGGGCGTATAATAATTTATTTAATTATCTTATAGTTTTTTTTGGGAGGAGAAAGATGTTAATATATGTATATGTTAATTGGGCATGGCATTGTGTATATAAGCCTTTCAAGTATATAGTTAGAGGACATATGTATTTGACTTGTGTACATTTAAAAATGTATGGAATGACTACTGGATCGACATTTTCAATAACGCATGTTTTTGAGAAAACGAATGAAAATTTTATTAAATTTTCTCTGAATACTTACTGTAAATGTCTCTTTTAAAGGTAGATTAAATTTACAATTAGCTATACTTGATAATTGTATGGATATGAATATTAATAATGGCTATAATAAATACTGACATCAGTGACATGCAATGGCATATAATCCCGTTTACGCTACACTAAATTTTTTGGCAAGGCACGGCTAAATAGACACGCGTACCCAACTTTATTAGTGCTCAAACTAACAATACAAAGGCTGAGCACGGATTAAATGTGCACGGGTACTTCGATAAATTGAGTGTAGCGTAAACGGGGCTATATTTTTTAATATCTTCAATAAGCGATTAGAATAATAATAGAATATTATTAATAATAATAAAAGCATGGACTTGTATTATAAGCATAGAGGACTCTTGCTATCACTTTCGTAATTCTCATTTAATTTTCTATCGGACATTTTCTGCAAAATTTCTACCGCCGGGTGTCCGAATTGTCCGGGTTTGATAAGATAAAAACTTTTTAGCCAGTGAAGCCATTACACTGAAATAAATTCTATTACATAAAGGGAACATACAAAAAAAACATACTCCGAAAAATGACATCTTGTAAACTCAAGATATGAGATATGGGCAACAAGACAAGAATTGTTCAGTTTTCAAACTCGCAAACAAGTACCAGTTGACTTAAGGCCGGCGCACACTGGAGCTATGTGCTTAGCAAAAATTCATTCGTGGCAATTGGCGTAAGCCAGTTGCTCTCGTGCGCGGGCGACTTTTCAGGCGACTTTGGTCATTCGTGCCACTTACGGCAAATATCTAGCATGTTTGATAATTTCTGCCTCGCAAGCCGAAATCTTTCCGTGTGCGGCAAACTGAAAGCTATCTGCTTATGGAGTGTCTTAACAGCGCATGCGTAATATACGAAAGTAAACATCCAAGATAGCAGTGCTAACAAAGCAAAACGAATTGGTGGCTGAGGCCATATTGGAAGACAAACTGGTTGATCTTTGGCCAGAATACAGGTGTTTATACGATGTGAATTCTACAGATTTTAGATACAGAGAGAAACCGGAATGCGCTATTGCATAAATAACTAGTAAGCTTTCTCAAACAGGTAATATAATTAATAACACTTGGATAACGGTGTTTAAAGCGGAAGTCTAGTCTAGTCCGACGCAACAGCAACAAAAATAACAACACCTCTTTGTCTTCCCTTCCATCCATAATTTTGTTTTTGCAAGTCTGTCCGCCATCTTGGATGTATACTTTCGTATATTACGCATGCGCTGTTAAGACACTCCATAAGCCGATAGCTTTCAGTTTGCCGCACACGGAAAGATTTCGGCACGCGAGGCAGAAATTATCAAACATGCTAGATATTTGCCGTAAGTGGCACGAATGACCAAAGTCGCCTGAAAAGTAGCCCGCACATGAGAGCAACTGGCTTACGCCAATGGCCACGAATGACATTCTGCTAAGCACATAGCTCTAGTGTGCGCCGGCCTTTAAATCTAAGGCAGATGCTAGCGAACACAACACCATTGAAGATACCAGACCTAAAATTTGGATTAGAATACCTTTTCTGGGCAGACAGGGATAATTTCTAGTTGAAAAACGCATCAGGAAAATACAGCGGAATATCATACAGCCGATTAAATTTGTGGTATTTTTTTTATGACACTAAGAAGGTTTCATATTTTTACCTAAAAAGACCCAACTCTGCGCGATAACACGGTAGCAAAACAGAAAGAAACTTCGATACCCGTTTATCAGAACATGCAGATCCACAAAAAAGTTCGATGGCTAAATACTTGTTGGAATGTGAACACGTTAATTACATCCTTAAGTTGCACCACCTCTTTGACAACCTTAATGACACAAATGACAATGATACCGCAAAGAAACCTGATACAACACGCAAACTCTAACCGTATGCTATTCCGTGAAGCTTTATACATTAAATATAGAAAACCAGTGCTAAATAATGTTCTAAACGCGTCTAAACATGGGTTGTTAATAGTTATAGTGTTACACTATGACGTCATCTCTTCTTGTCTCTATGTATATAATATGATAGCAAGCTTGTAAATACTTTATTCTGGTTTCACAAATGACTTTGAAATAAAGTCGAGATATCACCTTACGTTTTTTTGTTGTCTAAAGCTGATATCTTGAGTTTACAAGATGTCATTTTGCGGAGTGTTTTTTCTTGCATTTTATCAAATTGTCTGCTGGTAATTAATGGTTTTCAGAGCGAACATTGTCTTAGCTTTTGGTATATTACAATTATATTTTACCTAAAATTTCACGGAGATGTGAGCCTATTAATTTTTTAGATGTGTTTAAATAACGCCAAAATCGCAGCATAGCAGCAAATAATGAGAGAAGCATTGCTCGCATTTAAGAAACCCTTGGGCATTTTCCTAACTTATAATTATTTCAAAAAATTATCGTCAGAATTTCTAGCGATATTGCATAATGCAACAGTTTTTAAATGTCTGCTGTTCATAGTGCAAAGCTTAGCTTAATTATTATCATTTTTAAACAGCGTATTATTGTTTATTAATTATTTGACAAATAATATACTGATTTTGAAAAGTAATATCTCCATGAAATTCAACAAAATTGAAGCACAACTATAACATATAAAAATGTAAGTTGGTCTTTCCTGTAACCACTGAATAAGTACTTTTTGGACCAGGAACTGGTCCCTAACCGCAGCTAATCTTGTTGTTGTTGTTGTAGTTGTTGTTGTTGTTGTTGTTGTTGTTGTTAGGGGGCGACGCTCTTTAAAAAACCCCTAAGGCTCTAGCATTACTTGTTTGATCGGAATGAAACTTGGCGCAATTATTCTAAGCAATATTCTGCATCGATTGACGGAGTTCGAATTTTTACTTTTTTCCTTTGAAGCAAGTTACAAGCAATTCTTGATATATTTGCAGCAAAAATACATACATATCATCAATATTCAGCCTATATATATATATATAAGTAAACGCAAACGATTAGATATACATTGTCCTCTCCAAAGTTATAAATACAATACAGCTCAGAAATTAAACTCGGTTACGCAGTTCCTGGTCCACTATAGCACGATCGTACTTGTTGAGACACCTGTTAGATAAATCTTTACTTTATCTTTACTTTATAAATCTTTACTTTATCTTGTTAAACATATCCTTAAATAGAAATTCGAAATGAATTGGTTAAGCATCCATCTCTCTCTCTCTCTCTCTCTCTCTCTCTCTCTCTCTCTCTCTCTCTCTCTCTCTCTCTCTCTCTCTCTCTCTCTCTCTCTCTCTCTCTCTCTCTCTCTCTCTCTCTCTCTCTCTCTCTCTCTCTCTCTCTCTCTCTCTCTCTCTCTCTCTCTCTCTCTCTCTCTCTCTCTCTCTCTTCCATTCTCTTACCCTTGGAAGCAATCATCTATTTGGCAATATTTGCAGTCCCTGAAAATGAAATGTAAAGGTAAGTCCTTGGTTTCATGCAAGTACGAAAGAGGAAGCAGATTTGCCCGGGTTAAACGTTCTTGATATTGAACAGAGAACCTGGGTGTGCCAAAGATATAAGAGTTTACCCTAGCTCATATTTTTGTGAAAATAAAGTTACTGGAAATAAAATTACTCATCTATAGTCCGTGTTAAGGTAAATTATTTTAATTGTTAATTGCCATGAAATATAACATGAGACGTCTCACACAACTTTCGAAGTGAAGCTTGCCCTGACAGCGAACGACATTGCAACGTTATTTTTGTATGAATATTTCGAAGTCCTGTTTTGTTGAAGGCCTATCAGTTCCCGCCTCACCGCGTGTATAAGGAACGTATAAGAGGCCTAGGGACTAGACTGACAATTTCCATCCGTGTTGGGAAACTGTAGAAATTAGAGCCGTATTACTTACGTCCGCGTCGTAGATTTGGTGAATCTTAAAGTGCCTATATCACTTGTGGGATCTTTACGGATATGAATAGAGCTTGAAAAATTAGTTTATAAGTTCTACAACCCTTTTTGATATAGTTAAATAGTTTCGGAAATATTTACATCTAAACATGACGATTTGCCTAAATTTCCGTCGTGATCGGGGGCCTGGGACTCAGGAACCGAGTTCTTGTCAAACATAACAATTGTAATTTTACTTTGATCTTCCAATAACGTAAAATATTTTGAGAAAAACTCGCCCAGTTGCTACAGCCATATACAACGCACCGTTCCCGCATTTTTTTCTTGAAAAGCGCAAACTATATCGCCAGTGAAACTCTTCATGTTTACATTATAAAAGACGGCGTGTTTGCAAATCATTCCTGAGTCCCAGTCCCCCCAACCGACGTATTTTCGAAACTATTTATTTATATCAAAAAAGGTTGTAGAATTTATAAACTTTTTTTTCAAGCCCTATTCAAATCCGTAAAGATCCCACAAGTGATATAGGCACTTTAAACTCACTAATATGGAATCCCAACAGGACATGGTGCAGGGGCCGGTTGTTTAAAAGCCGGTGACGCTAACCCAGGGTTAAAAGTCCCTAACCCAGGGTTTAATTTTAAACCTCGGTTGATTTACGTTGCACAAAGCTCGCTTAGCGTTAATCCTGGGTTAAAATTGATAAAAAATTAACCCTGCTAGCGAGGTGGGTTAACGTTTTAATCCTGGGTAAGCTTGAATGAATAATTAGGGAGCTGAAACACGTATTCGTAAACACGTCTTATTCTTCATGAATTAAACACTTTTGAAAGGTTTTACGAACAATTTCGACGCAAAGAATTATTTAAGTTTGACTTCGTTCGGTTTAAAAGATAAATAAATACAACGGTACAAATTGAAACATCGTAATCGAAATATTTGTTTCGGATGCCAAAATTCGATTCTCTTCATTGGCAGCAAGTGGTAAGGCTACGTTTGTTCCTGAATTTTGAATAATCAAAGAATGCCTGAAATTTTAAAACAGATTGTTTATAATTTGCTTAATTTTATTTCACATCGACATTGTTTATCATACAAAATGGCTTTTCATTTCGAATCTTTCGAAAATTCCATGCACGGAAATTGCTGTTCAAAAAAACGCCCCTGCGACCCTACACTCACGGCATATAATTTTTCGACCAATCGAAAGCCATCTTATATCCAATTTAGTCCTTGAAATACATTTAATCCTAGGTTAAATATTTTAACCGAGGGTTAACTAACCCTACCGCTATATAACCCTGCTTTTAACAACACTG
This sequence comes from Dendronephthya gigantea, assembly GCF_004324835.1. Taxonomy (NCBI): domain Eukaryota; kingdom Metazoa; phylum Cnidaria; class Anthozoa; order Malacalcyonacea; family Nephtheidae; genus Dendronephthya; species Dendronephthya gigantea. The sequence continues at coordinate 761,703 of NW_021163087.1, forward strand.
TTTTAACCCAGGTTTGATTAGCCTAGGGTTAAGGATTTTAACCCAGGTTTAGCACTAACACAGGGTTAAATTTAACCTGCTTTTGAACAACTTTCGTCAGATAATCTTTTGACAGTAAACACATCAATGCTAGTAACTCGGGTGCCTGCCGGAATTGATAGCGGTTGAAGAGATATATTATAGCTATAGTTCGCGTCCGTGTTTATCTTTTGAAAATACAAGTTAATGTGTTGTGGATGAATGATTGAGCTAATGTCACCCGGCGTCGCTGCTTTTTAGTAATCGTATTTATAGTATATATTTATTATTGACGAAATTACGAGAAAAATGATCAAAATAAATTAATGCAAGTTAGTTGTTAATATCGACCAAAATACCATAAAACCGTAGTGATCTAACCAGTCTTGATATTCTTTACAGACTCATGACTTGACAGACTCTTGTGAGTCCTCTGTCTATGTATAAATACATACTGTATAATAATAGCAAAAGGTCAGAAATTTTATAGACGTTTCATGCATCTCCTTTTCGTTATTTTAAAAAATACTTTATAAGATACATAATAGTGCTAATATATACACACTATAATTATTCTATAGTCTATAGTTCATGTATTGTCGGTATATGAATTGATTTGTCAACTTCGTATTTGGCTGGCATTCTAATCAGCTTGGATTTGGTACTTTGGAAAGACAAAGATTTCTTCATAGGGAATAGACATTATATATATAGATGTATTGGAAAGCCATAAATAATATTTTGTTTTAGGAGAACCAATTCTAGACTCTTTTACTTCATCATTCACATGCATTGAAGTGTGAATTAGACGATGTTTTCAAGTTGTTCAATCATCTACTAAGCATTTCTCAAATTTTCCTGAGCAATGCATATCTCTTTTACAATTGCAAAAATGGGCAAAATCTTCTTCATCATCACTAAATTTCAATCTCAAATGTGCACTATAGACATTCCCAAAGGCCTTTTGCCCTACTACAGAGGGTAATTTTTACCTTAAAAATAGGGCAAAATATATTTACACCCCGGTTGGAGGAAATTTCAACTTTTTAAATTATTTATTCAAGTTTTGCTCCCAAAGAGCGTGTCGTTCTGTGGAAAATTAACTACACCCTTATATATGGGATAGATTTCATATTTGCAGCATGGAACATACTTTAACGATGTTATAGTTATCTTCCTTTAGTGAGAGGGCTTTTAACCTAGTTTGGTGAACGTTTCGTCATGTCAACTGCATTTACTCATTTTTGTGCGCAAGCCGTTTTTAATCAGCCGCTAAACCAACCTCTTTTTTAACCTGCTAAAAAAGTATATTTAATAAACCTTCTGTGAAAGTTGTGTCCGAACGTCTCAAGCTATCGACACGTGCATAGTAAATGATTTTTCTAACCACGAGTGCTTGGGTGCATACGCCTTGAAGATATTCACCAAATGTAAACTTTTTTTTACACCCTGTAAAGCTTTATTCCCTTCTGATAATAAAATAACTAGAGAGTTTACAATGGTACTTACCAATCTGGTGTCAGGTAGTAACAGCATCTTTTGCCAGGTGGACAAGTATATTTGGAAGGATGATAACAATGGTAGTCTGAAGTATCATCCTGCGAAATACAGGAATCAGTGCATGTCTGAACTGCAAAGGAAAGGGAAGTCGCACTCACCATTTAGTCAACTTATAATTTTAAAAAAGAGTTGGGGTTACGATTGTTTAAAATACAAAAACATTCAGGATCGGTTGACCTGTTAATATGATAACCTTTTTTATTTTTTTTCTTGCGGTCCGAATTCATATTTTAGCGTTTCCTGCAATCTGATTGGCTACGCGAGCGGTCCGTATGAGGCCGTACGGACCGCGCGAGATTTAAAAGCACAGAGAAATATCAAAAAAGCACAAAAAAATCTATTTTTTACCAGTTTAGTCGGTTCGTATAGGGAAATGTTTCCCTCGGTGTCAAAACGTCCTTATATAATTATACAGTTATATCAGCGTGAATGTGCATGTGTATAACTATGCATGTGTAATCTGTTCAAAAATTCACAAATCAAAATCAAAAGATTTGAGTTGTTGATCTATTTGCTTGCTCTATTTGCTTGCTTGCTCTATTTGCTTGCTTGATCTATTTGCTTGCTCATAAAGTAATAATTTTGCTTACCAGTCTTTCCTGGTTCCAATCTCGCGCATGCGCCTAACCAATAAAACAATCCAACGTCTATCATAGAGATTATAAATTACACAACTAAGAGATATATGCTATCATAATTATGATAGTGTTGTTTTTAATTCTTATGACGACCATGAAAAAGAATTTGGACAACTTTGGACTCCGCTATGTTCTCCCACAATACTCGGGTGTAATTCCTAATCACCGAGCGGAATTATTATGATATTGTATTATTAACTATTCATAATGATACAATGCAGCATCCCTCGCTATTTCCAACCAAAGAAATAATCTTCATGACGAGCTAGACCTAGATTGGCTATAAATATAAGTTTAAATTATGAAATGACTCAGTGCATGGCAATGCATGGTAGTCAATATTTCTTTCAATAGTGTTAGGGTTGAAAATATAGTCATAAAGTTAACGTCACCTATTTTCCGCAGGCGTTTTATAGACCCTACCAGCTCAACTGCTGTTAAAATATTAACCTGATGCTTTAAAAAACATAAAAACATTACAAAATCTTCAAGTACAGAACGTAATGCCTGGTGATTTTGAACTTTTTGCTAACCTCCAAAGCTTATCTTTACGCTTGGAAAGACTGATATCTTCCCCATCAATCCACTTAGGCGACCTCGCATCACTGATCTTGAATTTAGGGTGAACATATCAACAGTTGTAACTCTCCAATTTTAGAAACATAGGTTTATATTATTACTATTAAGGCCAATGTCCACAATCCGGTGAAACCAGCTTAATTAAAGTTATAAACGTAACGTGAATGTTTTACCCGTGTCATTGTTGTTCTCACGAAGAAAGAAAATCCAAGATGGTCTGTATTAGGTTGACAATCAAATGTACATAAACTGTTCAGGAATATCTGTTAAAAGTAAATCAAGTGTATTGCTGGCAGTATTAGTAATCCTAGGATGCTTTCCTTTATACGGTAAAAACAGCCGCTGTTGTATTTCAGTACAGACAGAATACTGGTATTTTGCATTCACGTTTATTGATATTTACATCCGTTTATCGCGAAAAATGCAGCTTTACCGCTATATTCTTAACGATTTCAATTCAAATTATTACCGCTCTGATAATTTTAGCTGCTTAAAGGAAAGCGCCCCTAGTTGGAAAATTATTGACGTGAGTTAAAAAAAGTCATTAACCATGTCGCAGAATATATTTTCAGATCCAGGTGCAGTCAAGGGCATCAATAACTCTAGTATTGATAAAAGCGAAAAAAAACTGTTCAAATTATAGCCTGCTTCAATTTACGTTCCATATGATTTGGGAGAGAATAGACATTTTATAATGTTGGAATGAAAAGCCAATCGCTGCAGAAACACTTTTATAATGTTAAACTGTATTAAAAACAATTATAGCTATTCTTAAATTATAATTGTTAAGTGATTAAGTTTTAGTCTTATATTATGTGCTGGGGTTGGTTGTAAAAATCTTGTAACTACATTTTTCATAGTTAAATCCTGGGGCCAGTCGTACGAAGGCTGGATGGCGCTATCCACTGGATAGTGATTTTTCAACCGTTCTAAGATTCCTTGAAAAGCACTAAAATTTCAATTTTGCAACCATCAATTTTTTAAAGAGGATCCCCAATTTATAAATACTAAGTTTAATCAAAGGTTATACCCAACAATGGGAAGTTATAAAGGGATTGAAAACACACCATCCGGTGGATAGCGCTATCCGGCTTTCACAATACCGGCCCTGCATGGTTAACTCAGAAATACACAACTCTGATTTGTTAACTAAAAGTGAACTAGTTGTTTATAAAACTAGCCCCTGCAAATTAATTGCAGTCCACAGTCATAATAGCTTGTTAATAGTAGGTTTTTCATTAACATAATTTTATAATATAACATGCACGTTATAAAGCGATGGTGTTGTAAAAGCCTTTCATGGTCAATTACGTCTTTGAAAACGTATCAAGCTCATGTGCAAATAAACTGCATCTTCTATACCGCAAACACAACGATTATAAGAATTACACCAGGGTATTGTGATAAAATATAGCGGAGTCCAAAGTTATCCAAATTCTATATGCATGCGCGAAATTTTAACGAGAGAAACTGTTAATCAGACTGATTGGCGATTTCGCAACTCTTTCATAAAACTCTTATAAAAAACATTACACCAAATAAAACACGAAAAATAATAACAGATCCAATGAAATACGTCAGAGAAGATTTGTCAAAAAAAACTTGAAAAAAGGTTGCTCATTAAGGTAGAACAGCGGTCTAGATACCCAAAGATGCGATCTCAAATTCCACTCAAAACAACGAAATTGTTTGTTGCTTTTTACAGGGTTAGATTAACATGAATTAGGCTAATTAATTTTTGTTTGATTTTGATTCTGAAATAAAGTGTTTATATACTAGTTGCTTGAAAAACTGAATACAGATGAATGATTTTCTAACCACGGAAGTTGGGAAACAATTTGTGATAATGAACATGCACTTCCCAAGCATTTTTTTTGGGACTAAAAAAATATCAAACACATTATTATCAATGTGTTTGAATATAGCCATGAAATCTAGTCGGTGTACATAAATATGGATTATAAATGTATTCCTGTATTCAGTTGCCACTTGCCACATGCAAGTCCCCGTTATGCGCGCCAGCCTCGATGTTGTATATCTTAAATTTCGAATGAGATACAGATACTAAATGAGAGCAAAAGACATTAGTTGTCTATTAACATACCTGCTATAATAATTCTTACATGGCATTCAATAGGAAATGTCGGATAGTTGCTCATGAAACTGTAGTTGTAGCTCCGCGTGTAATTACCAACAGAGAACCATCCACTGGTTGTGTTAGGATTGCCTGCCCTTGGCGTTGTCGGGCATCTGGGTTTAGGCTCTAACCAAATGACAAAAGCTTTTTCTCTTTGATTGCTCACAATCCTCGTAACAGTTTGTGGGCATGGACATGAACAAGCTAAATGAGAAAGTAAAATGATATTGAATCATAAATCTTAAATAACTTAATGGTAAAAAATTTGCGGTGTTTCAAACATACTTGAAGTGTGTTACATCAGAAAGAGAAATGTTATAAATACTTACGGACAACAGTTAAATTTACAAAACATTTAAATTGAACCACTTTGCCATCACGTTTATACGAGTACGGGTAGGTGATCACGTGCTTGCCCAGTAACAAATTTGCAGGAGATGCGTCATAAGGTGGATCAACCTGGCCTCGCTCATAATCAGAACATGTGACTTCCGGTATTGTCCAATTGACCAATCCAGTATGTGCTCCGGGTTTAATATATGCAGTAAACTCATAAATTCCACCATTTTTACATTCGCATTTACCTGGATTAAGAGAAATTAAAGATGATGTAAAGTCCGTTCTGCGCATATATTCCGCGCAGCAACACATTCCTTCAGTGGGAGAGCAACTTTCGGAATGTTAATGATATGCGATATTAGCGCGTTGTATTACAAACGGACAGTTTGGGAGCACAATTATTTTATTTTATGGCGAAGAGGCTCGAATTGTGAGTGAAGAAGATAAGGCCGTTAGAAAAAAGCAATATTATGCTGAAAGGAATGCTTCAAGAATTTATTTGTTGAATGAGGACACGACATGGCGAGGTTATTTGTCGTCGCTACAGACGCTACCTTCTCGCTTGTTCTACAATTACAAATATATAAAATTTAAATAATGGTTTATTTACAAGCTTCCCTTTATATCTTCTTCAAAATATAAAATGAAGTAAGCATATTCATCACAGCCGGTCGAGCGAGAACGAGAAGAAAATAACGAAAATTAAAACGACACATACGTCATGTAAAGATTATATAACAAACGTAAACAAACATTGTTATGCGCAGAATATATGCGCCGAACAGACTTTACATCATCTTTAGACATAGCTAAATTAGAATCTACTCATAAGATATCGGAAATCCTCGAAAAAACCGAAGAGAAGAAAAACTAAGTTTTTAACTGGGCACGAGGTCTTTACCGCGAAATATCTAAATAAAATCTTGTAGTAGGCTAATAAAAGTTTATCATTATATGACATGTAGTATTTTATTGGCGAAAAACTGCATTTGTATATAAATCACACATAAACACAAAACATTCACCAATGCTTACCGAATGACGTGCAGCAAACATCGATCGTTTCATTCAAAACATTTTCCAACGTGGCTAATTTTACTTCAAACATTCGCTCTGGTGTCGGTCGTCTTTTGACAAGAAATATATAGCCTGGAAAGTTGAACTTTCCTGAAATGTCGCCTGTTAAACCAACAATTGTGACATTCTTTTCAACATTTATGCATTCATTTAGGAGCCTTTTTTCATCTTTCAAACTGATATCGCGTGTTCCGTTCCTTAGCAATAGCAACAAAATAACGTCGTCAACATCAGGACGGAAATTCCTAGGACTTGTGTCGTTTAACACCTTAAAAAAAGATAGCAACAACTTGATATCATTTATTATCTGATTCTGAAATAACAAATTTCTACAGCCTATTTCATTTTTTTTGCCTTTTCCTGATTGAAGACGCAAAATATCCCAACGCTTTTATACCAATAACTTAAAGAGTTTGGGGGCAAAAAAGTTTTTTAATCTTTTGGCAGTTATTGGGAAAGGGCTCTTAATCATTTGCTTGATTTATGATTATTAAAATTAATTAGGGCGTGCATGTTGGAGCCAGCAACATTTTGTTATACTTACACTGTTCACAAGATCACAAACACTTTTTCTGGTCGCGTTGCTATAGCTATTTGAATCATTGTAAACATGAATACTATCCAGCCACTTTAGCAACTGTGTTTTGTTTCTAATTTCTCCAACTTTCAATAATTCTCTTGCTGTTCTGTTTGTGAAGCTGATGAAACCCAGATGAGTGCCTTGTTCCTCCACTCCCAGTTTTTCATTTTTAATGAACCTCTTCACGATTTTGACATGGGGAACGAAATTGGAATTGTCCCAGAGAACGAGAAGATCTTTTTTACAACCTTGAAGTAAATACAATTTACTCGTTTATGAACGTGCAGGTATTGGAAGTGCTTAACCATGTTTAAATTTGAAGGAAGATATTTTGTAGCTATTTTCCTTATTTCATGTGTTGATTTTCATCCCCAAAATAAAGTGTTTGAACAAGCAAGAAAAGCATAATAATTTATACACAAATCTGTCAGGATTTTCTAAGGATTTGAAGTTTTTTGTTTCAACGGACTTTTCTGTGAGGGGATCAAGCCAGAAAAACCAACGCATCACTGAATTAATTACTTAAGTTAAGTCTAAATCGTCAGACGGAACACGATCAAACTAGTCACAATAGTTCAGTTCAGTTCGATGATTAAAAAAGCGAGTCACTCTATGCATCGCCCGACATTACGTCATTAGCTCTGTGCAGCAATGTGAAATCAATTTTCAATTTAAACTGGAATATGTCAATGACGTTGATAATAATTTGGTCCAACTATCAGGTTACAACACATCTATCATTGTGGTTGGAAAGCTACAGCTGAATTCTAAGTTGGGCGTCCTTAACCTAACTATGGGCGCTCCCCCTTATACGGTAAAAACGGCCAGACCGGTCCCGTTGTATTTCTGTACAGACAGAATACTGCATGGTATTTCAGAGTGTTTCAAGAACTCTGCATTCATTGTTACTATTTACATCTTCCTAATACAGGAAATAAAGTTTGACCGCTATATTCTTAACAAAATTCTCTTTTAATTTCTCAATACTACTTTCAATTCCTTGAAAATGCATTTTTTACAGGTTCGTCAATCGCTAGAAACTCTGAAAACTCTACTGGATGTTTTTATATATCGCATGTTTTAGTCGAATATTTAACTCTGTTCTCGATCACAATCTCTCTAATGAAATGAGAACCCTGGGTGTGCTATTTTGGCTTTAGTTGGTTTGCTGCCAGTGAACTCTAAAAAGACTTTAACGATAACTTGGCTGCCATTTTTGATGCCAAATTGAAGGCCGCCATGAAGGCTAAAAGTTGAAAATTAATTACACCAAAAAAACGCGGGTTTTTAACTTACAATAGCATTTAGCATTAACATTCGACGATTAACAACAATTATATGCCAATCGCGAAATACTAATAGCGCAAACAAATATATCCTTGGCGTTTGGCCGAAATCACAATGGGCAACTTGCGCTAAAGCAAAGCATCACGGTAGTTTAGTTGCCCAGAAGAATTTTCCAATATGGCGATCGCAATGTGCGTTGTTGTGTTAATCCTGAATAACTAACAATCCACGAGTATCGACAATCCACGACGATCCACTTTTTTATTTACTTTAAGTAAAAAGCTTTTACAAATTCCTTGAGGCTTTTCCAGGCCTTTTACCCTGTCACAGAATTTTACAAGCTTTATATTTTGTAATATTCAACACGGTTGACAAATAAATTGTTGTGTAACATGTATGTTTTCGTTCCTATATAACAAAACACTTAATGTACACTACCTCGGGAAATAGTGAGTTTTTGTTGTATAATGTATAATGTAAGTGTATATAGTGTACCACTTTGTTCCTGCAATTGTTTGAAGTACAAGAGATGAGCCTCTATACAATGACCCAAAAGCTGAACTTGCTGAATTAATAAACATGAGGAATTGTTATTGGAATACAACCAGTGTGTACTACGCTTAGAACATGTTATTGCATTGTTGATGCAAATTTCAAGTTTTATGCTAGTTTTCCGAATTATGCAACATTTACAGCATTTTCCGGCTACTTCCACCAGCTTGTAATTTTTTAATGTTTGCTGGGTCATGTAACATGGAACATGTGGAGCGACTGGAGCCAACAAAACAAAAGCACGGACGGCCACAGTTACTTTCCCCAGAACAAGAACGTTTCATGGTATTAGTTCGGTTGTGATATGGACTGTTAGGACTTGACATTGCCAGTTAACAGGTTTGGAATTTCACACACGCTGTACTCACGCATTGAAACCACTTGGTTGGGGTTTCTTCACCACAGAATGTGGGCTCTCCCAATTTGGGCACCACGTGAACATGTTCAGGAGACCATGCCACAAGCCTTCAAAGATAGCTATCCCAATACCCGTGTTATAATTGATTGTACGGAAATTTATGTTGAAATGCCAACGTCATTTAGAAGTCATTCTGCAACTTATCCCTCTTATAATAATCGCAATACTGCTAAAGAGCTCATTGGGATATCACCGGCTGGATATACAACATTCATATCTGAGCTTTATACTGGGAGGTCAGAACTGTATACGAGCAACCAATGGTGTTTCAAAGTACTTTCTAACAATATCAACAAAAATTAAATGTGAAACAATTTCAACGCATATTTTTCCAGCCAAACAAACTCGATGTTTTGGTTTGAAAATGGAACGCTTGCTCAAAGCATGTGTTGTTTTAGCTGCATGGCTAGTTAGTTGTACGATCATTTTAGCCCCTCAAGTTGCTGAAAACAACGCGATCGCCGTAACGAACAAGAGTAAGTCTTTCATTGAAAATGACTTCTATCCATTTACCTACCCCATAAGTGGGAAAAAAAGACAAATATCTGCTCCTCCATGTTCAATCAAAGCCATGTTTCACTTCCCACGCTTATCAACCGTGTTGAATAATTACAAAATAATTATAAAGCTTGTAAAAATTTCATGAGAGGGTAAAAGGCCTGGAAAAGCCTCAAGGTATTTATAAAAGCTTTTTACTTAAACTAGAAAAAAAAGTGGATTGTCGTGGATTGTCGATACTCGTGGATTGTCGATACCCGTGGATTGTCGATACTCGTGGATTGTTGATACTCGTGGATTGTCGATACTCGTGGATTGTCGATACTCGTGGATTGTCGATACTCGTGGATTGTCGATACTCGTGGATTGTCGATACCCGTGGATTGTTGAGATATTCACGATTAACACAACAACGCACATTTTGCTCTAGTTGCCCATTGAAGTTGACCAAACTAAAATTTGTGAACTTACTTTGGTTTACGTTTTAGGCCAATAATATATAATGAAGGTGGATTTAGCAAGTACAATAAGGACTCCAATACAAAAGTTGCTTACTCCCAAGCGTCCACATTAACAACTGAAGTAAACTGAGGATTTAGCTAGTATTTATTGTGGTTTGCGCAACCACACCGGAATGAAATAACTAGAACCTGGCGCTTGCGCAACGGATAATAGCGTGGTTACTGCAATTTGTGCATTATTTGTTAAAATGCGCTCCTAGCTGAGGGATGGTTAACCATGCAACTTACGCATTTGTGGGAGCAGTTAGCTAGGAGCGGAAAATAACAAACTTGTTTGTTTCGCATTTGCGAAATATAGAAAAAAAATCCTGTTACGTTTTACGGACTTACCATTTCGAAACCAACAGTTTAAACCTAATTATTTATTACTAGTTCAAGACGAAGTTTTTTTGGGGACAAGTAAGCTACGTCCTCTCTCCGGAAATACTTATTTTTTCACACAACAGTGTTTTATAAAACGTATCGATGATTGAGTGATGTTATAATTTTATTTCTCCTTGACCAGAATATTAATGAAAAAAGTGGTTTTAATCCTACCTCTTTTTCTGGTATTTTCCTGCGTTGTTTTTTCCATTGCTGTATAAAACATATTTTAAATGAAATAATAAAAATTCAAATCTAAAAATTTATGATGAAAATGAGTTTCGATATTCCTCAATTTGAAACAAACAATATGGTTGTACAGGAACATGTCTGGGAAAAGCCCAGAAACGGAAAGTGATATCGACATGAATTAAGACATAAGTGTTTGACTGCATGAAACTGTTTTGTTTGTAGATGAGGAGAGAGTTTTTGAAAATTTTTATTCAAAATAATACTTGCCTTTGCCTTTGTCCTTACAGGAGCGAACATAAACAATAATATCACATGATTTCTTCCGCCCTCCATACAGTTGAAATATATTCTTGATTTCATTAAAACCAACAGGAAAATTGTGCGGTGATCTCACGTCTGGCTCCACTTTTAGACGACGAAGTTGAAACTTGTGTCGACATGAAATATTCGGTCTTATCCAAAATACTGGATCTGACAAGTCATTGTAAGTAAAACGATCTATTACTTGCTCTTCAAAATGACATCTGCATTTGCCCTCTAACAGAAGAGAATGAAGCACGTTTAAAGTTAACTAGGCATGCTTAGCGTTAACAACAGTAGATTAAGACTCTGTCCACACGTATCCGAATATTTTTCGCGTCCACACGAAAGCGTATTCGCGTCCACACGAAGCGTATTCGAATCGTTTTTGCCCGTCCACACGTAAACGCTAAAACGAAGGAAATTTGATAGCGCCAGGCATAGAGCATGCGCATTTCCAAGTAATATGAGCGCCTCCAAACGATCGCAGATAAAAACTATGTTAGTTTGCCGGAATTTAAAAACAATTCCGCCTTTTGCTTTGGGTTCGCTTTATGCTCGCTCTTTCCTATCGAATTGCAAATTTATTCTTATCGAATTACAAATCATACAAATCATCATACAAATCAACTCCTGAACGCCATGCATAAGACTAGAGCAAATAATTAAAGCGAAGTACGATCATTAAAACTTACCCACAATGGGACACAACTTTATGTAGTCATTAAATCTTTCATCAAGATAGTGAAATGTCTCGTTACAACACTGTGATATTTTGATAACATCGTCATTTAAACATTCTCTTTCCCATTGCTTTCTGTCTTGAACAAATTCAGACCATCCTCTTTTACAAAATTCAGACTCTTCTTCTTCCCCCAAAACGAGATTTGCAGCAAAATAAATCATTATAACCGTCTGTAAAACTTCTTTACAGTTGCCAAATATGATTGGCTTACGTCGGCTTCGTTTAGTCCTCATTCTATAAAGGTAAGTTAAAGTTGTGTTTACAATGTGTATAAAAAAAATGTCCAGTCTATAAAATCTAAATAGTTTGGGTGCTAGCAAGGGTAATAAAAAACTTTATAGCCTTTTCTTTTACTTGACTGTTTTATGTGCACTATACGCTGTGGAATGATAATCATTTAACTTTTAATATTAGGGAAAAAATGCTCTTAGCATTACCAAAACCAGCGATAGGAGTATTTCATTAGAAAAAGAGTTTTTTGCAAGGCGGGTACCCAGCGTAGACTACAGAACAAAAATATTTTGTTCAACAAAAATATCACATATTATACTATTTTTTAAGAAAGGGTTACAATATTAATCAAATATAGAAATAAAGGAGAAGAATAAAAAACCTGTCCGTAATTCTATATTAGAAGATATAATAATAGCTATATAGTTAGTTACCTGCTTGGAACCAAAGTTACAACAGCTAGGTCAAGTGGAGTTAACCTGATGTTTGAATGTAGTATAGGATTAAGCTTTGAGATATGTAGACTTTCACGGACCAATAAATCAGCTTCAGAAATTCCAGAGAAAAGAATTTACAGTCTGCATCAGCATGAGATGTTGTGTTCTCACTAACTCAAAACAATATTCTCTTCAACACTCGAAAGATATTCCATATTTCCGCGGAATAACGTAATATTCTATATCTTCCACTTCTTATCAAGTAGCTACGTCGTTTCCATTTCTTCTATACCTAGCAGGTGTTTGTGGAATGCTGTTTTTATTTTGTGTGCGTCATTTAAGAAATAGAAAATATTTTCCGTGTTTCTATATAGTTTTAGCATAAATTAGGAGGTGACTATTGACTTTCCTGCATTCTGATTTTCTTGCATTCCAAGTATACTTGATTTTGAACAAGTGTACATATTTGTCATGGAAAAAATTGTCAAAGTTGGGCGTCCAGACGAACAATTATAAAACTTGTCACATAAAGAATTGTCTTAGAAAACTTGCTCGTCTGTAAGAGGCTTCAGTCGTAAGACTGAATTATAGCACTTACTTTCTTTGCGAAGGGAAAAACGTGTTTCTAACTAAGAAATTGTTTCATCTTGCGTGCATGAGCAACTGAAAATTGGTTGATGTCAATATCGCCTATATCGGCTTTTGTAATAGGAGCCGCGGTTTTTTTGAGGATATAATTTTCGGCGTTTCCTCCAGTGAAAAGGAAAAGTATCAAAACGGGGTATCCTTGGAACCCTAGGTTCAGTAACATACCTGTAGACAGCCAGATCTTTTACTGAAGACACTTGCTTTTCTTGATTCAACTGACAACACCTCCGCTTTTGACTGAATATCTCAGGTGATTTCTCTTACTTTGAGCCGAGTGATGATGGGCATTACTTTTTCATAAATAAATGCGAGGTCACGCGATTATTGATGACAAAAGAACTTTATTTAAAAACTTATTTTCATGCAATTTAAAAATTCGCTGACATAAAACTTTAAATGGGGTCAAATTTGGTAAACAGGCGACTACGTGATAAATAACTCTATCATGTTCGTTTTCTCTGCCTTGGGACCTTGGCCTTGCTTTATGTTCATTTTCTTGGCAGCGCCATTGCGTGACTGTTTAAACGACTTTCTACTTTGACAAATACCAGCCCGTCTACATGCTTTACGATGTAATAAAGTGCTAAAAAACTACTAAAGTACTGGACAATGTGACTAGGGGGAGGTGTATATTCTAGTATACTTCATGCCTATTTATACACTAGAACTTCAAAATTTTCATGCATCAATTTTCAATTATGCGTGCATAATTTATGACCCACGTTTTATGACCCACGGTTTATGACCCACGCATAACAGTTGTTAACCAAGCTAAGATGGCCAGAGAAAGAACGTGCTAGCTAGCTTTAGAGAGTAAAGCCCCGTTTACACTACACTCGTTTTTTTACCACGGCACGGCTAAAATGGGTACCCGTGCCCATTTCATCTGTGTTCGGCCTTTGTTTTGGTAGCGTGAATACTAATGAAATTGGGTACGGGTACCAATTATAGTCGTGCCGTGCCGATAAATTGAGTGCAGTGTAAACGAAGCTTAAAAAACCCACTACGCACTTCATAAACGTCCGTTTACACTTCCAATTTTCGTTGCTATTTTATGTGCGATTTCCTTCTTTTGATAGATGTGAACAAGTGACTGGTGTTCAAATAAGAGTTCTTATACATCAGAACATTCGTAACTAATTACTCGTTCACATCTATCAAAAGATGAAAATCGCAGCAAAAATCGGAAGTGTAAACGGGCCATAATAAGTAAAATATATTAGCGTAGAATAGATGCATGTTTGATGGTCTACATGAAATATTTTGAAGCAAAAGATAGGTCTACAATCGTCCACAAAATATATTGAGACTTTTCAAATTATGCCCCCCTTCCCCCTATTTCAATGTTGTGGGACATGTACTAACGCTAACGAAGTGTGAATTTGCCCTAAAATGACGCGGGCATGTGTAGCCATTGATTCCCAATACGTTACTTTAAGGTTGAACAGGTTATATTAGAAACAACATTGAAATAGGGGGAGGGGTTGTTTTTGTCTCAGATATTATGTGGACGATTGAATCGTCCACAAAATATATTGAGACTTTTCAAATTATGCCCCCCTTCCCCCTATTTCAATGTTGTGGGACATGTACTAACGCTAACGAAGTGTGAATTTGCCCTAAAATGACGCGGGCATGTGTAGCCATTGATTCCCAATACGTTACTTTAAGGTTGAACAGGTTATATTAGAAACAACATTGAAATAGGGGGAGGGGTTGTTTTTGTCTCAGATATTATGTGGACGATTCAATCGTCCACAAAATATATTGAGACTTTTCAAATTATGCCCCCCTTCCCCCTATTTCAATGTTGTGGGACATGTACTAACGCTAACGAAGTGTGAATTTGCCCTAAAATGACGCGGGCATGTGTAGCCATTGATTCCCAATACGTTACTTTAAGGTTGAACAGGTTATATTAGAAACAACATTGAAATAGGGGGAGGGGTTGTTTTTGTCTCAGATATTATGTGGACGATTGTAGGCAATATACGTAGATAAAACAATAGTAATGAGCTGATAAACCTCATTAAGCTTCATTGCCATCTCATTATCGATTGCTGTATACCTAGTGTTAAAATTCATCCTTTCTGCTTTTCTATTGGACAAGAGATCCACGCGTGGGGGGCTTCATCACAATTTTCCCTAGGGCAAATAATTATCAGTGAAATTAGATATCCTTTGCTATGTTTTTCCTGGAAGCAACGTGACCCTGGAAATCATTGGAAACTGTTGACGTGGCGAACCCCCCTAAAACGAACATGCTTATTTTAAATTGTTGAAAATGAATCTTGACACTAGATATAATAACAAATCACTTATTTACTGACACCTCGGGAAAACAGTGTGTTCACCCGACACGGATTGTCCTTACAGCAGTAAAATGAATATATGAATATGTGCCCTCCTAATTATAATACCAGCTGCGCGTGTGGAAATTTCATTTCTAGGACAATTTTCACATTTCTTTACCGCATGCAAAACTTTTTGAGTAATTTTATACCGTAAAAAAACAGTAAGGTATATAAGGTGACCCCACTAGCCTCAAAATTATGTGATAACGTTGGTCTTGTGTGTCCTGAGTGAGTCCATATTGTTTGATGGCTCATGGAGCTCAGCGCAATGCATTATGTTGCGTCCGTTGTACGTCGTATGTATGTACACGAAACTTGTTCTACAGTAATTTAAATCCTACTGGCCTTTCGCCTCGCACCCGCTATTTTGAGAACTGTGGTATGTGATGAAATGTATTCTTGATACCAAAAATGGAAATGCAATTTTGGCGGAATATTGGCGGAATTTTGTAAAGGTCCACACACACTGGACGCGAATTTTCAATATTTTTACACAATATATAAATGAATTCAATTTTAGAAGGGAATTTCGAGAGTTAGAGTTCAGACATACCAAAATGTGCTATATTCTTAAGTATTTATCAAGACTGATATCGTAACATATTCAAAACTGTAAAATTCGTAATTTGTAATAACATATGCATGTTTAATTTTTCAACTAGATATCAAGTATGACACTCTCGTTCCAGAAGCCCTTTATACAGCCTCGTACCCAGGCGCTTAAGTTGTAAAAACGTTGCATTCAGCTATTGTATAAAGATCAGCTGAAAAAAGTGAGCACGTCATTGAATTCAAAAGAAAGTGAGCGCGTCGATTTTTCTTAGCTGAACAGCCTGAACTCGCTAAAGGGCCTGGGTACGAGGCTGTCTTTATACAAGTCAGCAATAACAAGTCAGTTTAACCTTGAACAAATATAATTGTCTTGCTAGGCGAAAGAACCTCTGGAATTATATACTGTCTTCCCTGATTAATAACAAAAATAGGATATGGATGAAGTTTATACACAACTATCAAGAACTAACACACTTAAAAGTTATTATTTTGTCTTTGTATGGACTTTATACCTACGGTGCATACCCAATGATGATGATGATGCAGTTATGGTTACGCTACCATCTCCCTAGTAATCATTCAAGTACGCTAGGAAACTACTCAAACTAGCTACTAGTATTTTGGAGGGCAACCTTGAGCACATTCTCCCTTTCCCCACCGTCTCTTGGGGAAAATGAAATGAAATTGTGTGTTTCAGGATTTAAAGAAAATGTTTGGGTGAGAGTGTCCTGTTTTTGACACAGGAGACCGTTTGCCTGAACAACGAAGATCTGTGTTAAGGCCAAGACTAGGAGACCGGAAATTATGTCGTTTACTCGGTTTTTGATTTTCGTGATAATTTGGTAATCGAAGTGGAAGCACTTATATTCATTCCTGTATAATCTCAATTTGCAAATTGTTATAAAAAGTTTATAATTTGATACTTTGTACATTTCTCTGAAATTGGAACATTAACACTTTCTTTATAAGATAGAATTAATTTATTTTACTTTGATGTGGCGTACTTTTCACTGGAAAATGCAGGAGATTGAGAATAGATGCAACAGAACAATGGATTAAACGCCATTTAATAACTCATAAGCAGGGCCGTAACTAGAACGATAATTGGGGGGGGGTGTTTATTCATATAATCATTTTATTCAGCTCTGCCCGACGGATTTCTTTTGTAAGTGCAATAGCTCACAATGGAAATCCGTCGGGCAGAACTGAATATATGAATAAACACACCCCCCCCCCCAATTATCGTTCTAGTTACGGCCCTGCTCATAAGAGGCACAGGTACTGTATCATACTATCAGACCATCGTCATTTAATAGCAAAATACACAAGTTTGTTCTAATGCTCAAATCGTAACTATTTTCGACCCTTGAAACAGGTTCCTCAATCATTATCATCACCCAATTGTTTTTTTAGACCGATCGCTCGTGTGAAAATCATTTAATATTACATGAAAATTACTGGATTTGTCCCAAATTATAATTTAGTATAAAAAAAGAAACTCGGAACGCAATATTAGTTCATGTCACAACTCCTGTGCTGAGAATTTGACAAAAGTTTGCATATTTTGTTATTATAAAGCTTTAGCTATAATATGAATTAATTACACATCTCGTTCTCCATCAGGTCTCATACGACTCAAAATTATGGTGTAATTTTAATTAATTATATCTTATGACAATGTGGTATGATATATGGTACATGCATAAGATCCTTCATTACTCCAGTCTACTGCAGTATGTTTATAAAATATCTTTACTATTTTAGATCGTCATCTTCGACACACGACGCGTGTGGTGATCTTCGTGACAATCCTGTAATCTCTGCATCAAGAGAGTTAGAGCGACCAAGAGTTGATCGTAGAACCAGAGTAAGACCTTCAACAGCGCGACCTGCGGCTGTCAGGAGACAAAATTTGCAGTAGAAAGTTACATCACGTTGAGATTAACGCAGAAGAGCGGCGCTTTGTTATGTGTAATAGATGGATATACCAATGAAAGAATGGATGATTTCAACTGTATAGACCAACTATTATAAGATGAGGGCAAGAAGAACAAAATCCAACACCATTGCTCAAAACTGCGTGTTAGAATGGCACAAAAGTATTATAAAGTGTTCACAACCTGCAAAGTTTTTAACTTTTCTCCACGTGTGCTTAGAAAAGCACCTCCGTTAGGTTTTTTCCCGCGTGATACAAGAAAGTGATGAGAAACAGTCAAATCTGAGGCGGTGTTACACGTAAAAACTGTTCTAATCAGGTTTACCAGTTTTTTTTTAAGAAAACCAAACTTCGACTTTCCTTCAGCCAAAATGGCGGAAACAAATCGTATAATAAAGGCGTTCCAGAATGGGTCGACGTTTCGTTTCGCATTCTTTTCACGAACGAAGCTAGTAAAACACCAAACCGGATTACGTGAACCCATTCAGTAAGTCAAAAGGTAGAATTATACAAAATGTGTTGGATTCTATTCTTCCTCTCCCGAGCAACAATTTTGTTTATTTATCCATTTCATGTGGCAGACAAACTGTACTGAAAATTAACTTATACACGCACGTGTTTACGCCAGCAACAATATGCATCTCAAGCATTCCTACACCAAGCATGCTGGTGTCATTTAAGATGTGTTCGTTTATTAGTTCTTTTTGACGGAGGATTACTGCGGCTTAGACTTAAAATATAAAAAGACTAAAGTTGTGTATTATTTATATGGGTTGTATAATATACTGTACTTTTCATTCTGATTTAGAGGGAGCATTAAAAGCTTTATGTGCACGCAATGGATACGGATTTCGTTAACTGACACAGTGACAGTGTAGTAAAGACGTAGGTTCATGACTTGTCTTTCCTAGCCACTGAAATATAAATATCAATAATAGCTATGTGTCCTATAAGGGACTGAGGAGTCAATCAAGTTAAGTCCCACATACATAAGATTTTCCCAAAAACATAAATCTTCGATCGAGACTTCGACCGAAACCGGACAGTTATAGTTCCTTCAAAAAATTCCAAGCCTCTTAATCTAGTTCTGAAATTTCTATACGAGATGATAACGGCACAGCGGGCGCGATACGCCAACACTGCACGAAGTTTTCTGACTGCCTGGCGAAAGAGCTGGCAAGAATGCTGCAGCGCATTTCAGACTTCGGTCTTTTATGTACGGACCTCGCTATCGCTCGGTCCGTACCTCGGTCAAGACCTCGGTCTGATATTTTTCTAGTTCAGACCTCAAATTCGGTTAATAAGTGGTATCAATTATCTTAACTAGTTTCTCCCAGGGTCCCATGTGGTTTTTAGTTTAATTTCACTCTTTGACTTTGTAAGATAAAATGAGGTTATTAAAGCTGACTTTCTTTGAAATATTAAACATCTCACTACCCAGTCAGGGACTAAAATATTTAGGATAAAATATGATCCGTATTTTAGTTACGCAACCAGACTTCCTTATTTCTTTCTGGCGTATGTGAAATAGTTGCCTCATATGCATAATCTTGTTTACTGCCTGACAGAAGCAAGCCTCAAATTCTTTGTCTTGAAGTTTTTGTAAGGCAAATCACTCAAGTTCACGTCCAGTTGAAAACAGTGGCATGACGATTTTGTTCTCTGCGACCAATCAGAACCAGAGAACCTGATGACGCGAAGGAAAGAGTTTGCAGGATGGTGCATGTTGGGCGCGTGCTTTCTTATGGAAATTTCAAAGTCTTCTTGCATGCATATTTTCTTGTTGTTGCAAGACGTTTGAGCAAAATTCTGTGGGAAAATGTCCAAAAGAAGCGAACGTTGATCAACTAACAAGACGTCTAACTTGTTAGCGCTGTTGATGGCTACATATCTGCAGGTATTTGTTTGAAGCAACCAATTTTTAAATCACACCGACACGGATCAACGCGTGTATGTTGTTAAATTTAAACGGCGAACATTAGCATTGCCGGTTGCTACCAAATGGACCAATTTTGCTTGCCTTTTGCCGCTGAATCTTCTCAATATTTGACTAGTTTTGCCAACCTAAGTTCGTGTAATCGATTACTTGCATTCCTTATCGTTTTAGAGCAACAAATCCTTGGGAAAAGCAAAAAATCCTAGGACGTCGCGTAAGGTTGGTTCATGTGAAACTTGATTTAAAGCTAAGGAAATACCCCGACGATGAGGCAACACGCTTCACTGCATAAACCCTCAAAAATGTTCTAAACGTATCATAAATATACTGCAACTGCAAGCTGGATGCTATGCTGAGACTTGAACTGAAGTCTGAACTACGCGAATTGAAATTCTGAAAGCGACTGAACGAAATTTCTAAATAACGAACTGTGCACGATGTTTTCCAGGCGTTAACTCCATGCAAGGATATCTCCAGTTCTTACTAACTCAAAACAATATTCTTTTAAACACTCGAAAGATATTACATATTTCCGCGCAACAACGTAATATTCTATATCTTCCACTTTTATCAAGTAGCTACATCGTTTCCATTTCTTCTATACCTAGCAGGTGTTTGTGAAACGCTGTTTTTATTTTGTGGGCATCATTTAAGAAATAGAAAATATTTTCCGTGATTCTATACAGTTTTCGTATAAATTAGGAGGTGACGATTGATTTTCCTGCATTCTGATTTTCCTGCATTGTATACTTGATTTTGGATAAGTGTATTTGTCATAGAAAAAATGGTCAAAGTTGGAAGTACAGACGAACAATTATAAAACTTGTCATAAAAACTTGTCATAGAAAACTTGCTCGTCTGTAAGAGGCTTCAGTCGTAGGATTGAGTTGGCACTTATTTTCTTGGCGAAGGGAAAAACGTGTTTCTATTAAGCTAAGAATTTGCTTCATCTTGCGTGCATGGGCAACTGAAAACTGATTCATGTCAATATCGCATATATCGGCTTTTGTAATAGGAGCCGGTTTTTTTGAGGTTAGAGTTTTCAGCGTTTCCTCCAGAGAAAAAAAAAAGTATCAAAAGGGGGTATCCTTGCAACCCTAGTTGCAGTAACATACCTGTAGACAGCCAGATCTTTTACTGAAAACTTGCTTTTCTTGATTCAACTGACAACACCTCCGCTCTAGATTGAATATCTCAGGTGATTTCTCGTTTTTTTTCTCTTACTTTGAGCCGAGTGATGATGGGCATATTACTTTTTCATAAACAAATGCGAGGTCACGCGATTATTGATGACAAAAGAACCTTATTTAAGAACTTATTTTCATGCATATTAAAAATTCGCAAACATAAAACTTTAAATGGGGTCAAATTTGGTAAACTGGCGACTACGTGATAAATAACAGAAACTCTATCATGTTCGTTTTCTCTGCCTTGGGACCTTGGCCTTGCTTTACGTTCATTTTCTTGGCAGCGCCATTGCGGTCTGTTCAAACGACTTTCCACTTAAAGCAAATACCAGCCCGTCTACATGTTTTACGAAGTAATAAAGTGCTAACTACTAAAGTACTAGACAATGTGACTAGGGGGAGGTGCATATTCGTATATTTCATGCACATCACTATTCATGCACTAGAACTTTAAAGTTTTCATGACCCACGCATAATTTAAACAGCAAACATCGCAAGTGTAAACAGACAATGATAAGTAAAATATATTAGCGTAGAATAGATGCATGTTTGATGGCCTACATAAAATATTTGGAAGCAAAAAATAGGTCTAAGTCATATATACGTCGATAAAACAATAGATAATGAGCTGATAAACCTCATTAAGCTTCATTGCCATCTCATTATCGATTATTATATACCTAGTGTCAAAATTCATCCTTTCTGCTTTCCTATTGGACGGACCTTCCTATTGAAGAGGTCCACGCGTGGAGGGCTTCAAGTCTCCCTGATTACGCGAATTTTACAATTTCAGTCCCCTGCGCAAATTATCAGTGGAATTAGATATCCGTAGCTTTGTTTTCCCTGGAAGTAACCCTACGCTGGAAATCACAGGAAGGTGGCTAACCCCCTCCCTAAAACGAACATGTTTTTTTCTTAAATTGCTTAAAATGAATTTTGACACTAGATATAATAACAAATCACTTATTTACTGACACCTCGGGAAAGCAGTGTGTTGACCCGACACAGATTGTCCTTACAGCAGCAAAATGAATATATGAATATGTGCCTCCTAATTATTAATACCAGCTGCGCGTGTGGAAATTTCATTTCTAGGATGATTTTCACATTTCCTTATCGCATGCAAAATGTGGCAAAACTTTTTAGGTAATTTTATACCGCAAAAAACCGTAAGGTGTATAAGGTAATACTAGAAGCATTATGAAGTCTCAAAATTATGTGATACCGTTGGTCTCTTCCAGTGTGTCTTGAGTAAGTCCATATTGTTTGATAGCTCATGGAGCTCAAGCGCAATGCATTATGTTGCGTCCGTTGTACGTCGTATGTATGTACACGAAACTTGTTCTACAGTAATTTAAATCCTACCGGCCTTTCGCCTCGCACCCGCTATTTTGAGAACTGTGTTATGCGATGAAATGTATTCTTGATACCAAAAATGGAAATGCAATTTTGGCGGAATACTGAAAGGTCCACACACACTGGACGCGAATTTTGAATATTTTTAAACAATTAAATAAATTCAATTTTTGAAGGGAATTTTTAGAGTTATGGGCCCAGATATACCATGTGTGCTATCCGGGAATTAAGGATTTATCAAGACTGATATCGTAACATATTCAAAACTGCAAAATTCGTACAAATTCTCTCATGGTCTCAATAACATATAATAATATCATGGTCTTAATATAATATAATATCATGGTCTTAATCTTTGAACAAAATATCAAGTATGACACCCTGGTTCCAGAAGCCCTTTATACAGCCTCGAACCCAGGCGCTTTAGTAGTAAAAATGTTGCATTCAGCTATTGTATAAAGATCAGCTAAAAAAAGCGAGCGCGTCGATTTTTCTTAGCTGAACTCTATATAACAGCTGGATGCTTGGCTGAATGCAACAGTATTTTTTTTTTTCACTAAAGCGCCTTGGTACGAGGCTGCCCTTTATACAAATCAGTTTAACTTTGAACAAATATAATTGTCTGGCAAGGCGAAAGAGCTTCAGGAATTATACACTGTCTTCCCTGATTAATAACGAAAATAGGATACGAAGTTTATACACAATTGCAACTATCAAGAACTAACACACTTAAAAGTTATTCTTTTGCCTTTGTATGGTTTATACCAAAGTAAATTTTGGTGTACTACAGGGAAGTGTCCTTGGAGCGATGCTATTTAACATTTATATCATGATCTCCCTACAGTTTGTGACAGCTGCGCTAAGAAGGTATGTAGATGACACCAAGTTGACTCTTGTCTTTTACGCATACTGTGGCAGCTTCGAGGGAAACTGAGAATAGTATAAGCAATCTAAAGAAAGTCTGCAACTGGTGTTTTGATAACTGTCTACTACTAAACCCTGGAAAAACTAAACTCATGGTGTCTGGCAGTCGTCCGATGATCCGCAGAAACTTGTTAGTAACAATTATTAAATTGCTTGTATTAATTTAGCAAAGTGTTGTATTGTTCTTCTGTCTGGCCAGGCCCTTCGGCCAGAAATATATGTAAGTTTGCAGCCCGAATAATTAGAGGGGCAAAGAAATTTGATCATAATTATAACGCGCCTATACTTCAGAATCTGCGCTGGCTTCCCGCTTCTCATAGAAAAACAATTATATTTACGAGATGCCACACTTGCTTTGAATTTTTAACTAAACAAAAAAAACTGCATCGAGTCGAAAGACATTCCATTATACAGCTGTTAGTGTGTGGAACTCGAAACACAGTTTATTACTTTTAAAAAAAAGTAAGGAGAAAGGATTATCTAAGTTTAGTAGAATAAGATTAAATATTTAGCAGCATATATTATTTGTAAATTAGTGTAAATACCAAGATAGTTATAGGTGATAATTTATCATTATTTTTAATTTGTTCACGGAAAAGCTCCTAACGGTGAGTGTTCAAAATAAATTAGGCCATTGTATTGTACTGTATACGTATGGTCTTTACCCTATGATGATGATGCTTATGCAGTTATGCTTAGGCTACTTACTATTTCCCTAGTAATTCCAGGGGCGCCGTGGGTGTGCTAATGTAGGGGTGGCCAAAGGCAACATTATTCCGACAAGCACGTTTTTTTCCCGACATCTTTATAAGAAAAAGTAATGAATATTGATAAAACTGACAGGGGGGTTTGGGCAAGGACGCACATGCATTTGCTATGACAAAGATCACGAGCTACGTCTACTTATTTAAATTAACGCTTCATGCACAATGAATATGACCAATAAATATTCACGTTTTACATACGCTTTTCAATTGAGTAGTTGAATAATTTTTGATACAGTTAACTGTTTGTGGGAAAACTGTATTACAGAGATTTCCATGCAGAATCCACATGCATTAACAAATAACGCGATACGTTATTTCACGATACTCTATTATAGCTTTGTAACCTTAGTGGATGAGCATACAGCGTATTCTATACGCAACATTTGTTTATAACCAAAATATAAACATATTCGCAAATGCTTCAATCCTCTCATCAGTTTACTTCTTCTGCTGTACTATCGTGGTACCTTATCTTTGTATAAACTTCAGGAACCGTTTGATAAAAAGTACTATAAACTTGAAAAGGATTTGCTGTAGCTCCAGCATTCTGATACGGAACATGCTGGTGTTTCTTTAGACAGTCACCATATAATGCAATAAACTGTATAAACTCACTGAACAATAAATGCGGTCGAAGATACATCGCCATTCATCGCGATTTTATCGCGCCAATCTCCGACATTTCGAAAATTACATTCCTTGCGTAATGTTATATTAATAGAAACTATGTTTATCGGAAACCGGAAACGTTCGGAAGAAACAACTAGTTTAGCCTGCGCGACAACAGTATAATAAAAACCTGGGGTAGTGTCGTACCGTATAATATTAGAAATAACCGCGTCTATTTTCTGATAGTTCAAATACTTTTGGGTTGTTCAGCATAACACAGCCACAAATGCAAAAATAGCTTAGTCTCTGTTATGATTGATATACTCTGACAACATGCAATGTTCGTAAATTTCCGACAGGTTTGAATCCTGGGGGGGGGCCATGGCCCCCCCTGGCCCCCCCGGCCACGGCGCCCCTGAGTAATTCATTCAAATACGCTAGGAAACTACTCAATCAAACTAGCTAGTATTTTGGAGGGCAACCTTGGGCACAAGGAATTTTTTCTCTTTCCTCCACCGTCTCTTGGAGAAAATGAAATGAAATTGTGTGTCTCAGAATTTAAAGAAAATGCTTGTGTGAGAATGTCCCATTTTTGAGACAGGAGACCGGTAGCCTGAACAACGAAGGTCTGTGTTAATGAAAGTAAGGCTAAGAGACTGGAATTTACCTCGATTTACTCGATTATCTGGTATTTCAACTTGGTTTTTGAGTTTCGTGATAATTTGGTAATCGAAGTGGAAGCACTTATATTCATTCCTGTATAATGTCAATTTGCAAATTGTTATAAAATGTTTATAATTTGATACTTTGTACATTTCTCTGAAATTGGAACATTAACACTTTCTTTATAGGATAGAAATAAGTTATTTTACTTTGATATGGCGTATTTTTCACTGGAAAACGCAGGAGATTGAGAATAGATTCAACAGAACAATGGATTAAACGCAATTCATAAGAGGTACAGTATCATACTATCAGACCATAGTCATTTAAGGGCTGTTTACATGAGCCCGGTTACCCGAGATTCAACGAAGCGTGAGATGATTTTGAGGTATTAAAATGAGCAGATAACATGAGCTTGGCAGTCGTACAATCACCACAACAATAGCATGTCCTTGTTTGGTGTAATAAAGACTTATTTCAATACCTCAAAGTCCTCTCACGCTTTGTTGAATCTCGGGTAACCGGGCTCATGTAAACAGCCCCTTAATGGCAAAATACGCAAGTTTGCTCCGCCATTGTAATTCAGTATAAGACAAAATTAAATAAAACCCACCATTTATAACACATCCAGTGTATAAATAGGGTGGGTTACCCCTCTCTAATATGCCTTGATACCCATACCTCTAACAGATAAGCTAGAAAAATGCCCCTATAAGTCCCACTTTAAAATGGACATCGGTTCCTAAAATATGGTTTAAATAATATGTTACATACACCATTATCTTGTTATGTTGGGAAGTTAGTGCCCTCTTTTTTCCTTCTCATAAGAATGAAAACAAAATTCGAGGATTGCTATAAGAAATTGCAAATTGAAAAGTTGTGTACTTTGTAATTTGGGCTTTATTTTGGCTTATGACAAACTAAACAACATTCCAGGCATAACATGATTGAAATTTTGATTAAACTATAACATGAAATGTTGCCTTGATTTTGGGATTTTAATGAAATTATTTAATTTTAAACATTGAGGAGCAATTAACTGGCGGATCCATCCGAATTATCTCTACTCTGGTTTGATTAATGAAAGTAATCCCAAAGATTATACATTCATGACCCAAGATTTCAACACTCTGGTCTAGTGTCTTCATCAAGGTTGATCTGATGTTGAGACTCAGATCCTTATATACTCTAAACATGACGTCAACTATCAATGAGATGTAAAATTGATATTCTTTTGGCAAATAGCTCTGTCATCCCTGTTTATGGCACAAAGACTCACATTAATATGCCAGGCCTCCAAACAATGCCTTTCTGCATAACGATTGTTAGTGGTAATGACTTTTTAATCATTCCACACAATGTTAGTGGTAATGACACTAGACTAGAGTGTCGAAACATTGGGTTGAAAGGGAAGTTTTTGTGTGGTGATTACTTCCATTAATCAAACCAATGTAGTGATAATAATTGTGATGGATTATGTACCTAGTTGCCCTGAACATATTAACTCGTAACTTGGGAATGTTATTTAGTTTTTTGTGACCAATAATTTAGTTTAAAACAGACTTTATTATGGAATGCCTAAGTGGACAAAAGTCCCTGAGAATTTTTTTATAGACGCGAGAATTTTTTTATAGACGCGAGAATTTTTTTATAGACGCGAGAATTTTTTTATAGACGCGAGAATTTTTTTATAGATGCGAGAATTACTTTGTAAATGCGAGAATTCTTCTACAGAAGCGAGAATGCTTTTATTTATTTATAGTTGCGAGAATTATTTTGTAGAAACGAGACTTTTTAGACGCAAAATATTTTTATATTAGGGCGAGAATTTTTTATTATACATTATATATAAATTTACAAACGCAAAAATATACATTATACTGACTGCCAGTTCTACTTATACTTATGGCGGGAAATAATGTGCAGTTGTCACTTGTCACTGTGGCAGTTATACACAACACAAAATGGCGGCTAGAAATTCAGCTTCAGCAACAAGACCCGCACGGGCCGCAAATGAGATTTTAACGCAAATATTAAGTCATGTTGGGGAATTATCTGATGCTTTAAGTCCATCTGCCAGTATCGGATCGGCAGGCCAAGGTACCAGCACTCGAAACACAGGCAATACTATAAACCAAACAGTGGAGGAAGAGGTCAGGAAAGTGTTTGGACGATCTGAACGACCATCCAACACGCTAAATACAGCTGAAGGTATTCAAATCCAAACGCACGAAATTGACGACGGGCCCGAAATTCGTAATATTATTACTGTTATTGTAAAAATAAAGTCGAAGAAACACAATATTAGCGTCTGTTAGATCGGTATCGATGATTATAAGCTTTCTGTCAGTAATTTTTAGCTTGTTGTCGGTTGTTGTCGGTTGTTGTCGGTTATTAGTAGGACCGTTACATACACCATCATTGCCTCCAGGTCAATGTTTGACTGGTTTGGTTATGAGCAAAGTGTTTGCCAACAATAAACCAGTTTACATCAGACCATCAAAGAAAATCCTCTTCCAGCCTGATGAAATTGAACGAAAGACACAAAAACATGAATTACCTTCTGATATATTTGATGATAATTCTGATGACAATACCTTGGCAAACTCAAATATAGATATCATCAACTCTTCCCAATCTGTTGACATGCCAATTGGTAAGATAGCTTTGCAGTCTGCTTCAATTAAGTATTTAATAGATTTTTAGTGCACTTGTTGTGTGACTTACCAGCTGATTTTAATTTCCATGCATATAATTTTCTAGGTGGGGTGATTGAAAATCCAGAAGAGCATCCAGCATTATATAATGCTGAATATGTACCAGATGAGGTGGCTAATGAAGTTGCTATCCGTGCAGAAGCTGCAATTACAGATGTTGAAGTTGCAGAAGTGGCAGAATGTACTATTACAAATACTGTTCAACAAGGTAGCTTGCATTTTTAACAATTAAGTTCATTATTTATTTGGTATTAGCATGCCATTTCTCAACATTTTCAATCAATCCATTCTTATTTCCAAATTCCAACATGAAAATCATATTGTATATATATATATATATATATATATATATATATATATATATATATATATTATATATATATATATATATATATATATATATATATATTATATAATTATTTCATATTATTTTACAAATTAGACATTTTTCTATAAGCATATGTAATAAACAATCCGTCAGTAATTAAATCTATAACTATAAAATCTATAACTATAACTATAAGTATTAAATCTATAATAATGTTTTTTATAAGAAATGATTTTAAAAAGACACTTGATAAGCAGAATGGTAATTAAGCACATGTTTGTAAACTTTAAAAGAGCGCTGAGTCAGGTTTTATTATGCAGAGTCTTGTCATTAAATTTATCATTGTAGGTCACAATTACTTCCTGTTATTATTGTCGATATCAGATTACCTTTTCACCTGTAATACCCACTCAACTGTCGTACACAATCAGAAATTGGGGGTGTTAGCCTGTAAATATTAAACAGTAAACACATTCTTCATTATCCTATATAAACTCATCTGTGACAAAGCATTGAGAATTTTATTTAACCTGTTCATACTTTTAGATGCTTTTGAAAAGAAATGGAAGTGTAATTTGCAAGTTGACAACAAACATAGTCCTGATTTAGGAACGATGCTTTGAAAAGTTATCTGAACTTGATAGTAAATAGTTATGTATTTATTTCATATGTATATAGTTATGTATTTATTTTAAAGGTATATATACACTTCCTTTACTTTTGTATGCAGCACATAATTCTATACTCAAAATATTAATTGGCACTATATTTGTATAATTAAGATCCTGTAGATTGGGCATGTGATGAGATTTCCACCGGCACTGATGATCATCTCTTGGAAGATGCGCCTGCACTTGTTAAAGAGATTGCCATTCATCGTAGCAATGTGTTGAAAGACATGATTGCAGCCTTTAAAGAGGAGGAAGTTCTTAATTGTGCTCTTGAAATAGTTTTTATTGATAACCAAGGAAAGATTGAAGAGGGGAGAGGCTCTGGAGTGAAAAGAGAAGCATTCAGTTTATTTTGGAGCGAGTTCTACGACTCTTTGACGCTCGGCGTTTCTGAAAAAGTTCCAGCCATTCGGCACGATTATCAAATGACCGAATGGCAAAGTGTCGGGCGTATCCTTTTTGTCGGCTATTCCAAGTTTAGTTATTTTCCTATCGGATTGTCAAAAGCATTTATAGCTTCGTGCTTTTTCACAGAAGAATTACTCCCGAATGAATGGCTATTGGATTCTTTTCACCGATACATAGCTGCAGACGAGAGTGAAACTCTCAAGAAGTGTTTGACTCCGGAATGCGGGGACCTTGGAAAAAATCAAGATCTTCTTGATTTCTTAAGTGCCTACAAGTGTTATCGGGTCGTTAGCAAGGAGAACATGCCAACAATTATCGACGAACTTGCTCATCAAGAATTGATTCAACGTCCGAAATACATAGCAAATGCATGGATTCCTATCGTTAACAAGCTTAAACAACACCCAGAATTTACTAGCATAGAAAGCTTGCATGCTCTTTATGAGGCAAAAAAGCCATCTAATAAAAAAGTTTGTAATCTTTTAAGAGCGAATCCCAGCACTGACGCCGAAAGAGAGTGTCTGTCTCATTTGAAGAGGTTCATTAAATCTCTCGACCACGCTATGCTTCGCCTATTTCTGCAGTTCATAACCGGTAGTGATACCCTTGCTGTGGAAAAGGTTGATGTTGGATTTAATGAAGAAATTGGTTTTAGTCGTCGTCCAACAGCCCACACGTGTGGTCCTCTTCTGGTCATTCCGGCTAATTACCAGTCATACAATGAACTGTCTGAAGAATTTAGTAGTATTCTTCGTCGTCATGGAGAATGGTCATTTCATATCGTTGATTTCCAAAGAGTTAAAGACTAAAAGACTAAAAACTGCCAAAACATAGCTTTTGATTATATTGTTACGGTTACGTTGTATGTTTTATTAACATCGATTAATTATAATTCACATTTTTTACATAAGAAAAGTTTGATGTCAAACATAACATATTCAAATTTGGTTCCCTTATCGTTTGCTGCCGTGTTCACGCGCTTTGAAACGATTTGTATACATAAAGTAGCG
This sequence comes from Dendronephthya gigantea, assembly GCF_004324835.1. Lineage (NCBI taxonomy): Eukaryota > Metazoa > Cnidaria > Anthozoa > Malacalcyonacea > Nephtheidae > Dendronephthya > Dendronephthya gigantea. Next base: position 792,241 of record NW_021163087.1, read on the forward strand.
ATTTGTAAGAAACGATTTGTATAAATAATGATACCGTTTGTAAAAGTGTTAAAACTAGGCTTTGAACAAGGTATTACACCATATATTCTATGTACACATTAGCATATTTTATATTATATACATTTTTGTTCATGAAAAGTGCCCCCTCAAACAATCGCGAACTGTTTGGTAATGATTTAAACCATGGTTACCATCATCGTCTTGGGGAGTTGGAACTAGTTCTTTTATTTCCATTATCTGCTCGTTGTTTAAGTGAATGGTGCTTCCTGGAACAATTACCATATTGTCCGTTTCAATGTCAACGACAGGCCCATCGGGATCAATGCCATAAAGCCCTATATGGCCATCTACATTAACTTCATCGCATTCACTTATCTCTGAATACCATAGTGCTAGGGGGGATTGATGGCGCATTGTATGGAGACCGTGACAGTTCCACTGGTTCACAAACTCCTCTACCGAAGCTTGTACTGCAGGTAAATATACGTAATGCAACGCAAACAAATCCACTTCGTCATGAACATTAAGAAGGTCGTTCTCTTCCATGAATTTGAAAAGATCTTTATAATACGCGGATACGACCCTGTTTAATTCCGCCCACAGGCGCTCGATCCTTTGGTTGTGCACACTACGGCCACAAATGAAACTTCCACGATTTAATCCCCGGTTTCTGATCATAAAACGAGCAACATCAACGTTTTCAACGCCCTTGTCGCCTCTTACTCTTAAAGGCAGTCCATATTCTTGCGTACCTTGTATAAAATATTCTAATGCTGTACGTGCTAGATTGTTGGTACAGCATTTTAGGTATATAATAGTCCTGCTATATCCATCGATACATCCATGGAACACAAACCTCCAACTGATTAGTTTGTGATTAGAATCAATGTGCCATAGATTATTTGGCTTTCTTACGTTATATGCTCGTCGTTGAATAGCGCACCTTCGCCGATCGAATTGCACGGTTTATTGGATCAATTGTGTGCAGTACATCTCGGATCTTCCATCTCTGGACATTGATACCTCTTGCACGCAATGCCCCTCGTACATAGGTTTCCCCTGAGTAAGGTGTCAATCTTAAAATGTCTCTAACGCATGTTTCTAGCTCTTCATTGGAAATATCATCGTATGAATCATTCATGCCGCATTCTTTTCTTCTTCGGTAGATTGTCTTAGCACTAACGCCCAAACAGCTGGCTATTGCAGTCCAATGCATGCCAGTACTACGGAGAATTTCAATTTGCTCTTGAGCAATGGAGTACCGTCGTCTACCGCCGGAGCTCCCTTCGTGATGAAGCTCTCTTTGTACTCTGCCAACTCTGACAGCTTCTTCGTTGGATGCACTTAGTTCAGTTCTAAGATAATCGATTCTTGTCATCAAAATATCGAGTAAGCTTGCAACTAACTGTCCAACTATAAGTGTTTCATCATTGCCAATAGCTAAAGACATAGCAGTTAGAATTTGAATGAAGTCTTCCAAACGGTCTGTAAAATGCTGCAGCAAATTAAAATTACTGGACAACTCGCTCGTATCAATCGTGTCTAAACAGTCTTGTAACGACAGAAAAAATTCTGCAATTCTTCATCTTCACCTGAAGCCAAATTAGGCGCGTTAAAAACGAGAGCACATATAAAAACGAAGTAAACCATGTTGAACGCAATTTGGAATAACAGTAATAGCGTCTAAAAATTTTCATTTGTATAAAAAATGTTTGCATTTATAAAAAAAATTCGCATTTATAGAAGCATTACCGGATCTAAAAAACTATTCTCGCAACTATAAAAAAATTCTCGCATCTATAAAAAAATTCTCGCATCTATAAAAAAATTCTCGCATCTATAAAAAAATTCTCGCATCTATAAAAACATTCTCGCATCTATAAAAAAATTCTCGCGTCTATAAAAAAATTCTCGCGTCTGTAAAAAAATTCTCGCGTCTATAAAAAAATTCTCAGGGACTTTTGTCCACTTTGGCATTCCATACTTTATATCATCTTTAATTTTTCCTCTTTGCTTTCTCTTTAACTTCCGCCGTCTTTGATACGGTTGTTGACCCTGATATCAGATCGTCCACGTACAACGCCTCACGAAGTTTTGATACTACTTCAGGCTCTCTTTCTTCCCAGCTACTCAGGTGTGTATCGAGATGACACCAGCCCGAAAAGAGCCCTGGTAAATCGCAAGGTCTCTAGTTCTGCTTGCGGGTCTTTACGCCAGTGGAAGCGAAGCGCGTCTCGGTCGTTTTCACGAATACGTACTTGCAAAAAGGCCCTTTGCAAGTCTCCCGTTAGAGCCACTGGATGAAAGCGTCCCCTCACTAACACGTCCCACAATTTATTTTGCAACGGGGGCCCGGGGTTTAGACACTCATTCAGCGATGGAATACAGAAGCGTCATAAACAACTCGGATTTTGTAGATTCTGTATCAGGTCGAATAATTGTGGGGGATGTAGTATTCTCTTCCTACACTTGGCTGTTCAGCTTTTTCGATTACCCCCTTTGATTTTTGTTCCTCGATTATCTCCCCGTATTTGGTTGTTAAACCCTGACGCTCAAGTCTGTTCGTTAAACTTGTTAATCGTCGCAAAGAATTCATTGTTGGGCAATGGAGGGCGGTTGCCACGCCACGGGAGGCCTGTCTCGTACCAACCACTTTGGTCCCGGGTGAGTTGTTCCTTGAAATCATCAAACACACTGTACTGGTCATTAGTAGGTGTATCCTTTAAGCCCAAGATATCCAGACGACACAGCTCTTCATAATCGGCCTGGGATGTCTGAGTCAAAAGCGTGTTGGTTATGTTGCAAGATTCCTTCCCGGGAGACATAATAGTCCATCCAAACTGTGTCAACTCTGCTACTGATTGGCCTGGTTGGCCGACTTTGGAGGGGGGGGGGGGCACGTCGGTTTTCAACTTCGCAAACTCGCTCGCTCCCAGAATGATGTGAACCGGTAGACGCTCTTTCTCGTCAATAGCGACCTTAAGCATGTAGAACGCGAACGCGACGACGACGGCTTTTAATACAACGGGTCATTGAAAAGAAATGAATATTTAAAGACCCAGATGGGTTTTAGACGTCGTCTTCGTTCTGTTTACAACGGGAAAACGTCGTTTTTTACGTCTTGCCTAGAACGGGTGCATTTCAGGACCTAGCGAGCACTACCTCGAATTAGGCTCTATAGATTTGCCCTTAAACATAAACACAATGTTCTTAACGCCTTATACTCACTAAATCATTACAATTAATAATATAAAACAACAACTTTGCTATAGCATTTATTTAAAGGAGAATTTCAAAGCCGCGTCATCGTCGTGTTGCCGTTTCCAACATGCTTAAGGTCCCTAATGTCCTCCATGACGACAACTTTCAAGTGTGGGTTTTGCTCAATCATGTGCTGATATCTCGGATCGTCTATGAATAAGAGTTCCCCCTTGTTCACTTTGGTGACTTCTACTGACATAGAAAATTTACCCAATCCTCCCTTGATCTTCAATGGTCGACAATTCGACTTCCCTCGTTGTCACACCGAGCATTATGTCGATTTTCTTTCTTCCACTTCCGCGTTGAAATACGATCCAAAAGTGCAGCAGATCGTAGGAACTGCCTGCGCCTGTGTGAAGAGTAAGGCTCTACACTTGACACCTTCAACTTCGACTATCACGACCGGGTGCGTCACTCGTGTGTTCACGTCATTGCCTGCGACTAGCAATTGCTCTTCTGATTGTTCACAAATTGAGGTATGATGTTTCTTGTTACATTTCTGGCATCCGAGTTTGCTTTTACAATTGGCAGCACGATGTTGACTTCCTTTACAATTGAAGTATAGTCTCTTTTCTGCTAATATCTTTCTCCTTTGTTCTCTTTCCACAACTTTTGGGCAATTTGTGGCTTTGTGCGTGGTATCCTCGCAATACACACACCCTCGTTCTCGCGTGTCTCGTGGAGAATCTTTTTAGTGGAAGAACTTCGATAGCTATATTTATATTTTTTACTTCAGTAGCTATATATTTGTTGCGTTCGAGTTGTTTAAGTATTAGGAATTTAACATTTAATAATAATTACTCCCGGTTAAGAAAAACGTGCACTCTATATAGAGTGGAGATATTCCCCAACCGCTCATGTTTTTGCGTGAGAGTAATTGCTATAGTGCATGGTAAAGTTGTAAATATTTTTTCGAAGTCTGAATTAAGCTGTGCACCACACCTTGTTTAGCTGTAATAATGCTAAATATTTTACACAAGAGAAAAAAAGATCCTTGAAAATTTTTCTGGTCTTGGAGTTTAACTTCATGTCCTAAGTGGAAATCTTTTAAAATCACTTCTTCGATACTATTATAGGCGTCGTATTAATAGTGTGCGTATTAGTACCGCATTTCCAGAGCGCATTAATTTCTTGGGGGATAAATACCGAACTTATTAGAAGTTACAAAAAATAGTACTAAGTGTTCCCGAGATGGAATCTCATTAAGCCATTTACAGATAAGTTCCAATATAACCAGGGAGCAGTGTGGCAGCGTTTTCAAAGAACGTAGCATCAAATGTGGCATAACAACTGCCTAAAATATAGACAAAACACTTCTCGACGTTTTCGACCTTAGGTCCTTTGTCAGGAGAGTTAGTAAGACAGACTGTATTTACAGATATATTGAATGACTGTATACAGGATCGATATTTTCAATAACACATGTTTTTGGGATAACAAATGAAATCTTTATTAAATCAGTTCCCTCGATACTTATCGTAAATCTCTTTTTAAAAATCTAAGTTAGTCTTTTTCCTAACCAACGAAAGTTGTTTCATTTCGATAACTTTACTCGATGAAAATCTATTTTGAACCGGAGTACTTTTTTGGAACCGGTATCTTCACTTTACGGTAGTATTTATCAACACACATAACCTTTAATAATCGGCCTTAAATATTAAATATTAGATAAAAAAAGATTATTTCCCATCAATACTAAAAGTCAACCATGTTACCAAATTGTTGAACAAAGAACATATCATAAACGAGATTAGCAAATCGGATACATCATCATCTGCATAACCCCCACAACCCGCGGCGACACCTAAAATTAAAATATCTTAAATAAAAAATAAGACATAAAATAAGACATAATGATAGAAAACAGGTTGTTCGTTTTGCGGTGTATATCAATTTTTTATACTGTCCGCGTTTCACCCGCGTTGCAGAAGGATTATAGCACATTCAAGCACGCAGGGCCGTAGCTACAAGCTTAAGCCGTAGCTACAAGCTAGGGGGTGTATATTCATATTTTCGTCTTATGCCCGATAAATGTTTTTGAAACACCTTATAAAATTTTTCTATTTTCATATTAAAATGAAACGAAAGAGTTTACTATGGCACTTACCGTCGTTTGCTGTAGCAGCAAATTCTGCCAGGTGGACAAGTATATGTGGAAGAATCATAACAATAGTACTTTGAAATATCATTCTGCGAAACACAGAAATCAGTGCATGGCTGAACTGCAAAGGAAAGGGAAAGTCGTGCTCAGCATTTATTAGTCAACTTTGGTGGATGATAATGGTAAGGTTTCAGAAAACCAAAAAAGTCATTTTAAAAAAGAATTGGGGTTGCGATGGTGTAAAATACAAAAACCTTTAGGATCGGTTGACCAGTAGTCATTTGAAATCGGCTTTACATGCTGTGTTATAAATAAGTCAGACAAATTTATCAGACAAATTACATTATTATGTACCACTTGTCAAAGTTTGGTGTTCGTAGCATTTCATTGGTCGAGAGCGAATCATGCGAGAGTGACGAAATTTTGATGTCGCCAGCGCGACCCCCGCGGAGTGAGATAACCTGTTGTCTCATGGGAAATAACAACTTTAATCACGTGCAACGCACCTGGACGTGCGACCTTTAGACTGTTTATCCATTTGAAATTATTCGCCTCGTGAAATATCGACAGGTTTTGGGTCCACAAAACATGTTTCCTTCGTTCTCAGTAAATAAGTGTTAATTATCGTCGTTTGTTTATATGATAACTTTATAAGCTATATTAGCATGGAATATATATACAGGGTGTATAAAAATGACAGCAAACAGCTGACCCAAATTAAATCTAAACTTATTCGAGCAGCATCAAAAGAACGATTTTCGTTTTTCTTGGAGGAATTGCGAGGGAAATCGAATTTGCGCATCAGAAAATTAGACAAAGCTGTGCACCACAACTCTTGGGAGACAAAACTGGGACATAGATAGATACGGTCACATTTCAAATACTGGTATATTTCGCAAAAAAACCAAGGCGAATTTGCAAGTTAAAATATACAAGCATGGTATTTTAGAAGAATACAGATGATTTTCTAACCACGGAAGGTGGGAAACAATTTGTAATTATGAACATGCACTTCGCAAGCATTTTTTTAGGATTAAAGACATATATAAAACACATTATTATCAAGAACAGCAAGAATATAGCAATGAAATCTAGTCGGTGTGCATAAATATGGTTATAAATACGAAGCTGATTCTGATTTAATGTTTAATGTTGACAACCAGACTAGCTGTTATTGGCAAACGCACCTCTTCAAGCTGTTTTAATAAGCGCCGTTGTTTATTATTGAGTTAGCTCGTTAAAATTATTCGCTTCAATCCATGTTTTTAGAAAAAAAAGATGTTGGTTTACATAAAGAATGTGGAAAAATAATGTCCCTATTAACAGTAAGGTGTTACACACGACATTAAATACAAATGTTTGATGGTTGCTGCTGTGCCAGTAGACAAAGCTTCGCGTCTCGTGCGATGACCGCGCTAAGCCAAACTTGCAATGCAATTGCATGCAAGGCGTTTTTGTGGGTAGCCTGCGCATGCGCGGCTAACCACTATGTAGTCGAAAAAGTGTCCGGATCTGTGTGTGTGTGTGTCTGTGGCAATCTTCGGCAATCGTCGGATATACGAAAGATGACGAACGGTACGTTCTACTTCCGGAAAATTTCGTTGTTTTCTAAGGACGGAAGCAACCGAAGTTACGTTAATACGTTTGTCAAATTTTAAAGCGAAGTTGAGTACTTTAAAAACAAAAAAGCGGTGATCGGTGAGCGTTGAATCTACAACTACAAAGTTACACTAATAGGAAATAAATAGTAACAAGTTGCCCTGTTTTATAACTTATAATGCAATATTTCACCTGTCAATTTCTTGCTTGTGGACATGCAGCTATTAAACCAAATACAATTACCTATTGCAAATAAAAGTCACAAGTTGCCCTGTTTTATAAATTATAATGCAATATTTCACCTGTCAATTTCTTGCTTGTGGAAATGCAGCTATTAAACCAAATGCATTACCTTATTGCAAATGGTAGTAACAAGTTGCCCTGTTTTATAAATTATAATGCAATATTTCACTTGTCAATTTCTTGCTTGTGGACATGCGGCTATTAAACCAAATGCTTTGGAGTTCAAAAAACAAAACTGTTAACAAAAGTGCATTTCAACTGATCAAAAATCTTTAAAATATTGTTCAGATACATAGATAAGTCCTTAAAAATTGTTAATGCGAAACGTTTGAAACAATTTTGGACTCTTTGTTATGTGACTGTAAAATGATCTGGCAAATCAAGTAGTTTATCCTCAATGAAATCTTTGTTAAGATCTTTCTCCTTCTAAACTAAGCTTTATGTTATCAGACGATGTGTGCCACCATCCCGGAACCTTACTCTCCTTTTTGTTCTGTTCACCTATTCTGCTTAAAAAATTTCATTTTCTATCTCTTGTAAAAATGCTTTTATATATGTTTTGTATATCTGTCTAAAATGTATTTAATACAATAAAATATTATAATATATAGATTGCATAATAAATCGACTTCGTTATAACTGTATTCAACCAGCTAACTATAGGGCGTTTATTCCGTTGTCTAATGCGTTAGAACATAAGACTAGAAAATAATATTTTATTGCATCAGTTTATATTTACTTGCCACTATAGCAGCTTTATCGCATTAATAATGTTTTACAGGCTACCCACATGTACGCATTGCGTACCTATTTTTAAATATATATTTCCGGTATTCAGTTGCGAAACCCAAAAAATTCTCTGTGCGGAGCTGCAATATTTTGGGTTTTGCTGTGACATCCTGTCGTGCATAACAAGCAGGAATTTCGTTTTAAACTAATCGATATATTTGTTTACATTTTTTAGGCAAAGCCAATCAGAATGCCTAAATTTTTAATACTTCATTTAAAATGCTATACAGGGTGTCTTAAAAAAAACGCAACCACTTAATATTCTAAAATTCATATTGTTCATAAGCTCAATAGATTTTATGCCCCTGGGATTTTAAAACGGCTTCTAATCGTACAGTTCAACTGCTAATAGTCAAATCAGCTAAACTAATAATGGTGCAGCTAACAACCGAACAACGAGTTTTTATGGTCGTGCATGCATGGTAACTTGAATGCTAACTGTCGACCTTGTAAAATTAATTGTAAATAAAATTTTACTCGTTAAATACTTTCAATTCAGCTCGTTGGTTTACGCACCCGACTTTGTTTACCGACGATTGTGCCGCAAGAATATGATTACAAGCTTTCTCGCATTCCAGGGGCCAAACGTCTTTTGTGTTGTAGAACAAAGAGAATATTCATGAATATTAAGTGGTTGCATTTTTTTTTATACACCCTGTATATTGTACTTTTTATCAAAATTTATGCATTCAGATTGGGTTACTGAGAATGTAAAACAAAATTGCTGATTGGTCTGAAAACGAAATTCCTCCTTTTTGTCGTGCATGAATAAAGATTACATAAAACAATGTTTTCATGCAAAGTGTCGAGAGAGGAAGGATTCAAATTTAGAACGAGAAATTACGTATACTGCGAACGAGAGTGTATTCTAGTATATAATAGCATACCTGTAACAACAATTCTTACATGGCATTCAAGATTAAATGTTTGATATTTGCTTGTGTACGTGTATCTGTAGATCCGCACGTGGGTGCCAACAGAGAACAGTCCCCAGGTTGAGTTCGGATTTCTTGCACTTGGTGTTGTCGGGCATCTGGGCTTTGGCTCCGACCAAATGACAGGTGCTACTTTGTGTGCTCTGCCTACCACTTTATTCACGGTTTTCGTGCGTGGGCATTCACAGACTAAGGAATTATAGTTAGCTATAAACTCACTGAGCAATTTGGTAGCTTTTATAAACCGTGGATATAAACCATGATATGAATGTGATATTTCATCTCTTTCACGGTGGTTCCGAAAAAGAAACACTTGTGTCCTCAAAGACAAGCGTACTCACAGGATAAACGACTTTATTAAATTATTCTCTCCCCATTTTGCTATAGATAACTAAGTTTCTAGAACAGCTGTTTAGATAGCCTAAGATGCGACCTCAAATCTCGCTCGAAATTGTTAGATTATCACGAACTAAGTTAATTATTTTTTATATTGCTGTATGAGGGTGCTTCTGAAGTGAAGTGTAAATGTGTATTCTTATATTCTCTGCACATCTATTCTATGCAAGCGTGGTATTTTGGAAAAATTCAGATTAAATGGGGGAAACAATTGGTAATAATGAACCCTTCGCAAGCATGATTAAAGTGATTTTGCGAGTTTTTCTTAACACAAGAACTCATGAATCTTTTTGCGAAACTGACACGCCCACACTTGCTCACATAATAGTACAACATTGATAATGGCCTGGGGCCGGTTGTTCGTACGGCGTTTAGCTTAAACGGCGTTTAGTCGCTATCCACCGTATAAATTTCCTATCCTGCGGATAGTTAAACGCGCGATAAAATCGCATTGCACAAAGCCCGTTTAGTAGCGCGTTTAACTATACGTTGCATAAGCTCAACCTTAACTGGTCAAAACCGGTATTTTTCCCGCCAACTTCCAAAATACTACCAAAATGGAAGACAAAAGAGCAAGGAAGCCTAATTTTTCTGCAGCTGAATGCAATTTAATTGTACAATTAGCCGAAGAAAACCTTGCAGTTATAAGAGAAAAGTTTTCGAATAATCTTACCAATAAGAAAAAAAATGAAGTTTGGCAGTCAATCTGCGACAAAATTAATGCTTTGGGAGTCGCGAAGAGAGGCGTTAAAGATATAAAAGAAAAATGGCGAGCTATGTGTGGATCGGCACGAAAGGAAATTGCGGAAGAGAAGAAACAACTTAGCAAAACCGGGGGAGGAAAAGCGCCTACACCGCCTAAAGAGACTTCACGAAGGATAATTGAATTAATTGGAGACGAACCTGGATTCTCAGGGATTGAAGGTGGTATTGAATCGGGGAAGTTAAATTATTTTCAAATTATCATTATTATGATGGGTGCATTGCGCAACAGAATATTATTTTATATTTTAAAAATGGCGAGGTACACACCCTCTCAGGTGTCATCCTCACTTCCGAGTGCAAAAGGTGAAAACGCCGTTTCAAAATGCCAAAAGTCCTTTCAATAATGGACCTTGTGATTCGCAGTGCTCGGTTAAATCTTCTTTGGGCTTGGGTCTGTGGCTCGGGGTAGGGTGTCATTAGGTAGGGTAAGCATGCATAGCCACTGTCTCCTATGAGCACACCGTTTTCAAAATTTGTGTGCTCCAACTGATGCCCGATATGAGACGTGCGAAAGATGTGACTATCATGAGTGGATCCTGGCCACTTTGCAACAAGGAAAACCAGCGATGTTGTAAAAACCTTGTTTTGCTGCATCTCGTTCTTCCTGAGTTTGAGGAAACCGTATAAAGTTGTTTACTCTTCGACACAAAGCCAGAGTGACTCGACGAATAATACGGCTAACCGTGGACTTATCTAATCCGGCAACTGAATCTCCTGTCACCTGTTGGAAACTTCCCGATGCCAGGAATCTCAATGTAATTAACACCTGTCGAGTTGCTGAGACGGCATGATTTCGGTTTGTCATGGGAGCTATGTCGTTTTCCAAAAGACGTGTTATATACTCAATGGTTCGTCTACCAAAACGATATCGTTCTCGTAGCTCGTGATCATTGTAATAATGCAAAATATTATCTATTTCACGCCTAAAATTTCTCTCAGCGTGCATATTAACTCGTGGAAGAACATAAAAAGGGATGCCAGGTACTCTGTACATCGCCATTTTGTAAAAAAAAGTAAAAATATAGAGAATTTATCCGCCGTATAGCGACTTAAACGGTCTCGAGAGACCGTTTAAGTTTATACAGTGGATATGGAAAATTTATTTGTTGGATAGCGCTAAACGGGCTACGAACAACGGGATTTTTCAAGCGTTTAAATTTTATACGGTGGATAGCGAGTTAAACGGTGGTTAGCGACTTAAACGCCGTACGAACAACCAGCCCCTGGAACCAATAGTATGCGTAATGCGCATATATAAGCTTCGATGTTATATATCTTAAATTTCGAATGAGATACAGATACTAAATCTGGGCAAAAGACAGTAATTATAGTTGTCTAATAACATACCTTCTATGATAATTCTTACATCGCATTCAATAGAAAATATCTGATAATTGCTCATGAAACTGTAGTTGTAGTTCCGCGTGTAATTACCAACAGAGAACCATCCACTGGTTGTGTTAGGATTGCTTGCACTTGGCGTTGTCGGGCATCTGGGTTTAGGCTCTAACCAACTGATGAAAGCCTTGTCTGTTTGACTGGGGACAACCCTCGTAACAATTTGCGGGCACGGACATGAACAAGCTAAATCAGAAAAGAAAATGATATTGAATCGTAATAAAATCGTAAAAAATATGCGAAGTTTTAAGCATGACAAACCATGTGATAGATCAGAAAGAGAAATGTTACAAATACTTACGTACAACAGTTAAATTTACAAAACATTTAAATTGAACCACTTTGCCATCACGTTTATACGAGTACGGGTAGGTAATCACGTGTCTGCCCAGTTGAAAATTTGCAGGAGACGCGTCATAAGGTGGATCAACCTGGCCTCTCTCATAATCAGAACATGTGACTTCCGGTATTGTCCAATTGACCAATCCAGCATTTGCTCCGGGTCTAGTATAGGTAGTGAACTCATAATTTCTACCATATTTACATTCGCATTTGCCTGGATTGAGGGAAATTAAACATAGTAAAATTAGCATACATTTAGATACCCATAAAATGTTGGAAATCTTGCAGCGAAACTTGATAATGTTACGAATAAAACTAAATATTTAGTTTCATTCGTAACATCAAGTTTCGCCTTGCTTGAATTAACTGATGGCCTTCCGCTCACATGCTGGATTGACCCGTGAGCGCTTTCTCTGTAAATAAGTTTTTGGCACTTCACTCGATGCAGGTAAATTCTAAAGGTTCAAATGGTCTTCAGCAGTAATTTCGAGTGGAATTATACACACTTCAAATTCAAGCCAGGAACAGTTGATGAAAAATGAGTCGACTGTCGGTCCTCCTCTCTCTGCGTTGTATATATAAGTATTGTATTTCATTCTGTCTAAAGATGACTTCGAAATGAAGTCGAAAATTGCTTGATTCATATTTTGACTCTCAAGATGTCCTGTTTATTCGGAATTTGTTTTTATTTCACTTATCTATTTTTTCAGCAGGTCGTGTTTTTTTAACTCTAGGAATGATTTCTTGCTTTAAAATGGCAATGGCATCAACAGAAGATGAATCTATTTTAGTTTTCGTATTGATTGCATGTTTTCTTTTCATGAGATTCCTTCTCTTTCCTTTTAAAAATCATTCTTGACCACGATAAAAAGCTTACATATTAAAATAGCAGCAGCACTATTAATCAGAATAGTCAAACTTAGCTACAACATATTTATTATATACGTCAACGCAGCTAATATTGACTCAACTATAATTTTAAAATTTAATTATATCTAAAAACTTTTAAATATAAACTGGTATAGTAAAAAAAACTTTATTATGCACAAGCCCCTACATCAGATTTGACAGGTATGGTGGCATAGCGCTGATATCATCTGTCTGTTCTTTCCGGTGTTATCCGTGAAAGAAAAGAAAAACTTAATAAGAGATATAAAAACAGTCACCAAAACTTACCGAATGACGTGCAGGAAGCATCGATCGTTTCATTCAAACCTTTTTCCAACGTGTCTAATTTTACTTCAAACACTCGCTCTGGTATCGGCCGTTGTTTGACACGAAGTTTAAAGCCTGCAAAGTTGAACTTTCCTGAAATGTCGCCTGTTAAACCGACAATTGTGACATTCTTTTTAACATTTATACATTCATTTAGGAGTCTTTCTTGGTCTTTTAAAATATCGTGTGTTCCGTTCCTTAACAATAGCAACAAAATAACGTCGTCAACATCAGGACGGAAATTCTTAGGACTTGTGTCGTTTAACACCTTTAAAAAACATAACAACAACTATAAGAATTACCCTGAAATCACAAATTTCTACAGTCTCATATTTTTTTCGCCTTTCCTGGGAATACAAAATTTCCTTAATCTCTTGGTAGTTCTTAAAGGGCTCTTAATCATTTGCTCGTTTCGTGATAATTAAACTTGTCAGAAAGCAATTGTGATTTTCACCTTTATGGATTAATTAGGGCGTGCATGTGGGAGCCAGCAACATTTTATTATACTTACACTGTTCACAAGATCACAAACACTTTTTCTGGTCGCGTTGATATAGCTATTTGAATCATTGTAAACATGAATACTATCCAGCCACTTTAACAACTGTGTTTTATTCCTAATTTCTCCAACTTTCAATAATTCTGTTGCTGTGTTATTTGAGAAGCTGATGGAACCCAGATGGGTGCCTTCTTCCTCCACTCCCAGTTTTTCATTTTTAATAAACCTCTTCAGGATTTTGACATGGGGATTGAGACCAACGAAATTGGAATTGTCCCAGAGGACGAGAATATCTTTTTTGCAACCTTGAAAGTAAATACAATGTACTCGTATAGGTGCTTTAAACCGTATTTTAATTATTTTAACCGGATTTCAAGATTTTTTGTTACAGCGGACCTTTATTTGGGAGGCGATCAAGCCGCACAAACCAACGAACACATCAAAATTAATTATTAAGTCTAAATCGTCAGTTCAGTTCGACAATTAAAAAAGCGAGGCATTCCATGAATCACCCATTATTATGTCATCAGCTCTGTGCAACAATGGGAAATCAATTTTAAAATTAAACTGAAACATTGTCAATGAAGTTGATAATAGTTTGGCTAAAGTATCTGAGAAAAACCAGCCGTTTGCAAAGGTTATCATTGTGGTTTGCAAGGTACAGCAGAAATCCAATTCGGACGGCGTCCATGCATGCCTGACTATGGGTACTTTCCTTTATACGATAAAAACGGCCAGACCAATCCGGTTGTATTTCAGTACAGACAGAATAATTTGCGTGGTATTTTAGGGTGTTCGAAGAAAATGCATTCAATTATATCGTTATTTACATCCAGTTAGCACAGGAAATGCAGCTTCACCGCTATACTCTTAACGAAATAGTTTATTTCAATTACCGTCTGACCAAAATTTCATATGACCGCTCTGACCATTTTGACCGCCTAAAGGAAAGCGTCCAATGAGCAACTTACACTCAAAGAGTGAAGAATTACGCTACTCGAACCAGAAGGTAGTTTATTTTCAATGGCAATGATTATATCAAAAACACTCAAGTCAATTCCATAAAATATTTTAATTTTTTGTGTAATTATTTAAAATTATACTAAAACAATTATGACGTCCCCCATGTAGTGTTCTGTGCAGAACCGATACGCAGAAGCCGCTGTAATGTAAGTGTTTAGTTACACTTACAGTTAGTTAATTAATGCATATTTCATTCTATTTATACTTCATTTTATTTAAATTAGTATTTAAATATTACTGACAATTAAAAGAATAAAAGTTGTAAACCTACCTCTTTTCCTGGTATCTTCCTTCTTTGTTCTTTCTGTTTCTGTATAAAAGTTGTGAAACATATCAATAAAATAATACAAATTCAAATCAAATCAATTCGAAACAAACATTATGGTTGTACAGGAACATGTCTAGAAAGGAAAGTGTGATTGACTTGAATTAAGACTTGGGTGTATGACTTCATGAATCGAAACTGTTTTGTTTGTAGATGAGAAGGAAGAAGGAGAGAGTTCTTGAATGTTCTTTATAAACATAATACTTGCCTTTGCCTTCGCCTTCACCTTTACAGGAGCGAACATAAACCATAATATCACATGATTTCTCCCGCCCTCCATACAGTTGAAATATATTCTTGATTTTATTAAAACCAACAGGAAAACTGTGCGGTGATCTTACGTCTGGCTCCACTTTTAGACGACGGAGTTGAAACTTGTGTCGACATGAAATATTTGGCTTCGTCCAAGATACTGGATCTGACAAGTTACCATAAGTAAAACGGTCTATTCCTTCCTCTTGAAAATGACATGTGCATTTGCCCTCTATCAGAAGAAAACGGTAAATTTATTTCGTTTTTTAAAATGACTTGAATGGCAGTTGATTTAAAAGGAAATATGCGGAGTGTATTTTTGAATTGTATGTATGTAAGAAGACCTGGTGGCTGCCTGCATCCCAGCTCGTTTAATTTAAAATATGTTTGGTTAGCGAGAACAACAGTAGATTAATCCTCAGCTGTATACTAACTAGTTGCATGCTAACTAGCCATCATTATCAAGTTATGGTTATAACATTTATATTAAATTAATTTTATTCAATTCTTGTCACGTATACGCAATTATATATGCAAGTTCAGTTAATTAGAGAAATTATCAAACAATTATTTCCATGCACAAAAACAAACATATTCACGACAATTAGACACAAAACGTCATACCCATAGAAGTCAAATAGAAGTCAAAAAATCTCACACAACTCCAAATGGGCTGTTTTATGCTTTATAATGCGTCTCGTCATATTTCATGCACTGTTCCACAGTGTGGCATAATGAAAGCAACACAAATATGGACAAATTTAAAAAGTTGCAATGATTATTGCAGATTCTGCGCGACTGTACTTGATTTTAAAATAAAAAATTATTTACGAAACTATGCGATAAATTTTTCGTCAAAAACATTTTCTTATAGGCATGGCAAGATTTGGCAATTTGCAGAGGATTACAATTTACAGATTGCAGAGGTAACTAATTCCTATCGAATTACAAATCATCTCCTCAACGCCATGCATAAGCCTAGAGCAAAAAAATTAAACCAAAGTACGATCATTAAAACTTACCCACAATGGGACACAACTTTATGTAGTTATTAAATCTTTCATCAAGATAGTGAAATGTCTCGTTTTAACACTGCGATATTTTGATATCATCGTCATTTAAACATTCTCTTTCCCATTGCTTTCTGTCTTCAACAAATTCAGACCATCCTCTTTTACAAAATTCAGACTCTTCTTCTTCCCCAATAACGAGGTTTGCAGCAAAATAAATCATTATAACCGTCTGTAAAACTTCTTTACAGTTGCCAAATATGATTGGTTTACGTCGGCTTCGTTTAGTCCTCATTCTATAAAGATGTACAATGTGTATAGAAAATGTGCAGTCCATAAAATCTAAATAGTTTTGGTGTTAGCATGGGTAATAAAAAACTGGATAGGAAACTGGGCTGACGTAAGCACGACAACATAGTTGAAATTCGTCATGTCACAAGTATTGCGAATATTGGCCAACCGTTACAATGAAGCCAACCTCGCACCGTCCATCAAAGAACAGAATGTGGCATTGTTCCGTAACAATCAACCCGGGTGGCTCTCCAGATCCTCGGTAAAATTAGTACTCAGGCAGGCGGGCACAACCTCTTGCATCTTTCAATAATGAAAAACCCACAACAAAATATTATATTTGGAGCGTTCAATAAAAACTAACAATTTATTTAACCTAACACATCTTGAGACCTATCTCTAAAGGACAGATTATTTATTTAATTTATTATTTGAGAAAGCACCCTTATTTCTAAATTTTCTAAATTTAAATTAAAAGGATGCAATTAAGGTACATTTCATTTTCTCCTTCTAACTATAATTCTACCCAGGCTTGCCTCTTGTAGATAGTTGTAATTTATTCATATATTAATATGCTTGTCAGCTGCTCCATGGAGACATGTTTAGTTTCTTTAGATGTTCGTAATATAATTTCTTTTACTTGACTGTTTTACGTACATTATGCTGTGGAATAATAATAATGATTATGTAACTTTTAAGATTAGGGAAAAAAGGTCAGTTAGCATTAACAAAACCAGTGATAAGACTATTTCATTAGGAAAAACGTTTTTTGCAAGGCGGGTAGCCAGCGTAGACTACAGAACAAAAATATTTTGTTCAACAAAAATACCACAGATTATACTATTTTTTAAGAAAGGGCTACAGTAATCGAATATAGGAATAAAGGAAAAGAATAAAAAACTTGTACCTGCTTGAAAACTATGTTACAACAGCTGCGTCAAATGTTGTTGATATGAAGTTGGTATTTAGTATAGGACTAAGCTTTGAGATATTCACGGACCAATAAATCAGCTTCGGAAATTCCAGAGAAACTGAGAATTTACAGTCTGCATCAGCGTGAGATGTTGTGTTCTTACTAACTCAAAAGATTATTCTTTTTAACACTCGAAAGATATTCCATATTTCCGCGTAACAACGTAATATTCTATATCTTCCACTTTTTATCAAGTATCTACGTCGTTTCCATTGCTTTTATACCTAGCAGGTGTTTGTGGAACGCTGTTTTTATTTTGTGTGCATCATTTAAGAAATAGAAAATATTTTCCGTGTTTCTATATAGTTTAAGTATAAATTTGGAGGTGACCATTGATTTTCCGCATTCTGATTTGTGTCTGAAGTGATATAGTCACCGGCCGGTAACTATAACTTTTTTTGTTGTAAATCAAGTAAGAAATTTGAAGCAATTGCATTTTTTATGAAATTATGTTGATTATTATTTGTAAACACCTCGAAGTTTATACTAAAACAATTCGTCGCGTGAGCCTGGGTGATAACAAACCTTAACTCACTTCGCCTTCGGCTCAATGAATATATAGGCTTGTAATCACCTGGCCTTCCGCGACTAATTGTTTAATAGAAACACGCGGGGATATGAAAGAACGAGGAATAATCCGTGAAGGAACGAGCGTTCGCTTACAGGTTTTTCCACCTTATTTTGAGTTATCCTAAACTCCAATAAGCGTAATTTATAATGAAAATTAAAGCCCAACAAATGACTCAAACAAGACATAACAAAATGTAAAATTTATTGGCTAACGTTTCTTTGTATTGTTCACAACATCTTCAGAGCAATTAAACTTATTTACAAGGATGCATGCATGGGTTCTATTACAATGTCGTACACAATTTTTTTTAAGAAGCTGTTACATATGCGATATTAGAATAGAAGAATAAACGAAGAGAATGAAAACAACTTGTCAGTAATTTATTAGTAGTTATGTAGTTATATACTGACCTGCTTTAAAAACAAAGTTATAGAACAGGCAAAGTGGAGTCGACCTATGGTATTGGCATATAGTACAGGATTAAATTTAGAGATATGTAGATGTTCATTCATGATTACAACCGTTTCTTAGGAAAAATTCCGGTGTATATATATACAGAACCCATGCATCCTTGTAAATATAGGTTTAACTGCTCTGAAGATGTTGTGAATCATACAACAAAACGTTAGCCATTGTTATGTCTTGTTTGGAAGTCATTTGTTGGGCTTTAATTTTCATTTATAAATTACACTTGTGTGCGAGAACTCGAAATAACGAAATAACTCGTTCTTGCATATTCCCGTGTATTTTTTTTTATTATTATAACAGTATTTACCCAGTGAGCCTACATCGCCAAAGCGGTTTTCAGTAGGGCCCTGCTAAAATACAATTATTATATTACATCTATTAAAACTAGTTAAAAAGTTAAAAAGTGCGAATAGTAAAACGTTCATAACCTAGATTTAAAAAGTTGTAAACTCTGACAGTCTCTTATGCTCTCAGGTAAAGTGTTCCACTATTTCTATAGTAGTATAAAAACACGGGAAATATTTTCCATTTCTTAAGTGATGCACACAAAATGAATTTCAACACCTGCTAAGTATAGAAAGAATGAAAACGACGTACTTGATAAGAAGTGGAATATATAGAGTATATAACGTTGTTGTGCGGAAATATTGAATATCTTTCGAGTGTTGAAGAGAATATTGTTTGGGGTAAATAGAAATTGTCGTTGCCTATGATTCGTTTATATTATAGCTAATACATAAAATATTTCATATTTGCTTGGAAATATGGGTTTATTTCTTAACAACCATGAAATATTCTTTTTATTATATATAAACGAATTACATAGGCTAGGACAATTCTTATTAACTTAAAACATATATTAGAAGGCACACTTTTAAAAGCAAGCTTCAGTTAAAAATGTGATTATTATCTTTTGAATTAAATTATCTAGCTAAACAATTAGTATAAAATAAAACTAGCGAAAACTGTTTTTTATTTTTTAAACCCTACCACATTTTAACTCGTGAAAAATTAAACAGTATTTTTACTTACATGTCAGGTTTACCATTATATTTACGCGTGTTTAAGCATAATTTTTCTTAGTCGCCGAAAACCCGATGATTTTATCACTTTTTTACCTAACTGATTTACCTATATGAGCTATAAAAAATTTGCCGAAAAAAATTATAGGGGATGAATGACGATTGATTGTCGAAGTCGATATTGAATTGCTCTGTTTTCACTTGACGAACGAAAGACACTATTGGCGTTACTACGATCCAACGTTAACACCAAAATATTAATGGACGTGTCTTGTGAGATATGATCTGAACTGAACTGATCTATAAAACGTTGACTAATTATTACTGCGTTATATGTTATAAATAGATCGATGAATTCGTTTGATAATGACTCAAATATTTTGCAGTCAGTCGTAAGGCTGAATTAGCACTTATTTTCTTGGCGAAGGGAGAAACGTGTTTGTAACTAAGAAATTGCTTCATCTTGCATGCAATGAGCAACTGAAAATTGGTTAGTGTCAATATAGGCGTTCGTAATACGAGTTTTTTGAGGATAGTTTTCTGCGTTTTCATGCACCAGTAAAAAGGAAAAGTATCAAAAGGCGGTAGTAAAAGTCAAAAATTTTGCTGTATCCTTGGAACCCAAGTTGCAGTAACATACCTGTAGAAAACCAGATCTTTTACTGAAGACTTGCTTCTCTTGATTCGACTGACAACACCTGCGCGCTCTAGACTGAATAGGGACCTTAAGCATGTAGGACGGGAACGCGAGAAGAAATTGAAAAGAAATGAATTATTAAATACCTATGGGAGATTTAGGAGCTGTTTACATGAGCCCGGTTACCCGAGATTCAACGAAGCGTGAGATGATTTTGAGGTATTGAAATGAGCAGATAACATTGATCCTGGCAGTCGTATAATCAGCACAACAATAGCATGTGCTTGTTTTGGTGACATAAAGACTTTATTCAATACCTCAAAGTCATCTCACACTTCGTTGAATCTCGGGTAACCGGGCTCATGTAAACAGCCCCATAGACCTGATCTACGTTCTGTTTACAACGGCAAAATGAAAACGTCGTTTATTACGTCCTATGTAGAACGTCTGCATTTCGCGCAGTGGACGCTATATCGAATTAGGCACTACAGAATTGTCCCTAAACGTAAAAACAATGTTTTCAACGTCTTATTTCTCATGAAATTAGTACAGTTGATAATATAGAAGAACGCTTTACTATAGCATTATTCTAAAGGAGTATTCCAACACGTCGTCGTGTTGCCGTCCTACATGCTTAAGGTCCCTAGCTATTATCCCAGGTGCGTGATGTCTCGTTCTTTTTCTCTTACTTTGAGCCGCGTGATGATTGACATATTACTTTTTTTAAACAATTAAATAAATTCGATTTTAAAAGGGAATTTTGGAAGAGTTATTGGCCCCGACATACCAAAAAATGTGCTATCCTGCAATCAATGAAGTATTTGATCAAGACTGATATCGTACATTTTCAAAACTGCAAAATTCGTAAAAAATTCTTTGATGGTTTCAATAACGTGTATAATTTTCCAACCGAAGATCAATCAGAGTTGACACCCTGGTTCCAGGAGCCCCCTTTATACAGCCTCGTACCCAGGCGCTTTAGTAATGAAATATGTAATGTTGCATTCAGCTATTGTATAAAGATCAGCTGAAAAAAGCCAGCGCTCGATTTTACCTGAACTCTATATAATCGCTGAATTCGTTGTATGTTTTTCCACTAAAGTACTGGGTACCAGGCTATCTTTAATCTTTATACAATTCAGTTTAACTTTGAACAAATATTAAATATAATCTCAATTTGCATTTCTCTGAAATTGGAACATTAACACTTTCTTTATAGGACGGAATCAAATTATTTTACTTTGATGTGGCGTACTTTTCACTGGAAAACGCAGGAGATTGAGAATAGATTCAACAGACAACAGAACAATGGATCAAATAACTGTGATTAAATTAAAGGACGCAATTAACTCATAGGAGGTACATGCAGGACCTTGCAGGTACTGTATCATACTATCAGACCATAGTCATAAGTCATTTAATAGCAAAATACGCAAGTTTGTTGTAATGTTCATATTTGAATTGTAACTATTTTGGACCCTTGAAACAAATTCCTCAATCATTATCATCACCCGAGAGATTGCTCGTGTGAAAATATAATTCAATATTACATGAAAATTACTGGATTTGTCCCCAATTATAATTTGATATATATAAGACAAAATTAAATAAAACCCACCATTTATAACATCGACACATCCAGCATATAAATTGGGGGGGACCCCTATCTAATATGCCTTTTGATCCTAAACCTATCACCTATGGCTTTGATAACCAGACCTCTAACAGATAAGCTAGAAAATGCTCCTATAAGTCCCACTTTAAAATGGACATCGGTTCCTAAAATATGGTTTAAATAATATGTTACATACACCATTATCTTGTTATGTTGGTAAGTTAGTGCCCTCTTTTTTCCTTCTCATAAGAATGAAAACAAAATTTGAGGATTGCTTGTTAGAAATTGCAAATTGAAAAGTTGTGTACTTTGTAATTTTTGGGCTCTATTTTGCTTCTGACAAACTAAACAACATTCCAGACATAACATGATTGAAGTTTTGATTTAACTTATGACTTTTTAATCGTTTCACACAATGTTAGTGGTAATAACACTAGACCAGAGTGTTGAAACGTTGGGTTGTGAATGTAATCTTTGTGTGGTGATTACTTCCATTAACCAAACCAGAGTAGGGATAATAATTGCAATAGATTATATACCTGGTTGCCCTGAACTCATTAACCTCAACCTGTAACTTGTGGATGTTACAACAGACATTATATCATCTTTAAATTTTTCTGTTGTTTTGATCACTGGAGTTTCTTTGGCTCTTAGCCCATTCCAATTTTTTTTTGTTTTGACATTTTATCAGATATTATATAAATGTTATTGATGTCTAAATTATATAATATATCAAAATATCCACCTTCTGCCTTTGGAATTACCTAATATAAGTGAACATTAGAAACAAACATTGAAAGGGTTAAGTGAGCATAGCAAGTAATTTGCCACAAATTAGTGACATTGTATCCATCCCAACAATCAGATTACATTTCCAAAAAGTTCAAGATTAATAAAGCAGCAGAAATACAGGTATAAAATTTTTAAACACTAAGTTGGATTCTCGTTCTGTAAACATGGTAATAGACTTAATTTCATACTGTATGCATGGGAATGGAAAAATATTTTTTAAAGTCAATTGATGCACAATATCAATACCAATACACAATTGATACACAGTCACAATGTTCACTCACAGCTGGTCTCATATTTTTATATCAACAGTAATGCATTGTGTTAGCACAAAGAAAAGCTGAATAATTTATCACATATAATAGATACATCACTGGAAAAATCAGCGCAGAACAAACAAGATTTCAATAACGCACATTTTTTTCAGTACAAGGTCAAGAGAATTAGCAACTTGCAATTGTCGATTCTCGGTTTATGTGACTAGACACTTGGGATAAGGTGCTAGCAGCGACAAGTACCATAAGTTTCCTGTGTATTCACTTACTGTTCTATTCTCTTCACCTGCCCTCCACATTCTGTAGGTTCTGTGGTCAGGGAAATATATCATTCTCTGTCACAATTTGGATGAAAAGAGATAAATTGGTCTTCAATCGAAGACAACCTACCACTGTTAAAAATCCTGCTCAGGAATGATTGTAAACTTTAGTGAATCTATTGTTTGATGACTGTGATTGTAATCAGTGTGATTTCAATTGACTTTATCTATGCGCATCGAACTAAAACTATTTAAATTTTTTATGATTATATGTTTTGAATCTCAGAATTTTTATATACTTTCCTTTTCCAGTGCAATTAATATTTTGACATCGACATGGCAGAAAAACCTTTTACAAAAGAAGAATTGAATTTTTTCAAATTTGCATCGATTGTTCTCAATGAATTCCCAAAATTGTTACGTCAAACATTTATAATAATGTGGGATAATAGGATTGCACCATTTCCTGGTTGTCATGTGTGGGATGATTCACCCGCTGTTCGGAACCTTCTTCTCATTAGAGAGGGTGGAAAAACTAATATACCAACAAACAAGTCAATAAATGAATGGGATTGTACTGCTTTGTTTCAAGCAATAATTTACTCCAAGATTTTTGGACTAACTACCACAAAGGCCACCGAGACACTCAGTCAACAATATCTAAAGAAGAAACCGAATCCTTTTCATTCCACCTTGATCAGTCCAACTGGTAAACAAGATGAATCGTTAACTTTAGCCATCGACCAACTTCGTTTGCTCAGAAATATCTTATGCCATATTCCCAAGCCCTTCCTAACTAAAATTGAGTTCGACCAGTATGTTCAAGTTGCCAAAGATGCATTTGCAGTCATAGGAGTTGCGTCAGATCGTATTGATGAAATCAGCTGCCTTGGAGAGGAAGACTTTCCAACTAACAAAATGAATGAATTGAACGAAAGAATTAAGGACGAACTACAACAATGCAATAAATTCCTTGAAAATGAAGTAATACAAAAATTATCCGATCAGGAGGAAAACATGGATCTCGTTTTCCAGAAATTGGATGAGATAAAAGAGAATATCAAGAGTAGCGGCAGAGGTAAATATAATTCATTTTATTCCATATCTTAGGAGATTAAAATACTCGTTTATTATTTCCTTTGATTATGAGTCTGCTGCCAATTTAATGCCCGTCGTGCCAATTAATTTACCAATCTGGAACCAACACGCCAGTTGAACAAGTACGGTGCAGATGCATTAATTCGGTATTCGGTAATAAAGATGCATTTTCCAAACCAAAAAAATATTCCACATACTCTTGACGTCCTATATAAAAATCTAAATCTCTTTTTGTCAACAACACGACGACGTCCTCGAACCAGACCTCACGCAATATTTTGACGTACTCTTGACGTTCCCGTCCTGTATCTAAATCTGTCGAATAAACTTTTGGAAATTAATTGATGCAATTTGTATCGTAACGTCTCGTATGAGGTGCAAGTATCCTAGAGCGCTTTCCTCTAAGCGGCAAAAATGCATGGTCAAACCTGTCATACTTTGAATTGAGTTTGTCGTTACGATTTTACCGCGGTGAAACTGCTTTTTTCGTTTTATGAAGGTATAAATGACGATGGGATTAAATGCAAATCACAACACCATAAAATACTAGTAATCTGTCTGTACCTAAAATACCACGGGATCGCTCTTGCCGTGCAAACGAAAGCACCCTTAATGTTTTTCATCTTCGTTCGGTGCTGTTATAACGGTTTCCATTATTAAGATGGAAGTTTTTTTTTATGTTTGATTTTACCGTGAACTGGTTTACAGAAAGAATGCTCTTTAGATGACCGGAACCCTGAGTGTATACATAGGTATTTTTATTGAGTGACAAATAAAAAAGTCACATAATATTATTATAATATCATTATATCACTTCTTAGATACTCAGGTAAAACAAATTTAAGTAGCGATCCGGAAGTGGTAGCCTTGCCGGCGGCCAGAGGTTTTTGAACGATTAATCACGATTTTACTTTAACACTTTACTTTTATTGTCAACAATACGCTAGTGGTGATAATGCAAAGACTCAAATGTGATATTAAATGAATATGTGATGTTGCTACTCTGAGTCATACCTGTCTTTTCGGTCACAGTTTCACCGAGTCTGTCAACTCTACTATATATGCATGGTTACCTAATTAATGCATGCGGCTTACATTAGAAAGCCTCGTGTTTTAAACTAGGCCAGGTGATAACTTATAAGTGGAACTTATAGAAGCAATGTCTAAGGAAATGGCAGCAAAGCTACCTATAGGTAGCGATGGAGTATTTTATTTCTGCGTTATAGTTTCAGGGAAAGAATGCGTTAGTTTAAACAGCGGCTCAGAGAGTGAAAAAAAGGTCGATGATCCTTCAGTCATTGGAACTGCTCTGAAAAATGAAAAAACATCGATAATGGCAGCTGAAAGCCCTGGAATATCCACAGAATCAAAATTGACAGAATTATCAAGGTAACATGAAACTGATTTGACCTCATCGGAATGACTCTTCTCCTTGAATATATGTTTTAAAAATTATTGTCGAAATTCAGCCCTCTTTTTATAAAATGAGTCTTGACACTTGATAGTATTTTACTTTTCAGGCTGATGGGATGTAGTTCCGAGGAAGTAAAGCGCGATTGTAAAACAGAAACTGAACCGCTCGATTCATTCAGAGAGAAAACAAAATTTCCAATCCCAGCTTCAGTTGAGAGACCAGCTGAAAAGACGTGGAAAAGCAAGCTTTATGAATACTGTCAGCGTATAAAAGTAGAGCCAAAATGTTATGAAACCAAAGATGAACGTACTGGGGAATTTACAGGTTTTATAACAATATTAGACAAAACATTCGAAAGCACTGGGTCTTTTCCTACAAAAAAAGTCGCCAAAGAAATTGCTGCGAAAATAGCAATGGAGTATTTTAATGGACTCTCTTCAGAAAGCGGTACTGGAAGTAATGTTAACGAAAAGGAAGGTGCATGTCGGGAGATTTCTACAACTGTGGAAGACGACACAGTATCGTTAACCTCCATGAAACCAGCCAGTCAGTTACAAAGGTAACTTTACCATAGATTCCTTTAATTTGTCTCCCATGTCTTAACACAATCACGTACCCAGGATAATTTTTCTTCATGATAGGGCGTCGCCGGAAATGACTGGTCGGTTTGATATATACAATTTAGCAGATTTTTTTTACTTACAATATCACAATTTTACTTACAATTTCACACAATCTCGTACTGAGGATAATTTCCTTCATGATAGCCTTTGATAGGACGTCGCCGGAAATGACTGGTCGGTTTGATATATACAATTTAGCAGATTTTTTTTTACTTACAATATCACAATTTTACTTACAATTTCACACAATCTCGTACTGAGGATAATTTCCTTCATGATAGCCTTTGATAGGACGTCGCCGGAAATGACTGGTCGGTTTGATATATACAATTTAGCAGATTTTTTTTACTTACAATATCACAATTTTACTTACAATTTCGCACAATCTCGTACTCAGGGTAATTTTCCTTCATGATAGCCTTTGATAGGACGTCGCCAGAAATGACTGGTCGTTTTGATGTTAGATTTGCCTTTCTTTCTAATACAAGGCTCTCCTTGCACTTCTTTCCTTTTGCAATTCCTTTAATTTCAATCGATTGACTTTACAGTCAGTTAACACGAATATATGGATATGCCCTTCTACCTCAACCCCAATCCCCTCCCCCTTCGCCACATCCAATTATCGATGCTAGCTACGCCACTTCTCACAATGTAAAACATAAAAAAACATCATCTACCCGTCGGCAAGGAAAAGTGAGAAGATTATTCCATCATCATCCTCAACCAAACCGATTATAATGTTCATTTTGATAGCGATATACAGAAAATTCAGCTCTTTTTATAAAACGTGTCTTGGCGGTAACTATTAAAGTTTGCTTTTACTGAATTTTACTTTTCAGGCCGATAGGATGTAGTTCTGAGGAAGTAGAGTTCGATAATAATACAGAAATTGAACGGCCTGAATCATTCAGAGAGAAAACAAAATTTCCAATCACACCTTCAGTTGAGAGACCAGCTGAAAAGACGTGGAAAAGCAAGTTTTATGAATACTGTCAGCGTATAAAAGTAGAGCCAAAATGTTATGAAACCAAAGATGAATGCACTGGGGAATTTACAGGTTTTATAACAATAGACAAATTAGACAAAATATTCGAAAGCATTGGGTCTTTTCCTAATAAAAAAGTCGCCAAGGAAATGGCTGCAAAGACAGCAATGGAGTATTTTAATGGACTCTCTTCAGAAAGTGGTACTGGAAGTAATGTTAACGAAGAAGAAGGTGCATGTCGGGAGATTTCTACAACTGTGGAAGACGACACAGTATCGTTAACCTCCATGAAACCAGCCAGTCAACCTAAATTATCTGAATTGGCAGAAAATCAGAATTTACGAAGGTAAATTTTCTTTACCTATTTTTTTTCAATTTCCTTTAATTTGTCTTCCATGTCTTAACACAATCTCGTACTCCGGGTAATTTTCCTTCATGGTAGGGCGTCTCCGGAAATGACTGCTCGCTTTGATCATAGACAATCCAAAAGACAGGGACTGGAAACGCAAGCTAAAACACTTATTATGCTGACGCGCCATCCGTGATATGGCTTTATCACGTAAATTTTTACGTTGCCAGGCAACCGGGCTCTTTATTCAGAAAAAATAATGCAAAGTAGATTCATCAAAAGTTTGCATATTTTGAAAGATTTTTTAAACATAAATATTATATTTCTACCTGACCTTTAAGTCAGATAAATTTTCAAGGTAAGTGCGTTTTCATTTTTCATTTTGAGTGTAAACAGTGATCATAATTCCAGTTCCAGAAGTGTTTGCATCAAAAATATACGCACGTAAAAATTAGGTAGTTTTTTGGGACCCGGTAACTTGAAACCAAAGCCATAAATTTTCTTCGACCGCATACAAATAGCACCTTATATTACACAAGAATGCATTAGGACAGCGACTGCAACTTGTAACTACATGCAGACTAGTGTGTCAGCCCGACAGTAAGAACCCTTTTCAGTTCCAACCACAAAACGATCGCCATGTATGCACTATTAATTTGTAAACTGTAACTACAATTTTGATAAATTGAGCAACTTTGCCTTACATTGTGTAAACAAAATAATACAGGGTATACATCTATGACCCTTTTCAGCCTCCTTTTGCGCTTGAAAAGCTAAGAATCGCCAATAACTGCATGCGTCGTGTTTTGATGTTAAAATGTCACTTTTTTGTTCTCGTAAAAATGTACCTAGTTGGAACCCTATAAAATCACTTCGACCCAATTTCAGAGGATCATTTTTATATATTTGACACAATAAATCAACTAACTGTGCACTTATCGCATTTTCCAACATCGTCTTATATTAAAAAAGTTATTATTATAAAAAAACTGCGTGCGTTGTATTTTTTGCTAAACTGAGTGTCGCCATTGTTTTCATCGAAATATGTGCCTATTAAACTTACTTTAGGCAAGTTTTAGAGCCCCATTTGAAGATAGTTTAAACAAAAAACAATAAACTGTTAACTTATTGCTTTTACAAACATATTCTTTGCGTTATTGAAGCTACAAATCACCAAATAACTGCGTGCGTTGTCTTTTTGCTGAGAAGTGTCTCAATTGTTGTTCTCGAAAATGGAGTTCTACATGAGCCCGCAAAATGTGCCGGCCGTATCACGGAGAGCGCACGCGAAAACAATAGCGTTTCCAGTCCCTGTCTTTTGGATTGTCTATGCTTTGATGTATTAAATTTTGCACACATCTTTTTTTGCTTACAAAATCACAATTTTACTTAACAATTTTCACAGAATCTCGTACCCAGGATAGTTTTCCTTCGTGGTAGGGCGTCGCCGGAAATGACTAGTCGCTTTGATAAATACAATTTTGCACATCTCCTTTTTACTTACAATATCACATCGTTGTACTAATACTGCCAATAATGGAAACTTTGGAACAAATAACAGAGAGCTCTAATTGCTCGTAATATGTTATACTGTTAGAGGTTCCGTTCACATGTATGCGAAGGTTGCACCCTTGTGAAAAAGCAGATGTGTGAGAAAGGCCGCTAAATTGGCCATGTAGTCGGCTCATCTGGATAAATTAGATAACGATGATGCACAATTTAGCACAGGGGCCTAGAAACGAGTCTGTCTTCGAATCTCGTATTTACCTTTCTATTAAAATAGAAAAATGCAACATTCATAATTCAATACTATTGCCAGAGAAGTGCCGGGCGGAAAGCGTATTCGCGGATGATAAATATTAAAGTGCAACATGCAGAATATGCAAACTATCAAATGGTGGCCTACACCAACGAGTGGTAGTCCCTTAGGTCCCGAAACCCGAGGGACCTCAAAACTGAAAAATACTTGTCCGTGCGATTTGGGAAACTGGAACTGACGTGGTGTGCTCCTTCACTTCTGGTCAAAGCTAGTTTCCCGTTTACGTTTGTGACTTTGATTGTTGGTTTAAATTGGTGTGATTTCACGGAAAATTTATATTTTCCTATTAGGTTTAATTGTGGTATATAACAAAAATGTATAATTTTTCAGCCAGATTACACCAAGTCGCAAGACAGCAACCAACCCTTTGGAAAGTAATGACGGGAAAACTTGGAAAAGCATTCTTAATGATTATGGACAGAGCATAGGAGCAGAGATAACGTCCGAAGATATATTGAGTACAAACGTTAGGAAGGAGGTAGCGTTTAGATGTGTGGTCAAAATCTTGGACAAATCTTTCGAAACTGTTGAAAACTATTCTTCTAAAAAAACTGCGAAGGAAATGACAGCAAAAGAGGCAGTTCTGTATTTAAGAGCTTATTCTTCCTTGAAGAGATGCCTGGAGAAAAGAAATTTAGATTATAGTTTGGGATTTGTCACCACCCAAAATCCAATCACAAACAAATATTCTTCCAAGATTTACCTAGGAAAGCGATGCTTTAAGGGAAAAGAGCCGAAATTTACAAGAAACGAAGCTGAGATTCATGTTATCGAAACAGCAATTGATACTTTCGATGGACGTTCCGATAAACCTGGTCAATATTTCCAGGATTCTTTAAAATTGTATCACGAAGAGATTGGTTGTGAAGCATTTCCAAAGTATGAGGTTGCCAAAAGTAGTGACAATGGAAATTTTATTTGTGAAGTTAAAGTAAAGAAAAAGTATGAATTCATCTGCGAGGAGAGAAAAACGTCAAAGACGGATGTACAAAATTATTTAGCAGAAAGAGCGGTTAAAACTTTGGAAGACGAAAAAGTGACCACTCCAGTTTCTGCAGATGCGAAAATTTGGCTGACTTATTTTCTTCAGAATCAAGATGGTGAAACAAAACTAAAGTATGAGTTACAAGAAGAGTCTGGCAAGTTTTATGGTAGTCTGTATTTTTATGTTGTTGTTTCATTTGAAAGTTTGACTTCACAAGCAACAAAAGAAGAGGCAATCGCTAGTTCTGCGATGTCTGCATGTAATGCTATAATGAATCAGCCCTGAATTAAGAACGAATATATCATTAGTAATTCTTTAACATGATTTACGTGTAAATCGTTTTAAAATGAAGCTATGAAGCTATAATCTGGGGAATGGATCAATAGTTCTGCCATATGATAATTAGTAATCTTTGGATGCCTCGAAGAGTTAAATTTAAAATGAATGGAATCTATAGTCTGAAAGAAGTAATCAATAGATCTGCAATGTCAGCATAATGAGCTAATTAATTAACTAAAATGTAATTGATACATAATTTCTAGATGCATGAGGTAATTGTAATACATATATTTTCATGCTATAATATGTGAATCAGCTTTGATTTAGAGAAACGAGAATGTCATTAGTGATTTTAAGATGCTTTAGGTTTAAATTATATTTTAAATGAGAGAAACTAGCCAAATTTAAAGAGCTATAAATGTATTTTGGATGCTTTACATAGTTAGACTACAATAATTCTTAGAGATGGAATTTATTCTTGCATTAAATCAGACTCTAATCCACGTTGTTTTTTTTTACTTTAGTATAAAAGTTCATATCTTTAAAATCATGAGAGACACAATTGCGGAAAAGTGCTGCCTTGACAATATGGCAGACACGGTACTTAATAACTTTTAATTCGTTTGAACAAAATACTTTAAGAAAACAAGGTAATGTACCTCACATTTTAAACGCAAAAATGTAAAAGGTATGCCTGGTATTTCTCGTTTGGTTGCAAAATATTATCCGACCTACCTGCCATTCAATATTGACATTTATATTGAAAAATAAGGACTACGTTTTTATTTGTTTTCTATGATAGTGGCCATAATTTTGAGTAGTTTGAAATCACGAGTGGCGAATGTAGCGACAGATGTCGACCATAAGTAAAACTAAGGTTAAAGGGGCTATCTGTAAAACAAGGAATGGGGAATCCGGGAGTGGAATGGGGAATGGAATGAGGAATAAGAAGCCGGAATGGAAAAAGCCGGAATCTGTAAAACTCGCAAGGAAAAAAGGCAGAATCTGTAAGACCTGGAATGAGAAAAGCAGGAATCTGTAAAACCCGGAATAAGAAAAGCCAGAATCTGCAAAACCCGAAATAGAAAAACCGGGTAGCTTTGATGCGTCAGATCTATATAGTATTTAATATAATAGACACTACATATTGTCATTCGCTGGTTATTCCGTTTTATTGCAGCATCATTTTATTAGTGAAATCTTCCGACTGCATTATGCATGCATGAAATTATACCTACTTACTTACCTAGGCCTGTTGCTCCAAGAGGAGCATAGGCCATCGACAACAGTCCTCCATTGCACTCGGTTCTGGGCTACCTCTCCGCTGCCTGCCAGGTGGTTCCGTACTCCTTCAGCTCTGCTTCCGTGTCTCGCCTCCAGGAGTTCCTGGGCCGTCCTCTCTTTCTCTTGCCCTGAGGGTTCCACAGTAGAGCCTGGCGTGTGGTGCTGGATGCTGGTGTCCTGAGGGTGTGTCCGACCTAGCCCCACTTCCTTCGTAAGATTTGTCTGTCGACTGGCTCTTGACCCACCCTCTCCCAAAGTTGGATATTGCTTATCTTTTCAGGCCATCTGATGTTGAGGATGCGCCTAAGGCAGGAGTTAAAAAACGTCTGAATCTTTTGCTGTGTTGCTTTGGTCATGCGCCAGGTCTCTGCTCCGTAGTGCCCCAGCAGCTTCCACAAGGTCTCTCGGTCCACGCTGTCGATCGCCTTGAGGTATTCAATGAAGTTGACGTACAGAGGCGAGTTCCACTCTAGCGACTGCTCGACGATAATTCGCAAGCTGGCTATCTGGTCGGCGCATGATCTTTTGCACCGAAAGCCTGCCTGCTGTCCGGCCCTGCAGCCTTCCCGTTCTTGAGTGCTGCTATTGATTTCCTGATCTCTGCTTTGGATGGTGGTTCGCAGCTGATCGGGAGATCTGTCTCTGCTGGTTGGATGTCTGGTGGTTTTCTGTGACAAACAATCTGGTTTTCTCTGACATGATCAGGGGATCTCCAAGTGGCTTTGTGGATCCTCTTGTGTGAAAAGATGCTGCCTCCAATCACAAGCTGGTTCAAGGAAACACAGGTCTGCGAACCTCTCACCGTTCTCGTTCATCTGCCCTAACCCGTGCTTGCCCATGACTTCTTCATACCCGGTGTTATCGCCTCCGATCTTGGCGTTGAAGTAACGCATTAGAATGGTCATTTCATTCTTTCCTGCCTTGTCAAGGACCGACTGTAGGTGTTCGTAAAAGTCGTCCTTCTTCTCATCCTCCACGTCGTTTGTGGGGGGCATAGCACTGAATGACGCGGAGATTGATATTTTTCTTCTTGACGGAGAACTTGGCTGTGATGATCCGGAGGCTGACAGGTGCCCGGAGTAGAGCAGCGTCTCGCCGGAGCTCAGTCTCAACTGTCCTGCCTGCAGCCACCTCGTTTCACTCAGCCCTAGAAGACGTTGTTGTTCTTCATCTCGCTCGCTATTTGTGTCGTTCCCCCTGCCTCGTACATTGTTCGTACATTCCAAGTAGCGATCCTGGCGTTTTTCCTGGGTGTCTAAAGGGGGGTCGGCCCTACAGCTTCCTTTCGGCTTTCACTGCAGCGCGTCATAGTCCTTCGTGAAGGAGGCCCTTCCTCGCCCAGGACGGGTTGATGTGGATTTGTTGTCAATGCTTCTGTAACTGCTTCTTTTTTTATGGGAGGAGGTAGTTAGCCTCCTGCCCAACCCCCAACCGGGGGGACCAGGGGAATTTTTATGTCAGAGGACCCATTTCTTAGACGACCGTCAACCAAGACTATAACGAGCTCATTCTACCCGGGGAAACTATACCTACTAGTCACATACTTTATGACTGCTATCATGCAGTCTTAAAAAGACATTATTTATTAAGCCTAACTTTTACTGGACACAAACGTAAGCACAAGCATCAAGACAAAATGTCCTACAAAGGGAATAAGGGATGGATGCAGTAAGTGTGAGCAAGCCAAAACAAAAGACGTTTTCCACCTTTCCGCTTGATCTTTACAAGTCATTACGCGATCCTTTTCTTTAGTGTATATCCGTTTATGTTTCTGCAGTTGTACAATTCGAGGTACAATTAGGCTTGCGTTCAGTGAGACAATACTTTATACATGAATGAATTTAGCATGCCGCACTGGCTGGATGTCTAAATCGTATAATACAGTGTATGCAAAGTCGAGTGCGAAGTACTACTACGTCATTCAAAAATCACTAGCGAAAAGTAAACGTGTCCATGAACTTTGGACAATAATACAAAATAAAACGTGTAAGAGGGTCTAATGTCCGGTTTACAGTCATTCCGCCGCAGCCAACATGTCTGCGTGAATTCTAATTCTGTCCTGCTTATTGACAGTTACGCTCTGCGCTCTGAGCTAGCGCAAAAGAATGCTTTTTCCATCCCGGGTTTTACAGATTCCGGCTTTTCTCATCCCGGGTTTTACAGATTCCGACTTTTTCCGTTCAGGGTTTCTCATCCATTCCCCATTCCACTCCTCGATTCCCCATTCCTTGTTTTACAGATAGCCGGTTAAAGGCTGCATATTTTAGAGACCCTTGTCGTGAATCTGTAACATAATCTGTATGGATTGATTTGGTATTGTTGACGAAGTCGAGTTCCGTAGCAAACAAGTTACAATTAAATAGTTCTTGTGTTTCTTTATTACGAAACATTACTGCACATTGGATTTGGGGGTATGTTTTTTAGTTTCTATTAAATGCAAGCCTTCGTTTATCTGTCATAATGGCTTATTATTAAGCGCTTAAACAGATCAGCATTATTATGATTAGTCTTTACGCCCTTTTACTCAAATACTGATCACATCCTGAAATCGAAACTGAACTCATTATAGACATTTAGGTGATATTGCAGGATTATTCTTTTTTTGTGCTCTTTTTCGACTGACAACCCTTGCTATTAACTGATTTTTGTAATCAAACAGCGATGCCTTAACACTGACATTTTTGCCGTCTATAAACTAGAGTAAACAATATTTTTATTAGACTGGCTTTGGTTTCATCTATGTAATGCGCAACCTCAATCATTTTGAAAAAGATGACTAAATCACAACTTTCTGCTTTAATTGCAGTTAATATCAATTTTAATTTTATAATATTGAGGGCGAAACCAGGATCTTTTAAGATTAAAATCTATCCGTCGACGACTGCAGTCGGTAATATAACCTGTCGCAATAATACACGGCCAAAAATTGATCAGGTTGTCGCATCAAGGGTGAATAATTCTGTGCTGCACCCTGGGAACAGTATTGTTAACAATGCTTTTGAACCTTGTTGAATCATCAATGTTGATGCAATCACGATGCGATGTTGTTGTAACAAGTTGTAGGTGTAGGTTATGCAATACTTACTGATGTATGACTGCATGGTTAGGCTGCATGGTGTAGCAAGACAATCTATTTGATAGGTTGCTATGGCTGACTTTGTGCAAATCCCTCAGCCCTTGGGTAAATTTCGCGTAAAAAGTTGAATGTTTGCCCCGGTTACGTACGTTTGGGGAAAAAGCATGCTTTTGAACACAGTTTCTTTGCCTGAAAACTACATCATAACTACATCATTTAAGCACCTATTTCAACTCTCGTTGCTAAATCGGGAGCTAAGTAATGTAAAAACGTTATAAGAAGTGTATTGTTCGTTTCTGTAATTATTTTTTAATATTTTATAATATATTTTTTCATCAATGTCATGATCATTACAGATATTTATACACTACTGTATAATTACTGGGCGGACTGGGCCACAGGGATACCGGAAAATTTCCCGGTTGGCCCTTGATTCAGTAAATGCTTTTTGGCGCCCCATTTTGGAGAAAATTATGGAGGAAATGATAAAGCCATTGAAGTAAAACACAGAAAAGATAATCTGCTCTAATTCATGTATTTTGAAACTCGGCATTGTAGCGGTCAAATTTTAAACGCGACATGGCAGCACACGCATTGTCAATATGTTGCTCATGTTATAGAGCTACAAATGGCGCTCCCTGTTTTAGTTTTCCCGGTAAATCATGTATAGGCCAGTCCATCCTGGTAATAGCTATTTTTATATTGCTTTCGCTCCGTTTTATTGTTGTTACTTCATCATTATA
The DNA here is from genome assembly GCF_004324835.1 of Dendronephthya gigantea. Lineage (NCBI taxonomy): Eukaryota > Metazoa > Cnidaria > Anthozoa > Malacalcyonacea > Nephtheidae > Dendronephthya > Dendronephthya gigantea. The sequence goes on from NW_021163087.1 coordinate 827,953, forward strand.
GGCAACTGCTTATGAGAGAAAAACATGAAAGAAAACATTTATCTTTTTGATAATTGGACTGTCATTATACGTGTTCGACCTGGTATCAGATATTTATGTTGCAATTCAGTATTACAAAAAAAGCGAATGGTGGTGGTTCGTACTTACTTTATTATTCATCGTTATTCCAACGTTTATCTTAAATTTTGAAGCAAGCTGGCAAGCAGAAGAATTTTGTATTCCATGTATTGATGGAACAATTCATTCTATTTGCGGTAGTCGTGACGAAAACTATGTTTCCGTTTATTCGTGTCTCATGTGTTGCACATGCTATTCATATTTCCTGCGCTACGTGCAAGAAATTCGACAGTGGTGGAAAGAAAACTTGGAATGTTCCCCGTGCAGCAATTTCAGTGAGGAATGTAAGTGTGTGAAATGTGTTCGACATCGACACGAAAAAGAAAAATCGGTCAAGTCTTCATGCGACCTTGCACGTCTAAACTACCATGAAACCATTTTTGAATCCGCTCCACAATGGTGCGTTCAAAATTACGTCATGCTTCGTCAATGGTACTTTCCATGGTACACTATCGTATCGACCGTTATTTCATTTTTATCTTTGGTTTGGAGCATAACGTCTCTTGAAAAAGCGCAAAGAAAAAAAGCGTGTTTAGAAGCAGATCGAGAGGTGGCTAATGGTAAATCTACTCTTGTATTCGTAGTTTGGAAACTTTGTGCTTTACTGGCCAGGTTATCAGCACTCGTAATTTTTGCCTTTGCTTTTAAGTATCATATTTTCATTTTCATTGTTCTGCACTATTTTCTTGTGGCTCAAATTAATCTTCTGTGGGAACGAGCTCACAGAAATGGAGCAAATATTGGTTATGAAAATGGAGCAAATATTGCTTATGAAAGTCAAGCAAATTCAACTTTAACTTTCTTTTACCATTGTTTTACTTCTAATGCCTTGTTCAACATTTCCGAGGGAAAATCTCAAAATAGCGTACTTCGCTCGATTTCCCTGTTACACATAATATTTGTGTTGGAAAATATTCTTCTTACATCACTTTCATTATGGACATTGCCTGATATAGGCCTAAAGGACAATAATTTTAAGATAGGTATTTTTTGCTTTGTATTTGGTATGGATGTCATATCTACAATATTTTTTCAGTTGTATTACAAGTTCTTTAAACTAAAATTAAGTAGCGAACATATGCAAATTATTCAAGACGACAGCGACGCAGTTGACGGTGAAATATCGGAGAGCTGCATCTATTTTGAAACTTCAGTTTGATGTTTGACAAAAAACAATATCCTGATTATAGAAAAGTAAATAAAAATGAAGAACTGGACGATTCAACTTAAACTGGATGACTTGTTCACCTCTTTCCAAGTTTCGTTTGCATATATTTACATGCTTATCCATTCTTTAAAAATAATCTCGCAATAATCAGACAATTGTAACCGTTTCTATCTTATTAAAGATTGAAACACCTAGCAAGCGACGATTAATTGTTTGTTTATTCCCGAAGCTCGTTGGTTGCATTTTTTGGTTTGTCTCAATTGCAATCAGACGTGTCAATCAGTGTATCTTAGGTTTAATGACGGACTGCATCCATGGATATTCAATAAATGCACAATTCTATAGTAATTATTTTAATCTATAGCTATATATACTAGTATTTCCATGAAAAAAGTGTTTATATTTTGTTTAATAATTCATTGATAATAGCCAATAAATTTTACACTTTGTTGCCTCGCCTTGTTTGTCATGCTGAAATGTATTCGGGGTTTGTACCTGGCGAAGCGTGCGTGACCCAGAAAGTTGAGTTGAATGCTACTGCATGTCGAAGTGTAGAACCTTATTCTGCCCGCTTTGTCTATTTTGCTAATCAGTAAAACATGTACCGACTTCAAAGTATAATATTTTTTTATTTTAAATATACTTCAACACATTTAACAATAATTCATCAATTTATCATTTCCATTTGAAAATCGTTATCTGCACGTAAAGTTCTGTATTTTACATATAACAAAGGCTATGTACACATGATATCATTTTCGAGGTCTATTTGAATCAAATATCTTTTATCGCTTTTGTATTTTGATGATCTTTCCTAATTCAGGAAAGCATTTGTTATTGTACTTTCTTTCATGTTGTTTACATGAAAAATCAACGAAAAGGATACCATCTCTGTACATAGTTTGAATATTCCGTCATATTAAATAATTTCTGTCCGATTATCAGTGGCGTAACGGATGAAAATGGTGCCCTTAGGTATATTTGTTGTGGGGGCCCTAGCTGTTTGTCATGTTTTCACTTGAAAAATAATTTGAGAGCTGAAACTTGTAAATTTACATTAGTGTATTACTTCATTAGTTATAGAATTAATAGAACATGGATAATAGAATAGAGAATTCAGCCATGGTCGATGGATACTTTATTATTTAATCTACCATCATTAATGCTGCATTTTCCTTTGCAATCAACCTCATACCCTAGGCCTATCTTTGGCATAACAATTTGTTTTTAACCTGACTTTTTTATGCCACACACTGACACGCCGTTTTTCTTTAACAATCGTGGTGATAGACGACAATCAATGGGGGCCCTCTCTTAGTTCTTGTCCTAACCCGACCATACGTCCGTTACGCCACTGCCGATTATCAATTAGATTATAGTTCGGATCGTACATTACATTGTCATCAAATTATCATTATCTTCAATGAAGCGTCAGGAAGTTGATGCAATAAATATAGCCTAAAGAAGATAAAAGAGAGCGGTATTTTTAGGCATGATCAGTAGAGTTTGACTTCAACGCCAGTATTCTAACTAACTCATAGAGTGCAGGAGATCTCAATCTTCTCATAACTTTCCACGACGGTATTTTCAGTCAAACAATAGCTTGATTTTCAATGTTTGTCCTGAAATCTTTTCATTTACTAAGAAAGAACTTTCTCATTCATCAGTAATAAAAAAATTTCAATGTCACCCTCAAAAGAGTGTGAGTCAGCGTTTTGAATACATGCAGGCGTAAAGGTCTGTTCACACGATCGAATTTTGTTGGATCCAATTTACTTCTGATGTATGAAATAAAGTCGGCTATTGATGAAGCCGTAGTGCATTGGCTTCAGTGGATTTGCTGATATAGCTACAAGCCTGCAATACAACACAACAGATCAGACTATAAAACATCCATCAAAAGTGAACTGGATCTAACAAACTTGGATCGTGTGAACAGACGAAACAGTCCATGGTTTGCCATTACAAAAGACATGATGAGAATGGGAAAATGCATTGAATTCAGGGGCTCTCTCAGCACAGTTATGGGGGCGTACCTGAAACACAACAAAATATTTTTTGATCACTGTTTATGGCAAATGAGGGAACTTTGCAAACTGTCTTGCGTCAGAATAAGCATTGTCTAATATTTCCTCGAACTTTCGATCCATTTTTTGAGAATTATGTCTGTTTTCAGGATTACGTTGTTTTGTCGCTGAAACTAATCCGTCTCCGTCTACACCAAGATTAGTGAGTCCTTCTTCTAATACCGCTGACCCTCGGTCTGTTTCTTGTGTTGCAGCTTTTGATTTCTTGCATCTGAAAAAAACCCGTCATTTCTAGTTCACTGATTGCCTATCAGTATAAATAGTCCAAACTTATAATTGTCCAAACAAATATTTTTACATTAATATATTATACTTCAGGGGCCGGTTGTTCGAAAGGTGGTTAAAGTTATCCACCGGATAGTGAATATTTTAAACGTTAAAATCATCCTCACCACTTGGCATGGCCAAGATTAAACTTCACAATTTTGAAGTTTACACTAGTTTCTAACGATTGTAAATTAATATAAGTAACTTTATCGTTCTTCAAAGCTTTTTTACGACGGTTGAAAACCCACTATCCAGTGGATAACTTTATCCACCTTTCGAACAACCGGCCCCAGACAATTAGTTTAAGAATCTCATCGTCCGTATGGATTATATAATCTGTTAATTTCGGTTGTGAAATATCATGCATCTACTATCATGTGATCTCGACTTGCGGGAGAATCAAGGCCAAAGTACGTTACTTCTAGTTTCTTTCATCTTTTTGCAAGATGAAGCAGTAAAGATAAAAGTATTTAAAAGAGATTTTTATAAAGAAAGGCATCCAGGTTGCAGGCGCTGAAAGTGTTTTTTCTGCGATCTTTTTCAATTACCCGGAAACAGGCGGAGAATGAACGAGGTTGACCTAACCCGACCTTATAAAGAGGATTCACTGCTCCCTGACTATGCCATACATTACTATATTAATAGAGTAACTCAAAAGCCGCGTCAGGACTATATTTACCTTTTCCGAAGAACGAGAATCATCAATATTAAAGCAACCAAGAGCACAACAAAACAACACGTTGAAACAATCGTTATTGTTATAATACTTCTTTCGTTCATTGTTCTATGACATACCTGCAGAAAATTTGTATGATATATGTTAATGAACGTGTCGGTACATAAGAAAAACTTCATTTTCGTGACCAACCTATTTGCATGTGTTGTTTATTCCTATACTATTATAACGCTAGATACAACTGAAACTAATTTAAAATTAATTTCTCTAGTGTCCATCTTTGGTAAAAATTTAAGACTAAAAATAAGATTTATTAACTTCAATCATGACTTAACATATTAAGTATAAACTGCTAAATTGCTAGATTTTAAAGTGTTAAGTATATTTCTTATCCTCCAATCGTGTTCATACTAATTAAAACGTGCAATTGTACTAGGAATAAAAGATTGTTCATGTCTTTTAGTGTGTGAAATTGCGTGCGCATATGACCTGGAAGATGATTTACCTTCAACGACGCCTGTATTATTAAGGGTTTATTAGGCGGTTGTTATTTCTGCAGGCGAAAAGGTTGGGGAAGTAACAGCCATAACTGATCTTATAATATACTGGGTATAGAAACTATATTTAAAGACAAATTGAAGCCAGAATTTCTTTGAATGAACTTTCAGAGACACGTGAAACCGAGAGAAATAGTCATTTATGGTTCTCTGCAATTGAAGGAAGACTTTGTAATCGATTTAGAACATAATTTTAAAGTGGAAACCTATAATTTATAGTTACTACGAGAGACTCCTACTAAAATTCGTGTCGTTTTTTTTCTTTCAATTTGGGATTCGAAAGTTTAGTGAAATTCAAGCCTAGCTTTCGTCAGGTATAATAATTCAGTGTACTATGAGATCAGTTTAGACAGGTTTCAGCTGAACTCTTTCTAACTAATGCATCTCATCTAACGATCACAATTTCTTATAGCGTACGATGACATAAGCATTCCAAACAAGTGATTTATTCAACATATGTACATTATTATCACGAAAATGAGAGCCCTGCAATATGAGACATATCGGCTATAATTATAACCATTAGACATATTGCTAAGTAAGCATTATGGGCAAATTCAAACGGCTTTAATCAAAATTGGCCATCTTTAAATGTGCTTTGAATATCGAAAAAAGTTTGAAAAGCAATAAATTTTTAGGTTTTTTACCCTGCCCTACGGCAAAAAAAATTGACCTCATTTAACCTGCCATTTAATTTAACCAACCACAAGATCTTGAACGAATTCAAAAGTGAGCTATTTCTATGATTTTTTATGATTTGAATCACGATGAAGCATTGTAGTCCTATTACACCTTCTAAATCTTACAAGTCTTTTTAATCCTTCAAAAGCCTTTCAATTTCAAATTATGCAATATTTCTTGATTGCTGACGTTTCTTAACGCTGAAGTGCATGAGAAAATCTGTCCAAACGCGCAACCACAACAAAAAAGTGTTACCATGGTATTAAAATTACAACGCAGGTTTTTTTTTGAACTGAAATATTAAAAATACTAATAGTGCGTAAGACTTAGGTAAAGGCCCTATATGAAATAAATATTGTGAAGATACTACTCTGAGTCATGTACTAACCGGGTAAGCTGAAAAATTAGCAGTTCACGACGGTTGGAAACGAACTCGCGACGGCGCGACCTTTGGTTTGTTAGTCCAATGTTCTTCCAATCAAGGTCAAGACGGTTCCAGTAGCTCAAATTTTCAGTTTACCCGGTTGGTGACTCAGAGAGTCACTGAGTCAGAGTAGCATCTTTACAATATTCATGTACTAAAAATACAATCTCTCATGGACTGCAAATCTGGTGCACCTATATGTATGTTTGCTGAAACTGAAAGTACCCGTTTTTAAAATTCTATCCCCTCTGCTCCAAACACCGCCCGGTCCCTCAGCTTTTAGCAGTTTAAAAATGATAATTTCATCTACATACTGACAACATTATTTTGAACCTTGAAATATCAAGGCTGGATATTTAGGAAAAATCACACATTTGAATTGAGAACGTCAGCACACGTCAACAACAACTTGAATACAGCAAGTTCGTGTCAAGTTGCTAATAATTGAAATATTAAAAAGAGATAACACTTGTGCTCCAAGACAGATACTTGCCAAGTATTAAATATAAATTTCACTTGTGTTAATGTTTGGCTGGATATTCGAAATGTCCCTAGCTATTACGAATATCTCGGCAAACACGCGTACAATTTTTTAAACCGTGCATGCCATTTCCTATCCAAACAACAAATCATGACATCATGCACGCGTCACTAAAATCTTGAACAATCTATTATGATTGTTCCAAAAAAATCACCAAACTAACTCCTAAATGTTATCCTGGGGAAATTTCATTTAAAATGTATGATTCAGAGAAGGTGGACCGATATTTTACGGGATAATTTGTATACATATTTATCAAAATAATGCTGTTAAGCTGTGATTGTTCAGGGATTAGTTCTGGATTAGGATAGATGCAACGTGACCATCTCATTCTCACTAACTATCTTAATATATAATATAAATATAATGGTAGTTAGTAGCGATTTGATGATCTCAACCTTCAGAGAAATAAGTCGCTATTTTGACTAGGCTTATCTTCTTTTAATACAAATTTATTTGAGGAATTTGAAAATGATGATGTTACATCACTAGCCGGCAAAACAACTGCTAAGGCTGGCTGTGCATACATGTATATACCCCCTACCAGGTCCCACACTGTATAATTTTTGGAACAAAGATCCAATTACTGATAGATTTGAGATTTCTATAAACACACAATGGTTCGACTCATACTGCGGATAAAGCAATCGTCTGTAAGAAAAAAATCGCTTTATGATAAATGGTCAGACGAATATTGCAGGAATTTTTTCCTCCATTGGTCATTACTGGTCCTTCTGTTTGATTCCGTTTTGGCATCAGTGAGGGTCAGGATATTTTTCTTTTCCGAAGTTCACCAATAATATGTATCAGGTCATTAATTAATACGCCTTTAATATAAATCTGGCATCTTTGAGATCTAGACCCTATACTAGGCTATAGGCATAGTTTCAGTCAGTAAACACTTCATATACAGCTTTGTATACGTTATCTCGGGTTGAGACGTAAAATAATATTTTCTGAAATTTATCTTTCTGAGATCTGAAAAAGTCTACACAAAGCGGACAAGTTAAAGTAATAGAGTTTCAATGATGAAAATATTCTCGAGAATAACAATAATCAGAGTGCAAGGTTGCCGGCCTTCTGACGCCAAACATACAGTCATTGCATCATATTTGTTCGGTTAGTGATTGAGCCTCAAGAGGCTCTTAAAAGTTTTCAGTTATAAGTAGACTCTTGGCATTGCCAATACGGCTTCTCTAAAGACCAGCTTTGACAAATTTAAAATAACATGAGAAAACTCATACGCTACAAACACTATTTTGGCCAGCCACAACAAACATTGCATATCAGCCGTAAATTGAAAATGCTGGCTCTAATCATTTAATCCCTCCAGCATCGTGTTCAGAAATTACAAACAAGAAAAATGAGAATACGACTTACCGTGAATCATCGCCAAGTGCAAATCGTCTGTGTACATATGATGTGCACGAAAAATCTGTACAAAATGTACTTCAATAAGATAAACACGGTCGTGTGTCGCGATATATATTATACGTATATTCCGACAATATTGTTTGTAAATATAAAGACGCCGCGATACCAGGCAACGTCTATGAATGAAATGAAATTATACTTCAAACTAATTATTCAGGTCTGCTAAGAAACTAGCTTCGTCGAAAATTTGTTATTAAAAAGACTTTCCACTGAGGAAATGACGAGTAAACTTTAGTTGAAATCAATGGAAATATTGCTAATCCCAAATCGTTAAGACCGGACTTGTTTTCATAGTATAAGCAATTAAATACAATAATATATTCATATATATGGATATTTTCGTAGATCATGTTACGTTTGAAGGTCAAAGTCGTTAATAAACGCCTGCTCAGCAGTGTGTCTTGACTGCGTGAAGTAGTGTCTGGGCTGTGCATGATTTATAAGCGAACCTCATGAAATTTCCTAAAAAAATTCGCGCATTTGTCGAAATTTCAACCCGTTGATTCAGTGTCGGCACTTTCAACCCCCATATATTTAAATTACTTTTTAATTTATTGTAATTATGCGACGAAAAGTCATATTTGCTTGGGTCAAAGCGATGTCACATTCCCCCTGGGAATTTTCTGCTATTCTTAATCAAACTCAACAGTACTTGGTTGTCACTGTATCTGTGATATAGACGCAAAGTTTCTATAATCATTGGTAAAATTTTTAAATGAATCTTACCAAAGGATGTATCTCTTTCATTATATATTTATATGACTGTGGAGGGGTCAAAAAGTTCGTTCATGTATGGGCGGGTACAGGGCGGGAACATGGACGCCAGCTGTCTTTTTAGGGCAAACAAGGTCACTGGATAATGTCGTATTTCTGCGAAGTGCGGAAATATATAAAAATTACTGAGTATTTATGAAAAAACCTCTGGGGCAACACCGCCGGGTTTCTACAAGTGTTTTGCAGGGTTAGAAAACTACTCGGAAGGTCAGAATCTGTAAGTATTTATTGTTAATCTGTTTTTAAATGCACCTTTTTAACTTAGTTGCTTCTGCTACCAAAATGTGCCAATTCAATCTCCTTTTTTTGCGCAATACACTTTCACATTTGTTTACAATAATTACCGGGTTACCCGGGTTACCAGTATCGATAGTTTTAAGCTAATTTGATGACTCACTTAGTAAAGCCAAACTACTTTATTTTATTCATTTTTTATTATTATTATATATTATAGTCTTATGAGGGTCATTCACAGAGGAACATATAACACTATATACAAGTAGCACACTTAACATAGTAGGGACCCTAAATGGGCAAGGTTTAACGGGATTTGAAGAACCATGCAGGGAACTTCTCGCAACTGAAATTGCATTAAAAACTTATGTCGAAAAAGAAGGAAGTGGGCCTAGGCTGAGAGAGAGAACTATTTGCACACACTTAATTCTACCATGACTCTGCGAATTTTGTACGAATTGTATTTGCATCGCTTACGATGAGGGGAACCAATTCCATCCCTCAGGAGTAGGGCATTAATGAGAGACAGTCCAAACTGAAAACATTTCACCATCTCGATTTCAAAGTTACACTCTTCAAAACCTCGAAACTCACTCACCCAAACTATCTATTCAAAAGAGGGAGGAACTAAAATTATCGACGATCTGAGAAAAGGCAAAAGTATGTCATCATCAAAATTTAAAAAGGAATGCCCTGAAGTTGTTATACTCCTCAACTAACCCCGTCATCACATTTCCTTATCGTGCATGACAACACCAGTATTTGAATACAAAATAACTGAAAACTTTAAGAGGAAGAAAGCGCAATAATATAATATTATTATAGAAAGCAGCTGTGGAATAATTATATTATTGCCATAAACCAATTCTTTAAAAGAATTTGAAGAAAATAAGCAGTATTTTCTCATTTGAAAGAATTTGGAAGATATATGAAATATTCGATAGAACTAAAATATCTGCCTTCTGGATTTTTGTCAACAAATATGTTACCTCACGACCCTATCTTTCATTCTGCATCGTCGTCTCCGATATATCAAAGTCACTTCGAACGATTACAGCATCTTTTCCTAACCATATTCGTGAGCAACGAGTATTTCTAAAGCTACATTAATATGAGATGAAAAATCTATCCAAGATGGGGAAATTCAATTCAAGTGGCTGATACTTCAAGAGCTGAAAAGAATGTGAAAAATCTGCAGAAGAAGCTAATCTGAAATCGGTCCAAATATTCTTTCAAAAAAGAATTGAAAATTCACACTGCGCTTCTTTAGACCTTGGGCCATGGCCTGTTTAGTAAAGAACGAATTAAACCCTTTTTAACACGAATTAAAGTAATCACGTGATTGAAATAGCGTGGTAGACGGACTAATTGTCATTTCGGTGGAAAAACAATATCTCTTGAAATATACTTTATTTCAGTTTCAAATTTATGTCAGAACTATAGTTCTTATAATATACATATGATCACAAAATATCGACTAGTTCATAAAGGATATAATCAACAAAGATATAATCGATTAAATAACGCTAGAATGGATTTCTTTTGCTAAAACCCTTCTGAGCGCTGATTGGCTAATATATTAACAATAGATCACTTGGTACAATGCTCAAAACAATGCAAGCAGAGCCTCCAACGTTTCTTTTGAATTTTGTGATAACGATGTATAACCAACATTGTGGGTTATACATCCAACAACGAAGGAGGTGTTTTTACATAACTATCTTACATATTTATTACCACAATTTTTGTTACTATTGTTAATTAACTTTAAATACCAGATAATTACATTTTTAAACTCTCTGAAGAAAACTTCGAAAACCGTTTAAACATATACTACAATTGTATAAGATATTTATCTCTAAATTTTCTCATAACCAATCGCCCGGAACAAGCAGATTGAAAATATCATTCCAAGAACCTAAAGTATAAAATATGTAAAATTATTACTTTTCAAATCAAATTGCTTCATCCGGACAGGTCGGCCGAACCATAGATGAAAGATACTGATGTTCATCTCAGGTGTAAAAGTGAAGGTTTATTTAGAGATAATTTACTCAATTCGTACCACAATGTGAGAGAAACATAGTCTATTGTACGGCAGTAGCATGGGAGGGCTCGTATATTTTGCCGAATATCAGCAAAATGATTAACCATAATAACGCAAGATACTGTGTTTGTTGTTGAAGTTTAAAGTATGAGCACTTACATTAATTTACACTGGTGGAAATGATTTAATTGGTTTGCTGTCCAAACAATTAACGTATCGGACATGCAATTTGAATGTATGAATTTACTAGTAATTCACCTGAATGACAGCAATACCCACGCCAATCCCTCCAATTACAACCAGATGCTCCTTCGCCCAATCTTTCATACCCTGAATGCATCCCTAGTGCGAAAGTTCACGTTCAATATTGGTTACAAAGGCTGAGATTACTTGACGTTTCATTGGAGAAGGGTGGGCCAACGCTGGGAAATTTGCCTGCGCTGACCAAAATAATCGCTGGCACTTGAACAAATCATCTTAATTTTCACAACCGTAGCACAGAGAAAGGGTAATTTTTGGAGAAAGCTGAAAGCAATGGCTTTGGCGCGTTCATTACATGTATTTAATTCAATTTTTTTGCTGACATTTGAGGTTATTTGTTCAAGTGAAAGCGATTATTTTGGTCAGCGGGGGCACAATTCCCAGTTGTTGGGTGGGGCCGGTGGGTCTAGAAATAAGAAATAAGACCGCTTAGAAAGACCGTATACGCTGTTACATATTTCTTTTGCATGTCATTAACTGGAATCAGTTAAACGAGATCCAGCTAATATTTCAAAGCCCAATATTTCAAGTGAATATAATCACAGTTAATAGAATATGCATGGTTTGGAGACGGCTAAATAATAAATACAATCGACACGTGATGAGAAAGAAACAATTTTTGCATAAATGTACCTCAACATAGTTAATGAGTTGTATGTATATTCTATTAACTGTGGTACAATGAAGTATAAGTTGTATTCTCATTGAACTTTCAATATATAGATACCTCTTGAAAAATATTGTCACGGTTCAGAGGATCCTGTGTACAATTGGCGATGTCTTTATTATTGCAGCATGAAGATGGCACAGCTTCATTCTTTGACGTGTGGTTGGCCCAATAGGAATATTTCCAATCATTGTAGCTTGTTGCTCCACAACATTTAATCTAGAAATCGTGCAATATTGCAAGATATTTAATCACAACTATACAGAGACTTTAATAATGTATGAATAAATGAATGCCTGTCTAATAAAAAGCTTAAAACATTCCTAGAAAATATAATTATGTTCAATATTTCCGTTTTCGCCTGTTTAAAATGAATTTAACGCTATAATGAAAATATTTGCAGAGAAAAACTTTGGACTGAATTACTCTATATTATATTTAATTCAGTTTAAGTCAGAAAATCGGTCACCTTTAGAGTGGAACTGTGTAAAGTGTGTTTTTAGACAAAATATGCGATAGGTCTAAGCACCAACTTGTTAAAATGTACGGTTACAAACATTTTTTTAAATTCTGCACATGCAATCAAAAGTTTAAATAGACGCGCCTAAAAAGCTTCAACTTCCAACAGAAGCAAACTAGCTTGCCCCATAATGCTCAAAGTTTTTTACTTTTTCGGAAGTGTTTCTTATAATAGACTATAGTAAAATTTAGTATCAAATGTGGTATAACAACTGCCTAAATAGACAAAAGTAAACACTTCTCAACGTTTCGACCCGAGGGCCTTCGTCAGGAGAGTTAGTATGATACTAACTCTCCTGACGAAGGCCCTCAGGTCGAAACGTCGAGAAGTGTTTTGTCTATTTAGGCACTCGGTTGTTATACCACATTTGATGCTAAGTTGTTTGAAGACGTTGCTCCTTGGTTATATAGTAAAATTTATTCTAATTCATTTGCCGTATGAGAAAACATGCAACAGCTAGAGAATAAAAGAAATCGTCATTCAGCTATGCAGCTAAGTTCGGGTTTTTGAATAAATGTATCTGAAACTAAGATGAGTAGAAAATGTTTTATATTTTCCTGCCTTTTTAATTTTATCTCATAAAAATACTATAGACTGCAGTCTACATAGAAATATTTACTTACATGTTTTTGGGCAAAGTCGATGGCCTTTGTGACTTTTGTATGATCTGGATTTCCATATTCTTTAAACACAGTTATGTTGATTGCTTTACTCACTTCTTCTTCCATCTAAGAGAGAAATATTTCACCCATTCACAAATTTCATAAAAATTACGGTGTTTCATTATTACAGAAGGCTAGAAGCTTTTCAAATTTGCAAATTTGATAATATAATCATTCTCATTATCAAGATGTGGGATAAAATTTAGCTAGCAAAATAATTGCATATTTTCTTTTGAATTTTGACAGAATAAATAAATTGATTAAGCTTAGCTTCACGTACTATTCTCGCTTCTAAAGAAAATATGCAAAAATTATTATGAATGAAGTTTCAATCTTGATTACCTTGTCACGATTTTTGTAAGCCATTATTCCAGCAGCAATTTCGAGAATGAAAATGAGGAATACAAGGACAAAGTACTAGGGAGAAGACAAAATCTATGTTATTATATTCTGGAGTTTTTACCAATACTGATTCTCGCTACAATGCAGGGGTAAGTGCGCTTGCCCTAAATGTAAGAAAAGTACAAACTTATGCAAAAGTGATTAACACAAGCTGATTAGTTAGTATTAGTCAGTTAAAACTTTCTGCTCGACTATAAACTTAAGCTCGATGAATTTTTGCAAGTTTGAACATCTCAGGGACTGGTCGTAAAGTAACTGCAAGCTAGGGTGGTTCGAAGGAAAAAAATGAATTTTTGAAAACGAATTCGCTGGCCCATCTTGTGACCCTATAGGAAAGAATTAAAAACCCAACGTGGGTGATAGGTGTAATATACCAGTAAAAGACAACATTTGTTCTCTTTCATAGCACCACAGCATCCAACAAATCCAATTATGAGCACGAGAACTCCAGATGCAATCAAAATATTTGCTGCCTTGTCAGTGTCAGTGTCACCAAGTATCGCCTCGTAATCACTGGCAGCGACACGACTCCAGATCCCAACTCCAAGTACTGCGATTCCGGCGATCTAGGTATGAATGTAATAATTTATACATGGAAGTTTTGATATCGCAAGTTGCATGTGACTGACATTCTACACGAGGATCTGTTATCTGCATTTTTCATTGTCTGTCAAATACCAAAGATTACTACACTATAACAAGGATAAGTACGAGCTGATAAAACTAAATGTGTTTCTTTTAAACAAATGTGACTCCGAGCAACTTATACTTGTGATGATGTAGAAGACGTGGACATGCAGTTTTATTGATACAGGGCCGCAACGCGATAACTCCAGGTTTTGGCCTCCATCTTTGAGCCAATGTGAGGCCGAATTGCGGACAAGAACCTTGTCAGTGCGATCACGAGGTTTAATTCAGCAATAGAAATTTACTTAAACTGGCGGGCCCAGCAATTGGGTTGGTTGAAACACGTGTTTAGAACCTCTTTATACAATAGATGTAATGACTGACAATTGAAGAAAGAATGGCAGAGAATGAGAGAAAATATTTCATTTTCATAAACAAACCACCAGAATGGTGTTACTCATCTAAATCCAAGATTCAACCAGTATACGGTAAACCAGACAAAGCCCGTAGGGTATAAAAATACTATAGTAATAATGACGAGACCTTTTTAACACTACCAGCATGACTAGTCTGTTTAGAAGGTTTTTTACTTTACCATATATCTTACTCTACTTTAGCGATATTTTCTGTCGTTTATAGTAAAATGAATTCGGTAAATAATAAAAGCATCCGGCCTATACGTCATGCACTGATGTCACACAAGATCAAGCGAAGGCTGATACAGCAATTTGTTCAGTCTGCAGCAACCGACACAGACATTCGCATGTATATAAACACGAAGTTTTGACGTAAAAAGGATAAACTTTCATTGTTTCGAATTTTTTAACGAGAAAAAGATCTTCGCATGTGAATGCAATGAAGGATGAGCACTGGCTAGCTAGAGTTTCAGAAATAAGTTCATCTTTAATTTTGATTTGAGCGTTCTTGGGTTTGGCCTTAATTATAATGCTGAAACTAGGCAACGATATATTGTAATAATAAATCCCGCTGTATGCCTGTAATTGAAATGTTTGTCTTATTTTGCTTCGTGCGGGTTGGCAAAATATGACCTTCATTGAAATTTTACACTCGCTGATAACGTAATGACACACGTCACATATGTCATCACCTGATTTTGGCGGATCTCGCCAAAATATCCTGTGATTGACATCAGATAAATCGCTGCGGCCAACATCGCTAGCTATACAAAGCAACATATATTAAATACATGCAGGATTTGCTTCTCCTGTGTTAAACAGAAAAGGGTTGGAAATGAACTACTATTGTACCTTCAGTCCCCGCTACATCGTACTCCAGTGTGTGAAAAATTTTAACACTCAGTAAATCATATTCGCAACAGGTTCTTATTTAAAATATATCCAACATTAGGGCGACGTTAAACACATTTCGTAAACTGTAATATACGGTTATTATAATGTACGTTAAAACGCAAATTTTGCAGCGTGTCTGCATGTACAGTTAAGGTAAAAATGCTGGCAGAAATATGGTATTCACACCGCAATGATACTAATAGATGCCACGCAATTATTAATCAAACTCACCCAGAAAACTAGATTAAACGCCAGTAAGAGATATTTCATACAAGTCATGCCACAACTTAAACCTGCCATCTTTCGCGACCCTAAAAGGCAAGAACACGTACTACTAATAAGAAATTCATAGACAGAGATTCGTCAACAAAAAATTAACTCTTCCGAACTTCAGGTCCGATTTTCTATCGGCTGGCGCTACAAAAATACTATAATAAAACATATTCATGGAAAATTATAACATTTGAAACGAGACTGACGATGATATCAGAAGTATACCTTGTATTTTTGGTTTCAAAAGAGCAAGTGAACCCTGCGTTTAACTTAACCGGCTCTCGAAAAATATTCTGCAAGCTGCCAACGATTAATGAAAATTTTAGTTTCACAAATTTGGAAATGTAAATTTGTTCCTTATTTATTACATTCTGACCAATAAGAGAACGGTATTTTATCCTAGTGTATAAATAATTATATTGTATAACGCAGGGAGGGTTTAAACTCTGCATAACAGATGACATAAGCCGAGGAAAATGTATGAATTAATCTCATATTGTTGTGTAGACGACAATGTGATATAATGACGCATTTACTTAAAAGACAATAGATGAATTTTTAAAGAGCTCGGATTCGTTTCCAAGGTATATGATGAAAATAATGTATGGTTTCGATGTTATATCTTTCTGAAACCGTTCCAGTTCAAAATAAATAACAGCTGCCTGTTCCAATTTGGGTTATAACGTATTTTAATTTATGCAAATGATAAGAAAAATAAACACTTTAGTTATAAATCAAGATTTGAATATTCTATATCGCGGTAGAAACAATGTGCTTTTAGCAGTTATGACAGGAGTCACTAAACATGCAAGACTGCGGTAAACATAATTCATTCATGCATGGCGGTGAAAGTCTCTGTCAAAAAAATTTTACCATGAATTACATTACAATTTCAGCTAAATATTATCATTAACTTATTCCTTTAATAGTTTTTATAGTTTTCGTTATTATTATGAGAAAACCGGAAACCGGTCAGCTTAGCAACAGCTGTTTTAAAAAATCAAAAATTGTGTATTTTGGTCTAATTCTTTTATTTGATTGCAAGGATATATTTAGCATTGAAGAAAATATTTGTGGATTGAAACCTAGCTAACCTAGCCTTCGTCATACTTATACGTCAAACTTCTCAAGGAAATTTGTTGGGTCTGAATCATTTCCAGATTGTTATTAATAATAGTCCCCGATCATCGATTATAATCATCGAAGTGGCTCATGCCCCAGCCGATCAATTTATGAGGTGTTTAAGTCATCTTACACCTTAGGATGATTTTTTCTAAAATTCATTAATGATAAAAATGACACGCTGATAATAAATCCAGTAGTATTACGCAGTTAAATGACCTCTTATTTTCTTATACTTACAATGCAATTCTACTTTTAAGAGATGTAAATTAGTGACGAGTCTTCTGCAGAAGAAAAGTGCATAAAGTGTAATAACACAAAAGTTTCGTTGTTCCCAAATATACATCTCTCAAAAGTAGAATTGCATTGCAAGTTGCAAGGAAAATTGCAACGTGTAACCGGGACTTTATACGCGACAGAAAAGAGCACTATTGCCAAAAATGATTGCACCAGCAATAAAAAAAACGTTCAGTAAGTTCCTCATGCGTCAGTGTATGACGTGATCAGAAAAAAAAACACGAAAAGGAGTATTTAGTTACAATGATAGTACGCTGAAAATTCATTGACATTTCCGCAGGTTTTTACAATTAAATGCAATTGTCACGAGTGCGTGCTAAACCTGCCAGTCTGCGCCAGGCTTTAGGGCAGATAAAATAATATGTAAAACCATAAAATATTTTGCGCTGGGTGGTGAAAACAGTGGCATGGCAATCAAGGAGTCAAGGTGGTCACTTTTCACCCAATGTATTAGCGAAATTTTTTTGGCTAACTGACTCACAGCATAATACAACATTTCTCCCAATTTCCATACCAGTATACCTTTTATTCATTTTAAGGTGATCTGCCCCTGGGTACAACGTGATTCCGCTCTGACTTTGTCATTTACGCATTAATTACTGACAGGCTAAAAACGCGCTGAACAGTTTGTGCAGGATAATTGTTGTACAGAAAAAACTCCAAACAGTTTACTGGGTGGAAACTAGAACTTGCTAACATACGTGAACCCATACGTGCCGTTCGTATTTCTGGTTTGCATGTTTTACAATTTTAATCATTTTCTAGCCTGTCAGACAAGCCAATAATCTCCTTGATAATTTTGATATCCTCCATACCTTTCACCCCCCTCCTGAATTAGGAAAATAGGTCCAACCAGCCTGGACAATAAGAAACACCTCCACTCGCAACCTCGTACCCAGGGTCTTTCGCAGCATGGTCTTGCCCACTGAACTATATAATATAAATATAGGAATTATTATAAAGCTCAATGGTCTTGTCCCGGGTACATCTAAAAGGCTGCGATAATGAAAGTCATCAAATTTCGTTAAAGGAGGTGTACAGTCCGTTATGTAAATAAACACTTTGTTTACATTTTCACTGATCCGTATGTTTCCCAAAATATCAAAAACTTTCATAGACAGCCCGCGGTCAAAGCGATACGTCATACTATATGACCAGGCTGCCTATGAAACTTTCAGAATATTTGACAGGCTTTTAGTTCGCTATACTTCCAGATGAATATGAAAGAGGGTTTGTGTTCAGAGAGTTTATGAAACATGTGAAATTTCAGCAATTTTGAAACAAGTAGACTATCCATTGTTATAAGCAGAACTGATGCACAGATTCAAAAGCGCCAGTAAATAAACCCGCTTTAAAACTTCGTACTCTATTCTCCCCGCAAACTAAACAAATCAAGTTAAGCTCTCCTTAATTTTCGTTCGAAAGTGGCCGGCACCATTTTGAAACAGTTTGCAGAAACCAGGGGCGTCGGAATCACGGGGGCAGGGGGAGCAGCCTTGTGCCCTTTGCTACCATATAAAAGTATAATAAATTCAACATTTAATCATGATGCCTACTTTTCTCATAAAAACTAAGCGGTAATATTATTGAAAATGCGTTCTCCCGTGGATTTGCAAGTTCGCATGTACTCATTGTAAATTTGAGTTTCCTCTTCGTGTGGTTGCTAAGGTAAAATGAATGTGCTCTTTTCTAAAACTCTGCCCCTGCCACCCTAAACTGCTTCCGGCGCCCCTGGCAGAAACAAAGGTCTGTGATAGACAAACAAAGGTCAGTTATCCAGGCTAGGATGACTGGGATTATTCCACTTTCATTGTTAAAGTATATTTTCATTAAATAGTATAAAATATATATTTATACTAATATACTAAAAGATAACCTTTTTGTAAAAAACCTGGCCTCGCCTGAAACGCCTGCTCGCAGGTTATATGCGTGTTGCGAGATTGCAATGTAAATATCTCCCACGCGGGACGACATTCCATACATAAATTTGTAAGGCAGTTTGTGAGAGTTTCTGGCATACTTGATATTTAAAATCTCGATAGAACGCAGACGATTATTGTCACAAGAAACCACATCAACACAGCGAAGGAAATATTACAAGCAAGATCTAGTTTGAAGTAATAAAGGTGATATTTTTATTTGAATTCTAATGTATTTAAATGTCGCAAATTATCGAACGTTTCATACAGCACGACTGTCCTGTGCCGATGGGAACGTAAACAATTATAAAAGAATATTTTTGGTTGGTCATTTCGATCAGGTTTGGTTGTAGTCACAGTATTTTGTGCCTTGTCGGTAAACCACAGAAAAAATCCTTAAAAACACTACTTATTTATTTATATAAAGCGCGTGTCTACCTTCCCTTAACATACACTGCCGAATAAGTGCAGATCTCCAACAGTCCAACTACGATAACTCTTATACGACGCGTTTTGTTGAGTCACCTAAACGATATAGCCTACTCGAAAAAGGTCAAGTTCTGAATCAAAATTTCTTTCGCTTTCCGTTTTCTTATTCTCTTTTATAAAAATTGAAGGTTTATATTATTAATGTGTGGTTGGTCTGTTAACTTTAATATATATTAATATTAACTTTACTATGTCTAAGGCGAAAGCCTGTCTTTCGGCGCAAAAGATGGCATTTCCTTACAGGATATTGTACTCTATTCGTCCTTAATTGTTTTTTGAAATCACTATTCGTATTCACTTGTGATTTATCGTCGTATTTGTTAAAATTTTGATGTAAACATATACATTGCCAAGATATTCTGTGTTATTTACACAAAGATATGTTACCTTACCAAATTGGTGACCAATATTGAGCACTTAATTTTGATTGAAGCAATATTGTTTAGTCTAAGGCACAGTAAAAAACATAACCTGATACAAGTAAAGTTTTAAAAAATGGTCGTTTAAAAAATAGCCAAGTTCATCAATTTATTTACAGCAATGCAATGTATAAAAATTGCAGTATTGTTGGTAACTTTTGAAGACCATTGATGTTTTCCACTGAAAACAATCAAACCTAGATATCTTATTTTAAATCAAAAATGGTAATATTTCATTTAATATTTCAGTTTTATGGTAAACACAGTTAAAAAACCAGCATTTTTAGATGGCTGCAATCGTAAACCCCTAAATCACCAGCGGCCGGTTGTATCAAGCCTGTTTAGCTGAAACGGTGGATAAGTCGAAATTAAATAACACTTTTACATCTCTCTTGAATAAGTCAACTTGAATATTATGCACTGAATATGTAGTTGTAAACAGTATCTTTGTATTAAGGTTGAAAACATTTAGTTAGCTTGTTTAATAAAACGATAGATTTTCTATTTTTAACTTATCCACCATTAAAGCTAAATGGGCTTGATACAACCGGCCCCAGTAATCTGTCTATACAATACGACCAATCTGATGATTTTGTCCCTAATTATGTCACGCAAATGTTTAGTGAATCCCATGCAAAATGTAATGCACTGCATATCAAACACTATAAAATTTTAACTTACTATGGACATAAAGTTTGAAGAGTTTACAATGAGAAATAAAGGTTAGCTCTCTTCTTATTTTAATCTGTGTGAGTATGGTGGTTAAATAAAGCTCAGGCAACAAAAGGAAATTTGCAATTATAATTAAATATGAAATGAAATCCCAGCATGAAAACTTTTTTAAAGTCATAAATGAACTCTTGGCATTTGATTTTTATAGCAACATACAATGTTGATCCTATAGCATAATACTAAAACTCACACTGACCAACTTGACTATATGACACTATTTGCCACACTCTGTATGGTTATATAATTTTACTTACTGAAAAGTATGCAATATTTTTCTTTGTAAATTCAATAGCCTGAGTGATGCTGAGTCCCTTAGCTAATGTTCATTAAATTTTATATACATATTTATTTATAAAAATTTTAAAAACAATATCAAAACCTTCGCTATATATCAAAATTTAAGTTCATCTTTAAGATTAAATAATATGTAGAAACTGCCTTAACATTTTCAGCAGTATGAAAACTTAAACACCAATGCTAGTCTTTATGATTTTCAATAGAATGATTTTGCTATTTAAGGTTTGGGTTTTTAAGGTTTATATCTAAAATATTTTAATTTTTTTTATTGATTAGGCAACAAACTTAAAGATGGAGATGAAACCTCTTCATGCTGATGCCCAGAATCATCAGAATGGTAATGGCAACACCAGGCCCTTTATACCTGCAAGCTCACACAGAATGATGTTTCCTACAAAGAACAGGTATTTAAAGTAGACTATATTTTAATGAAAGAACACAATGTCTTTATTTGCACAAAAAGTCCACAATAGCTAGTTGCATGTACAGTACTAGTATCTATAAACTATGTAAAATCAGTCATTTAATGTTTGCTGTAAGTTCATATTTTATGTGATATAAACGTCCGTATTCATAAACCAATTTCCTGCAGAACCCTAACCCTTTTTCAACTTGTGAAACAATGCTGAATCATTCATTTGTGGAACAGATTTAATAATCATGCATATATAGTGTCCTATGGATTAAAAAATGTTAAGTTTGGACTTGGAGTTTGTGGAGATTTCTTTTCTTAGTATTCTTAAATTAAGGATCCTCTTTAACGATTGTTGGTTCCAAAGCTGAAATTTTATTGCTCTTCAAGCATCTTTAGAACGGTTGAAAAAAATCACTATCCGGTGGATAGCGCTATCCAGCTTTCATACAACCGACCCCTGTTGTATAAGTCCAATACAAATATGTCTAAATAACGTGATCATATACAGTAGAACTCTGTTTTTATATATACGTAACATAAGTACGAGTAAGGCTTTAGCCGTTAGGTGCAACTAGGGATAACTGAGTGATGCACGAGTGACCTTTCATTTTATTTTAAAGTCGACTGCGAAAGTACATAGGCATAGCCTGAGTTCAACAGCGAAGGACGAGTGCACGAATTCGTATTAAATCGCACAAGAGATTATGTCAGCCGCTGAATTTGTTTTTAACCAAACGTGCGCCACCCATGTTTCTTTCTTCTGATTTCGCGGGTATTTCCAGGCTACGCGGTAGACGTTTGAATAAGTTTGATAATTACACTGTCAGTGTAACATATCTTGCACTTGTGTTTAGAGTAAATAAAGTCCTTGTTGCCCATACTATAATCACTATTTAAAGCACAAGACGATACTAAAGACAAACGTTTTCACATGACTTCTAATTAAGCTGCCATATGTGATTAGGCACAGGGGGGGAGGGGAGGGGGGCTTTAACGCAGGGTGTCAAAATGTCAACAAGATATCAACTTGTATCACTTAGAGTACACTAACCTGGACGATATTATCTGGACCAGTATTAACATTTTATAACATATGTACCTTATTTCGTTTTCAGATTTGGTAATTATCAAGCAACTCGAGCTGACAAAGTCATTCTTGTAGCTGCGCTTTTTCTCAATACTTTCCTCCTAGTAAGTTCATTACAAACTGCATCATAATAAACTTTAGCAATGATTTAGTTAATTCCAACTATTTTTGAACTACAAAAGCATGAACTGTAAACAAATGTCAAAGTACATTAGAATTTGAAAATTAAGCGAGCATAAATTACCTTAAAGGCCCGTTTACACTTGCAATGGTGCGATTTTATATGCGATTTTATATGCGATTTTCTTCTTTTGGTAGATGTGAACGTGTGACTAGTTAGGAATGCTCTGATGCATAAGAGCTCTTATTTGAACATCCGTAACTAATTCACTCGTTCACATCTATCAAAAGAGGAAAATCGCACATAAAATCGCAGCAAAAATCGCGAGTGTAAACGGGCCTTAAGTTTGATTTTGAGATTCTTTGAGCTATTATTGATCAGGAGGAGACTCGCGTTGAGATAGCGCGGGAACAATAGAACTCCAGTCTTGAATAATGCGAATGTTCATCCCTGTTACTATCCATGACTCCTCAGTTTGTCCAATATTTCGTGGAATCTCTATGAATTTTGAAATACAATCTCTTCATTGTCCACACTCCAGCCTTCGGTAATTTGCAGCCGAGGATCATGACTAAATAAACTCAAATGAAATTAAAATCAGTGAGTTTAAGATTCACCAAATCTACGACGCGGACATGAAGTAATACTGATCTAATTTCCACAGTTTCCCAACAGGGATGGAAATTATAGACTCCTTTTTATAAACAAAGTCAGAACCGCGTATGGAAAAGAAATTAATTTCTGGTTTCCTCATACTAGTAGCAACTTTTTATGTCACGTTCGCGTCCTAGATTTGGTGGATCTTTAAATCGCTATTGTCATAATTAAGGTCATAATGCTGCGCGCACCGGCCAAATACATTTACACTGATGCCAGAATTCTGGGGGCGGTTGTTGCATGTAAAGGAGTTT
This sequence comes from Dendronephthya gigantea, assembly GCF_004324835.1. Lineage (NCBI taxonomy): Eukaryota > Metazoa > Cnidaria > Anthozoa > Malacalcyonacea > Nephtheidae > Dendronephthya > Dendronephthya gigantea. The sequence goes on from NW_021163087.1 coordinate 851,491, forward strand.
AGCCTAAACAGCGATGAGTTCAAAAAAGAAAGCATCATTCATCTTGTAGTAGCAGATGAGTGATTTTGATTTTTGTTTAATTTTACTTTTAATTCTTGCCCTATATAGATTCTCGCGTGTGGAGCTTTATTTGTTGGGATTTATTTGAACACTTACCGGGGGAGTTACGTTGATTTATGTTCTGACAATGAATGGTTTGTTGCCGCTGGCTGCATGCTTGCGGTCGGTTCTATACTTCTCATCATTGTAATCATGGTGTTTGTCGCAGCTTGTTACAAGAAATCAAGATTGATGGCATTAGTAAGTATAACTATCTTGAAGTACCCTGAAATGGAAAGTTCGTACATCCTAATCATGCAACTAATTTCATCTCTGTGTAGCAAGTACATACTGCATCGGTCATACTGTGGCCAGTTGTTCAAAAGAACGTTAACTTAACCGAGGGTTGACGCAAATTTACATCCTTTTTTTCATCGCTTGTTTATAAAAGTTGAATATTTTTTCATTGAGTATTTTCATAGAAGTCATATTTGTAAAGATGGTTTAAATCGAGAGGTGTTGCAGAAGCACATAAATTAAAACATTGGAATTTAACCTAGGGTTAGCGATAACCCATCTATAGCTTTTAGATTCCCGCCGTTCTATTTTTAACAACGTTTCTGGATTGTTTTTAAAAAACTCGAAAATTTATCGTATGTGTACATTTAGTTCAGTTGGGAAAACAAAGGAAGAAGATGAATCTGCATGACATACAACATTGTCAGTGGGAATTTCCTGGCAATTTCCAACACTCTACTTTATTCGGACGTGCAGTTATTTTGTATAAAAAATATTTTAGTTGATACAGACGGCAACCTTATAGCTACTATCGTGTAATAATGGATCTTTATTTTATTTTTAGTCAATCTTATTCCTGTTTCTCTTATTTCTCTGCGAAATGACAACTGGGGTTTACGCATTCGCCAGAAGAGAATTCGTAAGTATAAATGTAACTACGTAAAGTAGAATCACGACTGATCAGGGTCGCGGGATTGGGGAAATGCAAACTAAATGTGTCCTTTTAGTAACCAACAAATTAATACGTGCATGTTGCATGAACTAATGTATAAACAGAACCTTCACATGAGAATTCATATAAGCCTTGATTTATAATAACTATACATGTAAGATTGCTCATGAGGAAGTTAGATTGCTGCATGATGAGGAATTTTCATTTTTGTTGGTGCACCTCCCCCCCTGCTCACTTCATTCCCACTTACAGTTTGTGGTTCCGTAGGTCATGCCAGAGACGCGTTTGGCAGCTTCCCACCGCTCTTTTCGTACGGGAAAATTAAGTATTGTTGCATGTGGTTGGTTATTTTAGCAGCTATTTTTTTACTTCTCAGATTGACGAAAGATTTGCCACGTGTATGATAGACGCGTACCAAAATAGATACATGGACCCAGAATTTCCTCACGTCACAGAAGCCTGGGACCTCTTCCAAGACAGGGTAAGCTACACTGTATAAAAATATTTAACGTGGAACGTTAAACATCACACTATAGCTATATCGGTAATATACTGTATATATGCATACAGTACAGTATATACCGATCGCGCGAGTTTAGCATGATTTCAGTCTTTATATTTATGCAATATGCGTGCAACTAGCACTACGACTGCTTCCAAACTGACCATTTATTGCCAGTATTTACTACTTACCTACAGCATTTTACTTAAAATTTCTGATTCTAGTATAAGCAGTATTTGTTCTTGTTTTCTAGTTTGATTGCTGTGGTGTTAATGATCCGCTGGATTATCTTGCAAACAAGCGCTTTCATAATGCTCCCAAAGCATGTGGCGGACGAAAAGAAGATGCCGCTGGACGAGTAAGTGAATCCTTCATTTGCACATCAGTGCCATAACAGTTGCCAGTTCTGAGCCAATCCTACTCGATTATATTGAGTTGAACAACCGTTTAAACCTAGTTGTATGCGAGGTGACGCCATGCATATATCGTATAGTAGCTGGGGCAAAATCTTAAAACAGGCGCCTGTACGGTTGTGATTGTATGGTTGGTACTGACTGTGGTCGACAACGTAACGACTGTATGGTTGGTACTGATTGTGGTCGACAACGTAATGACTGTATGGTTGGTACTGACTGTGGTTGACAACGTAATGACTGTATGGTTGGTACTGACTGTGGTCGACAACGTAATGACTGTGTGGTTGGTACTGACTGTGGTTGACAACGTAACGACTGTATGGTTGGTACTGACTGTGGTTGACAACGTAATGACTGTATGGTTGGTACTGACTGTGGTTGACAACGTAATGACTGTATGGTTGGTACTGACTGTGGTCGACAACGTAATGACTGTATGGTTGGTACTGACTGTGGTTAGCAACATTTGAACAGCACTCTGTCTCATATATAAAATGATTTTATTTCTTCTGTGAGTCTGTCACAATTAAAAGTGATCCGTGATTTTTTTTACTTTTAGCATCCATGCTACAGAGTGATAAAAGAACGAGTGCTTGACAACTTTTACATTATTGGAGGTGCTGCTATTGGTATTGCGCTCATCCAGGTTAGTGCCGTGCTGAGTGCTGTCTTCTATTACAAATATAATACATTCTCATTGAAGCATCTTCGCCTGGTAAATATCTTTTTCCTAGCCTTTCGGAACCCTAGCCTTTTCTGTAATCTGATTGGCTGCAGAAACGGGCAATATTTTACGATATCTGCATGACCACGGTCCGAAATCTTATATTTTATGCTCGAACGAAAGCGTGTTTGTTTTGTTTTTGACTTTCGACTTTACTTTAAAATATATGGACCAAATAATTATCACGATAAATCCAAGTGAATTTTGGTAAATTAAACAAATGAGGTTTTAATTGTTTATGTTATTGTCGCCATTGCTGAGTTTGACTGCACAAGTAATAATACGACCGAACGCCGCTTTTTTTAAAAAAGTAAATACGTTATTTACCGTTTTGGTCGGTCAAGATAGAAAAATATTTTCCTTTTAAAAAACCTTTTTACCGTTTTAAAAAACCTCTTCACAGCTCGGGAAAATATTTTGCTGGTTAAACTATGCTGAATATTGAAGACTGTAAGACTTCCCCTCTGTTTGTTTGTTTGTTTGTTTGGTGTAAGTTTGACAATGATGTATACCTTGTAAGAATGACATACATTTCTTTTCCCTTTGTCAACGGATATTACTCCCATTTCTTGCTGTAAGAATTTGCAGTGACAAGGGAATGACTTCTGGTGGATAAAATATATATTTTGATTTGTGCTCTAACGTTATATTTTCTCTCTTTTCTACTGTAGGTTCTAGCGATGATTCTTAATGGATTACTTCTTCGCATCTATCACAAAAGGGAGGAATTTGAGTGAGCTAAAAAATGCAAACATTTTAGATGTAAAATATTTTGTTTTACCAGGTTTTAAATATTTAACGCATCATTTTGTATGTACGAATCCATATCTTGCATATATTTAGGAAGGAATTCGCGAACCGGTTTTATATATTCATTGACTGCCTAATTCTTAGGTTTTAAATGTTAACTTTTGGCGTGTCTTGATTTGAAAATTTATAAGAATGCAATTTAAAGCGACCAAAAATGTCAGCGGCAAAAGAAAATATTAATCCTTTAAAGTCGATGGTTGCAAAGATAAATTGTGCATGAATTTTACGCACAGAAGGGTATTTCAGAAGCACAATAAGTTTGTGAAGGACTTCCCTAGAAGACGTTGTCATGCTCATTCAAGATCAATATTTGTATTCGTCAATCATCAACGTATAGTTTTTTACGCAAGATGGTATAATTACGACTGTACTGTATGAATACACTGTATGTACATAAGTGTAAAGAAAGAATAAAGAGAATGCTAAAGAAACTGTTTTCATTAAAGCCGCGAAGTTTTCAAAGAGCAACTGAACTAATGCTTATTGTATCTAAAAGGGTTGAATAGGGTTAATGCATGTATTGGATAGTTATTAGGTACACATGCAGTTATCCACAACGAACCCAACGAGGTTGGTTTTTTCTCCCCAAGAAAAAAAATCCTTAGTACGAGGTTGCAAGAACTCCCGATGTAGTGAACACCATGCACTTCATGTGTGGTAATTGGCTATCGTAAAATTCGAGTGTGGATTTGCTTTAGTATTGTTTTATTTAATGCAATTGGTTATAATGGAGAGGTTGTTCGCATGATCCCGATTACCTGAGATTACTGCATGAAGACTAGAGAAATTTCCAAACAATAAAATTATGTCTCAATGAGACAGAACGAGCCCATGCCTTCGACGGATGCCGACTTAAGTTGAAGCTATTTAAGTTTACGTCACTCTACCCATCAAAATCTGCAGCAGGTAAGGCTGTATGGACTTACTGTATATTCCTTATACTGCTAGTAGTAGTAAAGTACTGCCAGCTAGCTAAAAGCTTTCATATAGCTAAAAACCGCCACTAAATGCAATCATTGACCAGAAATACAAAAACAGTAAAAATGCGTGAAATGATTTTCAATGTTAATAGAAAATCCATTGTTGAATATTGATATAAATACCTTCTACAGCAACGTTCCAAAAGAAAGGCGTGAAACAGACGTCGTTTATACGGTACACGCGCTAACAGCAAACTGCAAGTTTCAAATTGCTTTCGGGGGAAAACCGTCACAAGTTTTTGCCAGCTAGCTCCAAGTAGCTAATTCATGCTTCAGTTTTTATAGACATGCAAATTGCCCTGACTTCGAACAACTAACAGTTGCCGAGTTGGCCTCAAAATATGACTTGAAATTTGCAGTTAGCCGTGTGCCTTGTGCCGTAATTAAACGTCAATCTTAAGGTGCCTAAGATATCGTATGTACGTCTGATGATCTGATTTCTGGAGGTGAAAATACGTAAACCATCGGTTACTTCCCTTTTATTTCACTGGTTGCAAAGAGCTTTTCAGTCGTGGACAAAGCCAAGATGATGAATTTTTATGAACAGATGATGAATTTTTATGCTATTTTATCATCATTTCGAAAAATTACTCCATTGAAGTCATATTTTTGATTGCTTAAACATAAAAAATGTTTTGGATATTCAAGCGTCGCAAATTAAAGTAATTAATTGAGATGACTCAATGTCCAATCAAGCCGTCATGATCAGATATAGGAGCTCTGGCCATGGTAAATACGAAAACTGAAAGCAGTATTGAATCTAGGAACGTTTCCAACGGAATCATATGACTGAGAATGACGGAGTTTTTTTTCGTGTAGACGTAACTACGGAAGTGTCACCTTGTTGTTTGAAATATGGTGAAATCCCACCCGGTGTTTCATGAGGTGATTGTTTTCATTGTGTCGTGTTTCAGTCTGAAACAATCTCTACAAATATCCTTTCTTTTTAAAATAGTCTGCAGATTGAACTAAATGAAGAGAAGAAACATGAGGATTCTGTGTGTTTTGTTTTGTGTAGCTGTCTGTTGCCAATCAAGTAAGTTTCATGTTAACTGATTCAGTCGCCCGTACGTTCTAGATGTAATCACTCATCATCGGTAACATAGCCATAGGCGATTTTCGACTGCTGATAAAAATGTTCTTGTTTAGTATTATAGCTTTGCGAGCGATTGTCGATTGAAATATGTTACCCAACTGTGATCACAACTATATCATTAACTGTGTGATTAAGGAACCGCCGAATGTTTCATGATTAATAAACCATCACTTTATTCATATTAATCATATATTTGTAACTGCTTTGCAATTCCCACAAGTTACTACAACAGACCTTACAGATAACGTAATGACAATTAGGTATATTGGCACAGCTATACTGTTATAGTTACAGCAACTTTTACCCTTCTCTCATGAAATATGATTGCGCGGTTTTAGACAATTCAAATTATTGATCGATAATTAATGTGTCGCACGCTACTGTACTGTATGTTAGACTGTTAGTAATGCTGGAACCGTTAATCTATGGTTAGTATTTGCATGGAGCAAATATTTTTATGCAGCGACAGCGATGAACGATCCTGGTTTGATTTTTTTCACATAAACTATATAAGAAACCGTCAATGGTCAAAAATTACGAGACACGTTGCACGAAAGCATGTTACGCAGCAAGTGCCAAGGCGAAAAATATGTAGTGCAATTGTTGCAATAGACAGGATTTGCACCAATGGGATATTCCATCACTTCATTCAAAACCATTTACGCTTTACTGAATGATATAATGTTCGGCCTAGTTGTATTAACTCCCGATACTTCAAAGTTTTGTACTATTTTTGCAACCACTGGTGGGCAATGCCAATGGTTGAAATGGGTATACTGGCTTACACGAGCCTATAGGGAACCACGAAACATCGTCCCCTCGTCACTTTTATTCAGGAAAGGGAAGATACGTCTTTTGGGGTGTCTTCTATTGCGTATGTTGAATAAAAGTTAACAATTGTTTTTGTGCATTTAGCATTTCCGTGGAAGCTATTATACGCCAATGAGAAGGATATTCGTTTGTTTTGGTCAGACAACAAAGGTTCTGCCAGTGAGCGGGTGATTATTTCAACAGACGATGCAGTCGCTGTTGATTTCCTCTACAAAAATCACTTGATATTTTGGAGCGATGTCTCAGAAGAAAAAATATTTCGTTGCTCTCTTAAGACTACATGTAAGGCAAAAGTAATTGTATCAGGATCCCTGGGACGGCCTGAAGGTCTGGCTGTTGATTGGCTGACAGGGAAACTATACTGGACAGATTACGATTTGAAACAAATATGTGTCTCGAGTATTGATGGGAAGTATCGTAAAGTTTTGATATGGAAAAATCTTGATAACCCCAGAGCAATTGCAGTGGATCCTAATGCTGGGTAACTACTATTATTATCAAATTTTACCTTTTTATCATTGAAGTAGTTTACACTACAGTATACCTGTTAACTCCTGGTATAGTGTGAAAAGTTGGAGGAGTTCTGAACTGTTCGACTTTCGTGTTCTCAATTAGGCCAACAACTACAATAAAGTCATATGGTGAATTTAGCGCGCACATGCGCAAATGTAGAAAGAAATTCAATTGTTCTAAACTTCTAATGACGGCTTTTTATTTATCAAACTCTCAATCTTTTGCATTCTTACTTTTACTTGCTAAATTTGTTAATATTTCACCCGCCATTTGATTTACTGTAAACCAACCGAGTAACTAAACAGTTCAAGTTCATTATTATCACTAAACTTGTTGTACATCATTTTTTACATTGATGTTAAAAATTGTTTGTAGTTTTATGTTTTGGTCAGACTGGGGTGAGGCACCAGGAATATCACGTGCTGGTATGGATGGTACAAATCACAAGAACATCGTGAGCACGTCCATTACCTGGCCAAATGGTCTCACTCTTGACTACCACGAAAGCAGACTTTACTGGATCGATGCAAGACATGAATACATTGCAAGTGTTGATTACCATGGCAACGGCAGACGTATAACGTACTCGCAAGCTGCCAATCATCCATACTCCATAACAATGTTACGGAAACAGCTTTACTGGACTGATTGGGACACGAATTCAATACAAAATTGTGCTGTATTGAGAGCGAATATGAGTAATTCAGCAAATGTGATCAAAACAAATATTTATTCTCCTATGGATATTAAAACTTACGATCCTCAAAGACAGTCAAATGGTAAGTTGTGACTTGTTCAGTATACGTCTGTTTGGTAGCCTTGAAAAAAAAAGTCTTAACTCTGTTATTGAAAGCACATTAATGCAATGAGTCACACTGAACTTTATACACATATATGTATATCTTTTAGTTTCATTCAATCCTTGTGAGAGAGAAAATGGTGGATGTAGTCATCTTTGTTTGTTGGCTCCAGGAAAGCGTTTTTCGTGCGCTTGTCCTTCTGGAGTTGTTTTAAAGTCAGACATGAAAACTTGTGAAGATGGTAAGCAATAACAAGACGAAGTGTGAAATGCGGTATAAAGCCATTTTTATGCGGAATATAGTATAATAGTATACACTGTAAAGGATGCAGACATGAAAAAACGTACAGAATTTACTTTACAGTAGAGTTTTAAAATATCTCCAACAGGCCCTCAAAAGTTCCTTTTGCTTACAAAACGAAGAGGAATCAGTATTCTCTCCTTGAGCACACAAGAACACACTGATCTCAAACTCCCAATTGAAGATATCGGTCACGTGATTGCGGTTGATTTTGATCCGGTTCAGAAGTCGCTGTGTTGGATTGATTCCCAGTATCATGAGATAAAGTGCGCGAGCATCAATGGTTCTGGTAATGTAAAATATTAGTGAATTGTCTGATATTTAATCTTATTCCTTTTTTTTTCAACAAACAGGGGCCGGTTGTATCAAGCCCGTTTAGCTTAAACGGTGGATAAGTTCAAATTAAATAACACTCTTGCATCTGTCTTGAATGAGTCACTGAGTCAGCATGAATATTATGCTCAGAATATGTAGTTGTTAACAGTAGCTTTGTATTAAGGTCAAAAACATTTTGTTCGCTTGTTGAATAAAACGGCAGACTTGCTTTCTATTTTGAACTTATCCATGCACCGTTTAAGCTAAAGTGCTAAACGGGCTTGATACAACCGGCCCCAGGCCAATAAATGGATACATTAGATTTCAGGTGGTTATTATATTATCATGCCACAGAATTAACAAACAACGAAGACTCTTCTTTCTTTCCACTGCTGACACTGAATCATGACTCAACTGAATAGCGTAAAGTTTCAGGAAATGCAAATGTTTCTCTAAAGACTAGACAAACTAAAAACATTACTTTATGTTTTGTCAGGTGCGAAAACAATTTTCGAAAACAATAGTTCCTCAGCAGAAGACTTGGCAATTGATTGGGTAAATCGAGGTATTTATTGGACAGATTCAGCATCAGATATTATTGCAATGGCGTATTTGAACGGAACTTCAGGAAAAGATATTGTATCACGTGGCCTGGATGAGCCGAGAGCAATTATTATTGATCAACAGCAGAGGTATGTAATTACTTCATGTTGCAAATGTTAAAACTCGAGAGCAAAACACGAAGATTTTCTTTTTAGACGAACTGCAATTGCCTCAAGAATGGGAATTAACGTTTTCAATTTTTTTATTGCAGGTTTATGTACTGGTCAGATTGGGGAGAAAATCCTAAAATAGAGAGAGCGATGTTGGATGGAACAAAGAGAGAAATTTTGATTAATACTTCAATAGCTTGGCCAAACAGTCTGGTGTTAGACTATCAGCAAAGGAAACTTTACTGGGCGGACGCTAAATTAGATAAGATTGAATCATGTGACCTGACAGGATCTGATCGCGTGATTGTTACACGCGAGGATGTCCCGCATATATTTAGCCTGACTTTGGTCGGGCAATATTTGTATTGGACTGACGTGCAAACTAGGATGCTCGTAAAGATGGATAAGAGTGATCCTAAAAAGAGGGAGATTATAATTAATTATGTTCCAAATATGATGGCCGTAAGAGGGGTCGATCTTCAGACAAATTAAAAACTGTGAATCGTGCTTGCATGCTTAGCAACCCGGTTTACAATGTAAAATTTCTTGTGATCAGTGGCATGCAGTTGGCAATTTTAAACTGAGTTATCCATCAAGATACTCGCTGCGCAAAACATTTAGAATTTGGGGTTTACCAGTGCAAATTTTCAACTGTGAACACAAGTTAGGGCTTTGACAGTGTAACCGGGCCTTATATTCAAGCGTTTGTCTGATCAGCTAATTTGTATTTAATACAAAATGGCCCGATTTTTACTGAGAGACAGATCATCCATCTGGACAAACTTTCGTCTGTGTTTACGGATCATTCATCAACACGAATTATCCGCATAGTTCGTCTATTCAGACGAATTTGAATGGCAGTTCCTCTTCGCGCATCATTCGTCTGTTAGTAAAATACAGGGTGCATGGGGAGAAACTACGAAAAATTCTTCATAAAACGGCCGCTCTTGTGCACTCTTTTTACCACAAAAATGATTTCCTACAGTAATTCCGTGCACTTTGTAAACACGCGATTCTGTTTCGTTTGACATATTCGTCTGGATAGTTCGTCTACATAGTTTGTTGTGTGTTTATACTCAGACGAATGATCAGGCGGATTATTCGTCCAGACGGATCATTCTTCTCTATGTAGTATAAATCGGGCCACCGTGCATGCTGATAACAATTTGTTAAACCCGTTAGTGGAAAGTGCACGCTTGGGTTTAAACAATTATGTTCATTAACATTGCTGATGGGGTAAACACTTTTGAAATAACAGTGTTATCACGCTTTTGGGATTTTAAAATTACATTTTGATTTTCCTTGTCATCAAGATAGCCAATGCATGAATTGTATTTACGAATTAGATTGCAGTAAGAACTGTAATGACTTGAATATATGTAAAAAAATTGTTATGATCAGTAGCAAGTTCTGCCAAGTGCCAAAATGAATTCGACATTTCGATCGCGACTGATGAATTTTGTTCAAAACCTGAAGTGGTCAAGCCAATAGACTTAACCCAGAAAGCATCTTAAAGAAGCTAGTGCATGAATCACCAATGGTCTGACGATCAGAGGAGTAAAAAGCGCTGGTTTAAATGACAAAAATACCGAAGCAAAATTTGAAAGCGGTAATTAACGCCGTTCTTTTAAATCTGAAGGATCGAGCAATCACATAAACATTCAACGACTAGGAGGACTGCAGGTCTGCAGCACTATAGCAGGGTAAGTGAGACGGGGCTAATGTATTAGCTCGTAGAGCGGGGCTAATGTATTAGCTCGTTACACTGGCAAATACGCCCTTACGAACGAGTTTTGCCATTCGGGCAACCGGCCACGTACTGCAACTGATGAAACATGTCATAGCTGCATGCTGGCTGCGGCCTCGAGTGCTACGATTCCGTTTGTAGGTGATGGACAAAAATTCACTTTCGTGTCTGCGAATGCTCTTGTTTGGACAATCTGTCTGTCAAGATAGCTTTCGTTTGCCGCACACGAAACGTTTTTTGGCAGTGGGTATAGAAGCTATCAATATTTGCCGTACCTAGTGTGAATGACTATAAAACCAGAAGATAGCACTCGTGTGCGGCTGGCTTTAGAAATATGATAATTTTGATAACCATTTAAAAACATCAAACATGATAGCCTCATGCAGTTAAATATCGTTGCTCAGCCGTGGATCTAAACTTCTGGCAAACGTCTGGCAAACCAGAAACATGAAACGCTATATTACATCTCTGGCAAAATTCTACTACAACTCTCAGCGCAATGCAATTATTGAATAAGGGGCTGTTTACATGAGCCCGGTTACCCGAGATTCAACGAAGCGTGAGATGATTTTGAGGTATTGAAATGAGCAGATAACATGATCCTGGCAGTCGTATAATCACCACAATGATGGGGGGGGGGGAGTGCTGGCTCGCGCGGGCAGTTGGATGAGTTCTTGGCTAAATCGTCCCGCCCACTTCTAAGGGGCTGTTTACATGAGCCCGGTTACCCGAGATTCAACGAAGCGTGAGAGGACTTTGAGGTACTGAAATAAGTCTTTACGACACCAAACAAGCACATGCTATTGTGGTATACGCAGATACTTACTCTGCTTATTCTGTAAATGCAATTCACAATATTGTGAACTGTGTAATAATGAAAAGTAAAGCTTTGACCGTATATCTGGTTAATAGAAGTAAGAATGTTACTTAGCTAAAATCAGGCTTTAAAACAAAGAAACTGTATTTAAACTTTATTAAATAACTTTACTATTTTACTTAAATAAATGCTTGTTTCAAATCTTTTAGCGGCAGTCGTAACAACGTAAAAACATAACCAACTCCGCTATTAAACTAAATGCTGAATTATAGAAACATTCATCAGATCCGAGTTGTAACAGCTGGGACGAGCATATATATTACGAGGAAAAATTTGTACGATATATTTCACACTTTTCAGTATTTTGCAACCAATTTTACAAAGTTTATGATGCTTTTTCCGGTTGTACAGTCTGTACCGATGAATATTCCTAGTTCTAAATTCAGTTTACTGGGTCTGGGGCAATTGTCCGTCAACGAACAAGGCCTATGTAGGTCTATCTAGTGACTTTATAGTAAGACTTTCTCCGTCTCTGATCATAAAATCCTAATCTATATACAAGCATTAGATTCTAATAATTTATTATAAGTGAAAATATCAACGCATACATGCAATATACGAGTGAAAAAGCGCGGGCAAGAAAGGCATCAGTTCGGGTGAGCAACTCACGATTAAACGTTCTAATAATATTATTAGTCAAACATCGAAATAATAGATGATAAACATGCAGCACAATATCATGTGAACCATGCCTATCTCGGTACTCGGGAGTTTCGCTAATTTTCGATGTTTCTAGGTATTTGCTAGCTATAGAAGTTTGACACTCAGCCTCAGGCAACACATGCACATTCTATATTCTAATCCTAATCGTGAGGTAAAAGTATTAAACAGTTTTAAAATTAATACGTTTTAACGGTAGTAATATACCGTTTCCAAAATTATGAACTATAAAAATTCAGCAGCTACAAAAAGCAGCCGCAAATTGAGTAAAATTGAAGAGTTTGGGTGCAAAATAGTGTAAAATGTAACCAACGGCAATGTAGCCGAGCGAAAATTTTATAAAATTTTGCAACTAAAATTTCCGATTTTGTCAATTTAGGATGTTCTTCGCAACCGTATTCAGTACGAATCTTCGTACCTCAAAGACTTAGTTCGATAACAGAATGCAAGGTCTATATTTTCAGTTTATCAATATAGCTACTTCAGATAATCGCTCCGCTGCATGTTTATTCGTAACTTTGGATTTTTATTTTCGAAGTTCCGAAATTTCTTAAAAGACTTTTTGATTATCAAAGTATTTGATCCAGGGCCTCATATTTTTTATATGCTGCCAATAGTAAGAGGAAGAAACGAAGAACTCTTGAAAAAAATAACTAATAATAATATAGCTACTGCCGTTATGAGACCCTCTACAGGGTGTATCAAAAAAAAGGTAATCCAACTTCAACACGCTATTGTACGTGAACTACTCAGTCTATGAACGAATTTTTTTCACATTCGGAAAGATCAGGCTTTTAACTATCGGATGACATGTTTTTTAATACCAAATGGTGAAAAAATGAGCAAATAGGAGGCTGATAAAAAGTGTTAGTCAAAATGCATATTTTCACCTTTGAGCCTAATTAAAGCAGTGCATAACAATAGAAAAAAACAATTAATCACAACATGTCACAGCTTGCACTGGTTTTATGCCGCATTGCTTAGAATGTTCTCCTAATGTGATTTATTCCTACTTAATATGAATATGCGGGTCGCTTATTCAAAAGCAAAATTCTTCATTTAAATCCCAAAGAGATTTCATTTTCAATGGTTTTAGTCCCAACTCTCAGAGGTGAAAATATGCGATTTTGACTAACACTTTTTAGCAGCCTCCTATTTGCTCATTTTTTCACCATTTGTTATCAAAAACATGTCATTCGATGGTTAAAAGCCTAACCTTTCGGAATGTGAAAAAAATTCGTTAATAGAATGAGTAATTCACGTACAATAGCGCACCAAAGTTGGATTACCTTTTTTTTGATACACCCTGTAGTTGCAGAAAACGTCCTTCAATTCCGGAAGCTATGATATGACTAAAGTAGTTTTCGAAACATAACTTTCATGAATATGATCAAAAACATTGACTACGATAAATCTAATAATTGTAAATAAGCTCAAAGAGTTCAAAAGCGCGATATGGAATCCTAAATATAGATATCGGGAGATCTAAAACTTGTTTTTCAAAAGCTCAAACACAAGCGACGTTTCTGTTGAAAGTGACACATTCCTTCTTTAAATAATGATTAAGATTGTCGTGTAGAGAAAAAATATAAGAAAGGTCTCTTTCCAGTGGAAACACGCCATAATGAAATATCAAGTGATTGAGGGAGAGTGTAAGCTTTAAGAAACCAGGTTGGAGATCTCCGAGTGATTACTTAAAAATTTAAAAATCGCTTGTTTCCTTCAATTCATGTCCCTCCAACTTGTTTTTATCGAAATACCCTTTGCCATCGCACAAAGAGCAAACTATACCTTCTTTAGGTTGCTCTTGCTGTTTTGTTTTAAAGAAAAACTGTTTTAGTCTTCTTCCCACAACTAATATGGAACCTGTTTCACCTTCAGGTCCAATCAATGCCATCACAGTGGGAAACAGAAACACAGAATACAGAAATGAAAAACCAATTGTTGCAAATATGAATAGTCCAAATTGGACGAAAAATAGAACCTGGGCAGCCAACATGAACATCGATGCACCCAAAGTTGAACAAGCGCCGGATAAGACAGAAACACCGACATGTGATAGCGCATAACGGACTTTGTATGATCTTGTTTCGTGTTGTAATTGCATATAACCCTCTGCCAAATGAACGACGTAATCAACGGCAAGTCCCACAACTAAGGTAAGATTTAATGATTCCAATGGTCCGAGTTTCCAACCAATCATATTGATAACGCCAAGCACCGTACACGTGATTAAGGCGATAATAAACGTTGCTAGGAAACCGACAATGAAGTTTGTAGTTGTAAGCACAAGGATGATAAGAGCCATAGTTATTCCAATGACGATTCCTGTCAATGCATTAAGCACCAGAATCTAAAGGAAAAAATAATAATCTCTAATGTCACATTTGCTACCCTAGGATTTTATTCAGACAGTATTATACAAACTTTTTCTGGGTATGTTTGTTCCGTCCACCTGCACGGCTGATGCAAAGACAGACAGACACAAGTATGTTGTACTATTGTGTGCCTCATGCAAGATGGCGGAAAATAACTTGATATCAGTGAACTCAAATAAGACAGGAACGTTCACTCTCCGACTTTCCCTCATTAATGAGTGAAGCCAAAATGGCGGAACATGAAGCCCCTTGTCTAGGTATGATATCCAGGCCTCTGGCGCGGAAATTTCAAAGGAAAATCATAATTGCCGCATTCTTTACTTACGAAATTTCCGCGTGGAGGCCTGAATCATACCTACAAGAAAGGCTTAAGTGTCCGCAATCTTGGCTTCAAACTTCCGACAGAGTGAGCGTTCCAGTCTTATTTGAGTTCACTGCTTGATATACGATCTACTAAGGGGCTATGCGGTGCAAGATGCTTTACTTCAAGGCTAAAGACGCCTTCACTTTGATCAAGGTTTAACACGCAGCCAGGCTCCTAATCAAAATTTCCTAATCAACTAATCATATTGTCTTCATTTGTAATATAATTATTGCTAAAATATATTGGATTAGTTTTGCAATCTAATATTACAAAACATTAGTTGAAAAAATTCGCCATATTATTTGATTACACTAATGGATGTTTGTTTCCAGGACTTTTGACATACTCGGCACGAATACCAGCGTAATATGGGAGTGTATAGTTGGTGGATTATTCCTTGCGGTATATTTAATGACATAACATTTTTACCTCCTGAACTTTTAACCAATGCCAAAAGTTAATGTTCTTTTGTACGGTGGCTTGAAATGCATTGTTACAGGAAGGTGGAAATTTCTTCATCTGAAAACACATTACATAAACAATGAAAAGTCGTAATAAGATCATTATAAGACTGAAATAGCTTGAAAGTTTCATTAAAGTGTTACAGTAAATCTGATTTTACTATTTGTAGCACTTGCATTGACCTAGAATTTGAACCCATTAAAATCTTAATGAAAGTAAATTAAAATGTACTTGTACATACTTTGTTAGTCACAAAATTCTCCCAGTCTCTATAAATGGGCAGACCTTCTTCATACCCTAGTGACAATGGGTTGACTGTGGTATTTACAGCAATCGCGACGTAGGAAAGACGTTGTCCGTATGCGTTACCTAAAAACACAAGCACAAGACAAAACAACATAAATCAGTATTAGAGTTTTCAAGTCTTAATTTCAAACTTACAGCTGAAACCCAAATATTATTGAGTTTACCTCTGCCTGGTGTTTAAACTATGAATTAAAAGCGCATGCGTGTACACCCCATGAAGAGGAAACGTCTGCACACTATATGGAGAAATATTTTCTTACTTTTCGATGTAATTTTGGTTATCGTTTTTGGATCAGGAACACCTCCTAAGAGACTTTCATATTTCTTGAAATCGTAAGTTGTAGCGTAGTTAGGAGACACGCCATCGGTTATGAAATATCCAAGACCAACTTCAAAATAACGATAAAATGAATCAGACAGCAAAGAAATGTTATAATGTTCCTCGTTGTTTTCCATCAAAATCCTCATTTTATTTGAATTTATCACAAACGAGAAGTCTGAATCATTCGGATATTTCGGTTTCTTTGCTTCCTCCTGCACAAAGAAAAAAGTAAAAACTCTTCAGTACTAATTCTGATCATTAAACATAAGAGCCATCTCTGATGGCTTATCTACATGCAGTTACTCTCTGTATACAAAAATATGTGAGATGTTTAAATTTAATAACAACGACATTTCGCAAGAAAATCGCTTTCTGTAATCACGTCTTGTTGAAAGTAAACGTGAGAAAATTATTTCTAGCCTGACTTTTGATGTTGAAACCGTGCAGAGATCCTTTTTCACAATTTTGCATTTTTTGCATTTTACATGAAATTTTGCATTAATATTTGGAAACCATGCATGGTCGCGTGACCTGACGAAGTAACCCCATTGCGTGGATAATTCTTTCACTATGCGACAGATTTGTACAAGTATGAACAAAAGGATAGAACAATAAAAAGGGCGATAACGTGTTGCCAACTTACACGTTCATAACCCCAGAGTTTTTTTAACACATTTAACGATAACGAAATTCGATTATTCGCATTGACCCATGCACCACTATATTACAGCTCACAATAATATTTTACTGCATAAAACTACACATATAAAGATTAAAGACCTATGTATAAGCGTATTATTCAAACCTTTAAATATTCATTCATTCTTTCAAAGACACAGTTGATTTCAATCTCTCCAGTAACGTCACTTCTTCTCAACCTTAAAGACTTTTCTTCTGCAGGCGAAGGTGATTTCAACTCTTTGCAAAATTTCTAGTGCCACGAAAAGAATGCATTACGATTTTTCTTATATAATTAGGTTCTTCCTATTTATTTTAGCATGAAATGTGGTATAACAACTGCCTAAAATAGACAAAACATTTATCTCGACGTTTCGACCCAGGGTCTTCGTCAGGAGATTTGTATGAAAGACTACATCATACTAACTCTCCTGACGAGGGCTCTCAGGTCGAAACGTCGAGAAGTGTTTTGTTTATTTTAGGCAGTTGTTATACCACATTTGATGCTAAGTTGTTTGAAGACGCTGCCATGCTGCTCCCAGGTTATATTGGAACGTATCTTTCTATTTACGTTTTTTTGTTGCCTGTCTAAAGCCAATGAATGCATGCTTTTATTAATTTTTGGCTTTCTCGGACAGACACATGCACTCTGGAATATTTTACCAGGAGGAAAACAAAAATACAATACAACAATACCCGTTAATAATATGAAATACAATTTGAGGAGACCTAGTTTTGCGTAACATTAAATATATGTATAAGCACGTGATAAAATTCTGAAAAATCAGGACAATAAAAGGAAGGAACCTTAAAATTAATTAATAAGGCAGTGTAGTAATACCAAACTTACCAACATTTCAGTCTGGCATGGTGGGGTATTCATGTCAAAACTTCGATCAAAAACCGTTTTTCCTTTACATTTAAAATCAGTATGATGACATTCACTTCTGTCTTGTTGTTTCAAACCCCAGATGATGTTAACAACCAAAACAAGATCTTCTTGACTGTTCTTGAAAGCATTATTATTCAAAACGTCAAACTTCGCCCAGTTTGTGTCACTTCGCCAAACTTTTACCTAAACAAATGTATTAAATTCTATTATTTTTATACGATTCCTATAGGCTATTAGCAGATGTGATCGATTGTCATGCTGACTACGTTACTGTGTAATTGTTAATTTTGTATATATATATATATATATATATATATATATATATATAATTATATATATATCATGATGTAATTGTAATTGTCTTCTACAAGCGCTTTCCAAACAAGATATTTTTTGCCAAAAATGGGAAAAAATGTCGACAAAAGCATCGTTGCGAAGCCCATAACTGTTCTTTTTGTCTAATGTTGTGAATCGAGGGTATATCAGAGGATAACAAGGGACAGCAAAGACAACTGATATCCGAAAATGCTTTGCAGCTAAAAACGTAATACTTACCTGTTCATTGTCGGGTTCAAGTTTAGTGGCGAATGAAATAGACACTCCAATGATAACTATTGATACAACAATTACAAGCCAACGAACATACTTGTGCGTAATAATATTTCTATAAAACCAACCATCGAAAAACCTGATGACATAATCTAAAATCGTCTTTCGCTTTTTTCTCGAAGATCCTCTATCACCACGGCCTGAATGTTCCAGTAAATCATTTTCTGTGATTGAATTGTGATGCGAACAGTAGAGGGCACAACAGCAACATCGACCTTGAGACAAGAGACATGAAATAATCTTAATAGAAAATATAGCGAAATCATGAATACTTTTAGTGTATTTTTTTATCATCAGGGACAACAACTTCCGAAGCCATTGTTAAAAAAATTAACAAATATTCTCCGAAGGTGGAGTCGCTGCATGAAGTGATTGATTGATTGTTGAATATAGCTTTGAAACTTCGGGGACCTAAGTGTGCTTTTTGAGTCATTTTTTAAAAGTGAAAGATCAAGAAATTGCATGGTAATTTTAAGAATTTGACGTGAAATCATTATTCACCTCAGGCTTGGTGAATATCGACTCTGTCTTCAGTTTTCCTCACATTGCTTTATATGTGAAAGCGTTACACATTTTGATATAAACCCCGTTTACAACTTAATTTATTGGCAGGACACAACTAAACTAGTTACCCGTGCCAATATGCATGATTCATAGGCTTTGGTAGCCTAAGCATGGATGAAATTGTGCGGGGAAGGAGATACAGATGGTCTTCTATAAACATAACTTCACCAATCAAGTTTTTTTGTTGTCAGTTAAAATATAGGATTATTACATGATTATAAAAAAGAGGTTATAATTGTTTGAAGTACCCAATTAGGAGATGACCAGACAGTGCAATCTTATATATACGTAAAAATCATACCTTTCCGTCTTAAATGTTGGAAGATTACGACCGTTGGAAGAAACAACATCGCTGAGAGATAGTTGACGAAGATGAGAATTGCCGAGAAAATACCAAATGAAGATATTGACAACAGCGGAGATGGTGCATTGGAGAGAAACGCTACCATTGTTGTAATAGACGTCACAAACATTGTTTTAGAAGCTTTACGATAAACATCTGACAATCGATGTGCAAGACTCAAATATTTGCTACTAGCACTCTGCTTCCATGTATCCAGGAAAACAAAAATGTTATCAGATCCAATACCGAGAATAATAAAGATTGACAACACATGAAATACTCCAAAATATTGATAGTCCAAGACGATCCTGTACAGAAGATTGGTGATGTTGAAACTTGAGAAGATACTGAATATTCCCCAGACAGTTATCCACAAGGATCCAGTTTGAAACCAACAAAATAGGAAGATAAAACATAAACTCGCCATAGCTAACATCATTGCGTTCAGAATTTGACTCTGAAGAGCTGCTGTCCACATGGCGTAGTTGAAATAATAGAATTTCATTCCGCCAACACCTTCTTTATATTTTCTATCGAAAGTCTCCATGAATAATTTAACAATTCGTTTGTCAAGTTCTTTGATTTGCTCATCTTTTCGATCAATGTCACTTCTGTAGCCGTCTAAAGGCCAGCCAGTGAGCAATAAAGATCTGGTGTGTGATGAGGATACTTCAGTTGGTGTAATCTTTGCATGTTTTCCCAAGTGAAAGTTTAAGTAAGCATTCGCCTTCTTGTTCATTCTTGCCGCATATATTACACCAGCGATATTCTCAAAGTTTGGATCATAAAATGTTGAGTTTATTCCAGCATAGCTTCCATCAAAAAATCTCAATATGGATAAAGGTTTCGCACAGGTGCGATTTGCACTTCCATATAGTAAGCACAGCGATTTTTGATAGTCTGAACGATTATATTGTGTCTCTTCAAAGTATTTTATGGTGAGTAAATTCTCCCGTGAAAAAACATTATCGCCTTCATAAACTAATTGAATTGGTTGATATTTAGTGCCTCTCTTGAGCTGTCTTCCACCTAATTGAGTGACTTCCTTATTTTCACTAGCGAATAGCCATGCATCAGTCCGTAGCTTGGTTGAGTCTTCAGGCAAGTCCAGCGGTAGTTCATCGAAATTTACAGGCAGAATATTGTATCCAGAAATGAATAGAACCACGCTAAGGAGTAGCATCAATATGTGCATCGAAAGTGCGATACCTGGAAAAACAACAATAAAACATGGACACTAATAATATAGCAGAGTCACGAAGTATATATATCCGACGTTATAGATATAACCTCCCCCAGTAATATTTCTTGGTGTTTCCAGCCTGTGATTCCTCTTACTCTAACACTCTCTGATTCCTCGTACTCTAACACTCTCTGATTCCTCGTACTCTAACACTCTCTGATTCCTCGTACTCTAACACT
This sequence comes from Dendronephthya gigantea, assembly GCF_004324835.1. NCBI lineage: Eukaryota > Metazoa > Cnidaria > Anthozoa > Malacalcyonacea > Nephtheidae > Dendronephthya > Dendronephthya gigantea. The sequence continues at coordinate 872,124 of NW_021163087.1, forward strand.
CTCTGATTCCTCGTACTCTAACACTCTCTGATTCCTCGTACTGTAACACTCGAAAGTAAGTAAGAACTAAGAGTAAGAGTTCTTCGGGGAACAACTTTTGAACGCAAGTTTAAACCCGGCTCAAAAGTGAAACTGAGATGATTATGTTATTGTCAGCTTCCAAGGTTTCTAGTACTTAAATCTGTTTAACATATGTTTGAAGACATCGATATAAATAAACCGGGATTACCGCATCGGGTGAAATCACGAATTTGAAAGTAGCTACCAAGATGACCGCTATTTACGTATTTGCATTTTTTCCTGGACTATTTATAGATCAGTGAGCCAATACTAACTCGAGCTAAGAAGTGCGGTGTGTATGCCATATATGTATATATATGCCAATGGTCTATGCTGAGAGTAAGAGGAAATTTAGCCCAATCAGATCAAATTCGTGAAGTTTTTGAAAAATAAGTATTGCCTGGGCCAGTTATGTGGTTTGGATCAGAACTTGAGAGTTTTCAAGGCCAAGTATTAAAGATGGTACAATATAAAACAACATGGTACATTGTGATTTATTATGATACATGGCAGCTGAACCAACAGCAACAGAATAACATTCGTCATTTACCGTAAAATTCCGTGGTTTCGTGCGGAATGCAAAATTTTAAACAAGAAAAGGTGTGAACTGATCTCTGGTATCGATTTTGGAAAATATTTTGTATTTTCTTGAGAAAATTATACTTCACAAGGAAAGTACACCAAGATGGCCTAACATTTGACTATGAACAACTGAAATTCATGATGCAGGTTGGTTAGTATTGATATTTGCACATTAGTAAAAGTTGTGTCAGATTTGTGTTGTGTTAAGTAAAAAATGGTTGATGAATCTGCCCCAGAACAAACTTTACTATTTATTGTAGGGCACCACAGTTAATAGAATATACATGGTTTGGAGACTAAATAAAAGTACAATACAGCTCATTAACTATGTTATTGTCCTCATTTATGCAAAAAATGGTCCTCATTTATGCAAAAAACTCCTTTCTCATCACGTGTCTATTGTATTTTAGCCAAATTTACCAATGGCATTCGTCTTGCTAAGCTCCTCATGCAACCTTGACTTGAAAAATATGTTAATTATAAGATTGCTATTGGTTTATCTGTGCAAAATACAATAGACATGTGATGAGAAAGGAACAATTTTTTGCATAAATGTACCTCAACATAGTTAATGAGTTGTATTGTAGTATTATATGGTCTCCAAACCATGTATATTCTATTAACTGTGAGGGCACCAAGGTGTTATTAGTAGCAATATTTGCAACGACTAAGAAAGTAACAATTCCAGCTTGAAATCTTAAAACAAAACTTCAACTAAGTTAAAAATTGAGGCAGTTTGAAGATTGCATGTAAAAAAATTAGAGTAAAGAAGAAATATATCATTGTATGATGCTTTTGCATTTTGCTAATTTAGACCACAAAGCTAAAGCCAACCGTTTTTTGCTTCTTGTAAAACAGTCATTGATTGATGTTCGCAAATTATGATGGTAGAGAAAGGTCATAAGAGCAAATTAGCACTCCAGGGAGGTCTACTTGAAAAACACTAATAACAATCATAAAAATGAATTGTAACAAATTAAATGTTTATGGCGATTTAGGAATTTTATAAAGAAAAGTCTTCATTGACCAATTAGTATGGCTTAATTCAAATGATAAGGCTATATATTATATAATCATTGCTTAATAATAAAGGCAAAAATTGATTGGTTGGTACAGAGTTACCAAGAAGTTCTCTAAAGTATTTCATGAACTCTGTAAAAACAAATGAACTGCTCAAAATATCTTTAAATATTATTGACACTGCTGTGAGGTAAAACAAAGCTGAAAACTACAATGCTGCATGGAGTACTTAGTTTCTTACAAAGAAGCTTAGTAAACTATCTGTGGTGCTCAAGAGGTGTAAATTCACTAGTTGTACAATGTTTGTTATACAGGTACTATAGATGTTAAGAAACACATTTTTTCAACTTTATCTTTCCAAGTCATTATGAAAAAAGGAAGTCAGCCTAATTCTCAATCTAATCATATGAAAATTTTATTTCATGCCCTATAGAATAATACAATCTTACTACATGAGGATGTGCTACTTAAATTAGGCAAGTCAGTAAAGTAAAATTTGGAGTCAGATTTCGAACGAATTATAATCATATTCTTGCATGTTTGCATGGTGACAGTCGATAAGTAATTTAGCTTGTAGGTACACCACGTAAGTATTTAATATTGCAAAGCTTTCGGTCCGTTAACCCAGGCCTTTTATTGCACTGATGAAGGCCGTAATAATACTTATGTGGTGTACCTACAAGCTAAATTATTTATTGAATTATAATCAGTCAGTGCCTTAGACCAGATATAATCAGCCATTTTACACATGGTTTTAAACAACAGCATAACAGCAAAACAATAGTTGGTGTTTCACCATATAGCCTACTGTTCTCCACTTATAAATATGACAATATGGTCACAGGGTAATAAATATAAACTCAGATTTGTTTATTGACAATTCTTCTGAACATTGAAAATGATTGCTTTTTACAATTTACAAATGAGAGCTAGCTTTAATTAAACAACTCAAATTATGTAGTTAAATTATCATGCCATTGCTTGGGAACACTTTTCATTAAATATATTAAACCAAGTGATTTTGAACAAGTGATGAAAACCCTTGTCACAATCTTATGCAATGGTATGAGAATAAATATATCAGGGTATATCCTAGCATGTCTATATACATTATCTATATACATAATCTGTGGCAAAATTGTGACAGTAATCGTGACAGTAAACTTGCCATCATTTCTGTGATTAGACTGCCATGTATAAACTTTGATAAAGAAAGCCCATAACAGAATTACCTGACAAATATCACTTATTACGTATATCATTGCGCCAACTGTTTTCAGGCGAAATCAAAATAATACTGTGTGCTAGAGTCGTATATCAAAATAAGTTAAGTACTTTATAGTATGTGTAAGATAACACATATTTTTTTCAAACGACTGTAGCTCAAAATGTGCCATGCTTTTTATTATGATATTAAGTATTAACCATTGAAAGCCCCATTCAAACAACGCTTTGTTATATTGTAACTCCACAATCCGACCTTCTTCCCAGAGTAAAAACTTTATTGATAAATTTTTAAACCACGTATATGATTAGATGAAGAGTCGTGCTCGGGAAACATGATACTTGTTATCATATGGAAGTAAATACAAAGTTGTAACTTACCAAATGCAAATTTCGGTCTCGCTACAATGACCGCACATAGACGAATAACGTTGCTTGATTTAAAATATTCCACATCATCTTCTGAAGATCTGTTGTTTCTTGTTTCGACATGATTCTCCTGTGTTTCGATGTGATTCTCAATGGGCAAAAATTCAGTTATCTGCTCGTCGCTTGCCATTATTAATTCTTTTTAAAAAAATATTTTATTTCAGCCTCTTCGAAACATCACAAGATGAGTAGAGGACGATTCCTTTATTACACTCTGATATTCCCTTCTTTATGGCAAAATTCCATATTGCCTGTCATGCAGGCCCCCACCTTGGCTTCTCCCCCGGGGGTTATACCCGCTGGTGAGAGAAACTAGCCTAACTAACTATGAATCAACATAGTTGTTAATGCTTTACGCGACAATTTCGGCAAATGCTTATCATATAGTCACGCTAAGGTGCTAGACTACTAGAGCAGGAAATATGCAATCATACATTTCCCTCACACTTGTTAATATAATGGCACGTACAGTAAGAGTGATTAATGAACTTACCGTTATTGAACTAACTCCCCAATCTTTTGATGAACTGTGCATGGAGTTTATTCCTTACAATCTGTAAGACGTTTTCATGTTTATGGAATATTTCGCTCTGGTCTTTAGAAGAAGGATGAGGGGGGGCGTGGAGTAGGAGTAGCAAGATCTCGTGTGTGTGAATGTCTTTATAAGAATTCCATGATGAATTTTGTCAAATAAAGACGATAGTAAAGCAGTATAAACGTCTTTCTTTAAGGATACAAGATGAATTTGAAAGTCATGTGCAATTATTTGACAGGTGTTCTACCACCCGCTGACTTAATTTGGCAATGTTCATTTGCATTTGCTTTGAGCAGGTTTTGAAAAAATTCCAGTCTGCAGTGTTTGTCAATTCCTCTTGTCACATTTACCAACTTCGTGATTCGAGACTTTCGATTCTGGAGTATAACGCGTGGTCTTACCCTTCGATTTCTGCAAAAATGCTTTTAAATGCATGCGTGATGCGTTAACGCCGTTACATGCGTTTCAAAAGTGCCTTGTCATCTTTCATTTCGTAAAGTACCTCTTATCGAACTATGCAATTATGAGCTTAAGATTCTTCGAGATGATAGTTGATCGATGATTGCAAAGCCGTAATAAACTTTCGCATAACAAAAATGGAGAATGAGAGAAGCGAGAGAAGAATATTTAATATTTGGATGATATATAATGATTGATTTTCTTCTCAGATGCATGGGAATATTTGTTGGTGCATTTCAACATACTCCAAGCTGCTAACAGCTTCATTCGCAGATAATTTTCTCGACTAAAAGTCACGAAAGATATCTAGGTAACTAGGTTGATATTATCTTCGAAGAATTTTATGAAAGTTTTAAGTTGCGCATCCGGAACTGCGGTGTGTGGGTGTGTGAGTAGTGTAATAACAGAAAGTTTTTAAAATTATTCGGTGACCATGCTCATTGCAGGTACCAAGTAGTGAGGTCGGTCGGCACATTAGGAAAGGAGTGTTAGCGACATTGAAACAAATAATTGGGTATTCCTCCTCTTTAATTAAAATCATGTCATTCCAAGCCAAGTTTGATACAATCAATTAAAGTGTCAATACAATATCCTTTTACATGCGAATTTAATATTTAAAGGTTCAAATTGCGTTTAGAAATTAAAGGATTGCATATTAAGAACAAACCAAGAACGCTGAGAACAACTCGGAACCCGCAAGTAAAGCAGCATTATCTGTCATCTTTGCTTCTTAAGGGCGTTCTCACTGTCCCGGATATACGTTATATAGTGTTTACTAATGAATCTCGAAGTGGCGTGATCTACATACAGAAGATGTCAAGGTAAAGAAATGTATTCCATGGATATACGACTATAGTCTACATCATATCTAAGAAAAATTACTCCCTATAAGGAACAAATAACTATGTCATCGTCAGTGCAAATAAATAAATGATAGTAGTATATAAAAAATGGCGAATAACATGCAAGACCAACTCATAGGCCTAATTTACATCATTTTGACTTTATTTTGCGTCAATTACTCTAAAACAAGTCTCAGTCATTCTGCCGTCAGGGCATCTCAAATCTTCCTGAAATGCACCATGTTAAAATCTAGGAGAGATTGAATTTTGACATTCTCACATTTCATATGATTGTCCAACTGTGTATATCTTGTATCTACACGGAGAGGCTGCTCTGTCAACTGGTCATTTCTGTTCTCCCTAGAGTTGCACACAAGAGTTCGTGGACTTTGACTGACGTAATTAAGCTGGTAATCTTCCAGGACGCTCAAACTTCCACTGAATCGCTCTTCTTTCTTTGCTGACGAAAGCGGTAAAGAATTTGTAAATTGAGCTAGTATTGTGTCACCATTCTTAATAATATCAGAAATTTTATTTTCCGTATTGGATGTTGTTAATGTTATATTGGGTACTACCCTGTTCTTATTTGAATTTCCTCCTGACATTGAACCAAGGATTTTTTGCTTGGTGTGATCTTCATTGCAAACCTTAAACCGACTGCTGTAATAAGTGTCCTTGTCCGCGTCAACCTCGCTCATAATATTTTTTGATGAATCGGGTTTCGTCTTTTGACTTCCTTTGCTGTAAGATCCAAATGCTTTGTATTTTTTGGACGATTTCTCCGATATTTTTTCGTCGCATCTCTTCTCGTGCTTCAAATGTCTACAACAACAGAAACTTTTCAGTGGCGGAAGTTTTTCCTGAAAAAGAGAGTTGTTTCGAGCTAAATATCCAGTCAAACATTTTTGTTTGCAATCCAAATGATCTCTTTGTAATATCGCATTAATATTCTTGTTCATTCGTGTTACGCACAATGACATATTGCTCCAACTACACCAAGTACTTATAACTTGTATATGACCTCCAAGCCTTTAAAAATTAGCTGTATAGAGCGCAAAATGATCTACCAGCTTCATCTAGTTTATCGTTTTGTAAACAGAAGATAAACACACAAAATATCGTTGATACTTGTTATTATCCACTGTGTGTAAATGGGAACATGCACGTAACCATAGCCACCGTACCACCTGCTATATTTCGGCCTAATAAATTAAAATTTTGCATGTATTTTAAAGCATTGAAGAAAATGCTGCTGGAAAGACGTAACTATCAGACACAGACATTAACTTAAATCGTAGAAATGACGTAATTCTACTCCGTGGAACAAGATTTGAGTTTTAAAAAATGCATGATGAAAACAAGTTTACTGCGATATTTCGACTCTAGCTATTTCATTGTCAAGTCATTATGAATAATTTACCAGCATTCATATTTTATGTGCAAACTAATGAAACAGAATTAACAGATAATACAATATCATAGGATATTGGAATGTATATAACACTATATACATGGTTTCTGTATCATGTGAAAAAATTAAGAGACCAAGAGATATTCAGGCGATTTTAGCCCTTTATCGCTAATGCACGGGCTTAATTCTCCTATTTTTGATTGAAAGGCTTTAAGAGTAGAATTGGGTGAAACTCCGAATTTAAGGGATAATATGCATGGTAATACGCTATACGTTGGTTTGAGAAATCATAGTGGAATGAACTTTTAAATTTCCAGAGAGGAAATTCAGGAACCTTAGATTTCAAATTACCATGTGCACCTCCCGCGCTTCCCACCAAGGAACGAAAAACGGTTGTGATACTACACTACTAGATGTTATGATGTTTTTGGGCCAGGCCAGGGATAGCAGCCTTGTAGTGTCGGAATATGTTACCTTACCGCAGTGTTCGTTTTATCTGCTAATTTGATGAGACACAATAGACCGAGCTGAGAAAGAGACAATAAACATTCAATTAACCATTTCTGCCACGGGATTCCAGGTCGCATTCCATTTTCATACCTAACTGAAGTAGATCAGTGTCAGGAAGTAAATAATTTAGTGTAAAGTATTTAGTATTGAAATGTCAAGTATTTAATGTCTTAAACAAACACGTGCCTACTGTCGTGAGTGACTACTGGCCTCTCTTACTTGACGAAACCAAATATGCTCCCACACTGGTATTGCGAAGTTCATATCTGCCAGTCTGACCACTTGTACACGAATGCGTGTGCATGGATGCATGGAATATCAAAACTCTCGCCGCCTTGTGATAATAGTTTGGAACTGAAATACAACTCGATATTTTGTTATTTATTGCTTGATGTTATTTATGCTATTCATTGATGTTTTGGAATCATCAGTCATGGACCTAGTTGGCTCAGAAATGTTATGAATATTGCTTTTGTTAGCGTCAATATCATACATATGACTTTATCATTACATCACATTGTCCATTAGGAGAAAGAAATTTTGTATGCTGTAACATTAATGAACTTACATTTACTATGCTATCAAGATCATGCAAGTACGAGGTAAATAATTTAGAAACATTGTACCATTTCATTACCCTACGAAACATGAAAAATAGAATTTCTAAACACAGTACAAACTCTGTTAACGTTTCACTAAATATGTTAAATTATACCCAAATATCATACATTTCATATTCTGCCACCTACTGCTTGATCTTCACTACAATAACGAAATATATCAACCGCTTTGTTCCCAGAAAATTGAAAGTTAATTAAGCAAACACAGACACTGTTTGCATGTTATTTATCAAAAAGAACCAGAAACATCAATGAGACAATGTATTCAGGACCCGAGCTGAAACCATAGTCAATAACTATTCTATGTTTTGATCTATTTTCGTGGGAATAAGGGCCTGCAATCATGCTGTACACCTTCCTGTAATGAAAATGTCTTTAGATTATAAAATTTGTTCCGTAGAGCAAATAGTATCATAATATCTTGGGTGATCTGTCACAGTGCAGCTACAACTGATCTTGTAATTGAGAAATTGTTCCATAAGCCTACAAGTTAAAGCCAAAACTGTAAGTTTACTGGTTAAAACCAAAACGATTTGACGAGCAACCCTTTGCATGTACTAATGAATTAGACAAAATAAAGTAAAGTAGAGTGAATTTCTATTTAAGGAGAACACATCAAAGATACATTTGTTATCAATGTATGTCCTGGCTAGGTTCTTTAAATATTATAAATAACTATTATAATATATCCATAAACTTCCAAATCAGCTATAAGGGCTTTTGACACGCTACAACGGATTCCGGAGGATTGATTATAAAATTTACGGAAGTTAATTTATAAGCCATGAAATAGAAACAAACGTTTAACTGCATGAGGACTGCATAAAAGCATCGTCAAATCAATTTTTGTTTATAGAACAACTGAACAGAGAATGAAGACAATCTTCGTAGTTTTTATTGTGCTTTTGGCCACTTTTTCGACCACGCAATCTCTTAGTTGCAGTTGTGAAGGAGTATCATGTACTCCTGTGAACAAACTGAACTGCAGAGGAGGATTTACATTGGGACTGTGTGGGTGTTGTAAAGTGTGCGCCAAGCTTGAGGGAGAGGAATGTGGTGGACTATGGGACACACTTGGAAGATGTGACAAAGATTTAAAGTGCGAAACGGAATCGGATCTTCCGGATTGGTTATCTCAGGGTAAAGGAAAGTGTGTGCCAGGTTAGTGACGTCATGATATTTCGTACAGTAAAAAAACACCATAATACTTAACAAGTTAAGAAAAACTACAAACTAAGCATCACTCAGTGTAATAATGTATAAACCATCTCGTATTTGGAGGGCGCAAGCTTCCAAGGACACTTTGGATGGTAAAAAGTGCAGCTAAAATGCAGCCTCGTACCAGGCGCTTTAAAATAGGCGACTACAGTTTTTTTATATAGATCTTCGGCTGAGCGAGTGCGCGGGGGGGGGGTGCTAAAATGTTTATAGGGTGACCATGGGCAAAGCTGCTGAAAGTTCGCCAAGTTTATTCCCGTGCTTCTAAATAAATTTTATTGACTAAACGTTTCACTGCTAGTGAGCTCAAATTATCAAATTATCCAGTTCAAGCATGGGATTTCAAAAAAGACTAGCACTATAATCTACAGTATTATGTCATGTGACGATGTTGTCATTTTACTATGTCGTCATCTTGCTCAATGAATAAAACCTTAGTTTGGAAGTGTTGGTGTTAATTCAAGCCAATGTATTTTTTATCCCTGCATGCTTTATGACTCGTGTCAAAGGTTTAGTTCTTTTTCTTTGTGTTTGAAAACAGTTGAGAGAAAAACCTGAAGAACAGATTACTTTGAAGACAACTGTCCACTGAAGACATTTCATTTTTGTTATATTATATACATCTTGTAATTTCGTGTACGTTTGTGTTAAGTTTTTTTCCTGAGTAAGCAATTAAATAATTCTAATCAGTTTGATTTCTTGTTTATTTTTGCATAAATACTTTTGTCAGCGACTGCGGAATCGTGGGGAGGGGGAAAGGGTTGCCCCAATCTTTTTAACTAAATACCAAAGAATCTCTTCCTTTCAAGTTAAGTATTCTCAGGCAATAAAACTATGATCAAGTTAGACGGAGTTTACGTTGAAAGAAATTCAAAACATGCAAAATTTGGGTCATTTCTAAATCATTAATCATAGGGTCCCCAATGTTATGAGCAGAACTGATGCGCAGAAGCCGCTGTGAGCTGTCTCGAGGATGATCCCCGATAAATTATCGAAGTGTGTTTAGATAAACCAGTTCCATTATCGTAAAGCGAGAGCTTTGAGATTCCATGTCTTTGTCTAACCGGCAGAAGTTTTGCCTGTATAATGTCGATTGTAGGATACTTAAGTATGATATTAATATCCTGTCAAAAAACTTTATATGAATGTTTTTAATATGAACAGCGACGATAAATATTATAAATTATAGTATAATTATATATAATTACATGAATTAAACCGCTATTGTATTTACAATATAGCTACAGTCTATAGACAATATATTAAATATGGAATGGGATAATAATAATATCACGAACAGCAAGCAGTAGCTTGTATAATTTACTACATTACATCATCATAAAACTATGACAAAAAATCATGCTAAGGCAGAATGAATTAAATTTACAACAGAAATTGCAATATTCCTCTCCAATAGAGCAACTAATGGTAATTAAAGTACCAAATTGATATAAATTACAAATATTCACAATTATTTAAATGTCAATTCTGGATGCTCGTATCGAGAAACCTTTTGTCGTCTTAAAGCCTAGCTCCCATTTGGCTGTTGTTTAGTACGTGAAACAATATCAGGCAGATATCGTTTCTGAAAAACTTTTTGTCTTATTCGGTTGTATTTCATCTCAACCAGCCACTACCGTTGTGAGAGGAGTGTAGAACGAAATAAATGGCAACAATAATTTAGAATTACATTTGTTTCAAACTAGCGTTGAATATTTTTTTCATATAGATTGCATTTCATGATCAAGACGCATATACGAATAGTAATTTAGGTATTTTAGCCCAGTGCTTAAAAAACAAGTGGAATGTGAAAGAAAATCAAAGTGAGGCTCCCTTTTTCTTAGACGTGCACGAAGACTCAATTTCTTGCTTAGTTGTGGAGTTACTGTTTTTTCAATCTAAATATTTCCTCCATGACTGACGGTAAGAGTGAAATATTACTTACGATAACAAATGAGTACCATTACTTCATGTTAGCACCTGCTGATAAATTTGTTTGAAATATCAAAAATTATATTCATGCTAGTTAAACGTTAGTTGGATTGGCTGGTCTTCTCTCACCATTGCCCAACATTCCTGATGTTTCATCCTCTTCCGAAGCTTCCAGTAAACCAAGTTGTTGTAATCGCTTTCTTTCCTTCTCTTTCTTTTTCTCTTCATCACGTTTATCCTTCTCCTGCCGTCTGCGATTCAATTCCTTCTGGTAGAATTGCTCGAAGTTTGACACCACCACAGGAACTGGAAGAGCTATACTTAGGACACCTGGAATAGAATAAATATATTTTCAGTGTCAATATAAGCAGCCGAACTCCGCGTCATAATTTGAACGGGAGAAATTTTTCGGAAATTTGTCAACAAAGTTTTTTCCCACACTATCTTGATACATTGGCGCAAAATTCTTGCAGGCAAATATCGCGCAATGTGTACAATTTTCGATTAAGTATAAAATTTCGTTGAAACGTTAAACTTTTGATCGGTGTGAGTTAGGAAAGTGCAGGTACAAAAAAGGACCTCATCTGGAAATAGGGGACACATACTGACGAATCCATTCGAGGTGCCTTTGTTGAGAGAATATCAATATATTCTTCTAAACGGGCGGATCATTTTGCTAATATTTACCCTCAAAAAGGACCTTCAGAGCTCCCATAATTGTACATCAGTACATATTCTGCCTAATTAAAGACCTAAATAATATGGTGGGCAGGAAAACGTTTTTGAAAACAAATACTCAAACTAAATTTTTTGAGAACACTCCCTCAAATTAGCGGAAAACAAATACTTAATTAAAAAATGTTTGCATGGTGACATCAATAAGTAATTTTGCTTGTAGGTTAGTAGGTACACCACGTAAGTATTTAATACTGCAAAGCTTTTGGTCCGTTAACCCGGGTCTATTACGTAGTGCATCTACAAGCTAAAGTGCTTAAATACTTAATCACTCAAAAGTGCTCTGATTCTCAATTGGTCGTTCCATTAATAATTTCAAGTTTTAACCATTCTTACCAGCAATCACACAAAATCCACCAGTTATTTTTCCAAAGAAAGTTGTTGGATACACATCGCCATAACCTACTGTTGTCATGGTAACAATTGCCCACCAAAACGAATGAGGAATACTATCGAATCCAGAGTCTGGGGACAAAAACGAAAGAAAATATACTTTAGTATATGAGTTTGCCAGCTGACATTTGTCGAACTACGTCGCAAGGCACTTTCCACAACAGAAACAAGGTCTATTCACAATGGCGGTCAAGTTTGTTCTGGTTTCTCAGTCAGTCTACTATAGCCTTAAAAATCGGCTTAAACTCAGTGATGAGAAATTATCTGATCTCATGACTTACTCAGCCTGACAATAGACTAGAAAACAGATTTTGCGGGTTGTTGAACTCGACCGCGGTTAAGACTTTTCTGCTTGCCCGCGGTTGTTGCAACCAATAGTAACACCCGCGTTTAATACATCACAGCATCAACAAATAAATAAATTTTCATACAGTCTGACTAAATTGGAATTGTTTTAAAGCGACATAATGCAGCCCATGCAGCCCTGTTTTTTTCAGATTATTTCGCAATTGTTTTGAAAATAGGATACTTTTTAGTATATTCAAAGCGAAAACGTTCCGGCCTATTCCAAGCGAAAAAGTTGTGGCCGAGTCATGAATAAGCAATTTTGAACATTCTCGAAAATTTCGTAATAAGTGTTAAAAGTTACACATGCTCATGCAATATACTTAGAAAATACTGTGTCTAAAGCGTCTAAATTCCACAAGCAATTGATATACAGAAATTACAACATGCATAATTATACCGTAGGTTTTTCAGACGCTGTCACGCATGTTTTTGCGTCTTAAATATTAATAATTAACATATGGAGCGAATTTGATTCCAAATGATAATTTAAGTTTTAGACCAAAAAGTATTTTTGTATCTGCAAAGCTGGGAAAAGTGTTTTTAGTGGACGACATGCGTATACATGCATATATTAAATTGTATTTAAGATAAAATGTGCTCCATAAAAATCCACACGGCATTTGAAGGATTGGAATTCTTTATTCGCTAATTATGTGACTTCACGCCTAATGTTTCATGTTTGAGAAATACCGTGATTATCCGGCTTTTTTACAGTATATTGTAAAGACAGATTAACAGCCGTTTTAGCCAACTAAGTAACCGTCTCGAGCTCAGTAAACTCTCCCCAATGTGGTTTTTACATGAAGTTTTATGGTAACCCACATATAGTTATTTTATTGAAAGTGTTCACTTCAACACTAATATAATTTTATTTGTCAACTCAACGAGCCTTTAAGTAACATAAAGTAAAAAAATTATTTACCTTCGCCCAATTCAGCATAGTAAATACAGCTACCAAATATCATAACACCAATAAAGAGGAAAAATCCCAACATGACAAGCTCACTGAATGAAGAACGTAACGTGTTTCCCAGGATCTGAAGTCCTCTTGAATGCCGTGATAGCTTAAAAACACGAAACACGCGAACGACACGAACCACGCGAAGGACAGCAATACTGCCGCCAACATCTTGAACAAAAATAATAAAACATTTATTAGACCAGATTAGCTAATCATAGACTAATAAAGGCTGATAATTAACAAGCTACCTGAAAACATTTCTAAGAATAAAATAAGGCTTCTTAAGATGTATCAAGCCATCAATATTTGGAAATATTTGGATTCCTCGCGAGGAATTGCGATGACGATAAGCTGAGAATTAGGTCCAGTCAATAAAGAGAAATAACGTAAATTATAGCAGCTATTTGTCGATTGTTTCTCATGAATTTGACTTACACATCAGTAGCTGGACTTTTGATTAACGCCTAGTCTAACATTTAAGCCTATCGTCACATGACGTAGAATCAAATAGTTTGTTTTGATAGTCATTATAGTCCTAATAGTTTCCTTAAAACAACGAGATTGACCAGCCTTCCTTGCGATACGATCTTGCCTTTCTTAAGTCGTTTTGAAAATAAGTTTTTTACCGTTATTTTGTCCTGCTGGAGTTTTAAAACACTCCGCGCATTACCAATATAGAGACAATTGTAACATGTTTTTGATTCAGAGGAATTGGAAAAATCTCTCAAAACTATCATACGTGCATGTTCTCTTAAATCTGCTTTTCTACTCTACTGGACATCTTAAAGTAGCCGATTGTTGTTTACGATAAAATGTATTATACCTTGAAGTGCAAGAGTGACATAGTACGGCAGAATACTCAGCATATCAATCACATTCAGTGGAGCTACCAAAAATGTAGCAATATTCGGACACGTTAATAGACGAATGACAAATTCAGCAGTAAACCAGCCAATGATTGCACTGTTAATCACAAACCAGACCTCCTCATACGGATTCACAAAGTTATCTTTCTCTGGGCACGATGTTATATTTCCTGGGCAATCGGGAGGTTTGGGATTGAACACGGGCATTGTTTCCAAGCAGAAGATAACCAGGGAAGCAGAGATAATGATGACTGAGAGAATGGCGAGGATTTTAGCAAGTTTAGATGTGTCAGGGTACTCCATTGTTTCCCAAATCACTTTACGAATCGGATTACTTGGCATCGGTCGCTCTTCCTCCTCGTCCAGAACACCGCTCTCGATCTGGAATTCATCCACAATTTCCTCCGGAAGTTTGAAGAAAACGCATTCTTTGTAAAACACATGAACAGGGACAGATTCAGGCCTGATTAACGAGCCATTGCTTTGGTAGAAATAAAGAATCGCTCCGAATGAACCTCGGTGTCGATCGAAAAAATATTCCCCTGTGTCTGAGTTGAAGAATTCGGCTCTTGTCGTTGCGCATCCGAGAAGCGTATTCGGAAACAGTTCCAGAGTCTCTTCAAATGTTTCGAAGCGCTTTCCACTGATATTGATCACAATAGATTTCCCAGTTGCCTGATATGATTTCGTACGAGAAGCCTCCATAAGCGCTCCGTGTGCTGATAACGTATTGTTTAGTAAGTGTCCTATGACAGAGTCATTGCCGGTACCTCGAGAAGCGTTTATTGTTGATATCATCATTATTCCGCAAGCGAATGTTTTTCTAGTTTTTGGTAAAATATTATCGCAATCACGCGACGTTACCTGCTAACCTCAAGGAAATTTTTGAATATTTTCGAAAGTGACGTTTTCAAAATTATCGATTTAAAACACTACAAACGATTCGAACTGCTACGAAGAGTCTTCCTCACTTGCCCGCTCGGGATGAAAAGCGGTGAAACATCAAATACACGGACCAATCGTCTGTATGCATTCATATACAAGTATCTCAGTTGGGTTTTGTTGTCAAACCGAGTTTTCTGGTTGGGCAATTAAGCAATGATTAATATTGCATTATCGTAACCACAATCGCTTGATGCGTTCTTACGAAAGATCCAGAGATAGCGTTTAGGGTTAGATTCTAAAAATCAACGTTAAGTATTTTCAAAGATAATTACTTAATGGGTTAAAATTTCCATTTAAAGTCTGATGCCCACTTTTATTGCCAATCACTTTCGTAATCTTTCGTAAAAATCACCGGCTATTTTAAACTTATAATATATTGGGTATTAAAAATTAACGAGCCGTATAGCTTTGCTAAAAATTTTAAACATAGGGGGTTCATGAGTTTAGTATTTATTCCTGATATTAAATATCACATGCACTTTACATTCTTATTTCTGGAAGAACAGGACGTAGTTATGTATAAGAAGTCGAAGTTAATGAAGGTTAAAAATATTTTAATTAGTTTTCGAAGACAATTGCTATGGAGACTAATAGTTTCATTTTGTGTACGATAACAGTCTATACCATAAGCATAACATTGGCTTTGTGTCAGGAAAACCTGATAAATATATAGTTAACTTGTTGTACGTAATAAAAATATCAACATACGTTATTGCTAAACATTTACAAACTTCACTATATAAACCTTATTTAATATTCTTTAACTACAGTCTGGTGATTAAACAAACTTCTTTTCCTTTTTCCTACTAAACTAAATTGGTTGCTATGCATGTCAAATGTCAATAACATCGGATTATAATTTATGCGGGACAGTTGCATGTGGTCTGCTTGAACTGTGTATATAAACTGCGTGATAAATACGGACAATATATGAGACCGTCGTCTGTGCATGGGTCGAACTATAGCGGATTTAATATGCAGAACTGATAGATTTAATTGAAGATTTTACAAGTCAATTAAAACGATTTTAACATTCTTTCGATCAATGATTTGTCACTTTGAACATAAAAAATTATCATTCCCCAGTGATGAGGATTTATCTTGCCTAGTGCAACGACTGCTTATATAGCATGGCATTGTGCATATATTATTATATATGAAAACATATTATTTTAGACAAAGGCGACAGACTGGAATAAATTTCCTCTGTATTAAATAATCATGAACAATATAGAGAACCACAACTCTCCACGTTTTTCAATTTTACCCAGGCATTGATTAACATTTCCTCGGCCCGTTTAAAGTTCAAGATTATCGTTTGTTAAAATTGCTTTGCACGTTCTTGAGGACGCTATTCGCGCAAACGGTTTAAACTATAATTATGTATGTATATGCTGCCATTTGAGATCCTGTCAGTTTAGCCTTTGTCAAACTATGTCTATCCTATAGGACATGATTATTACTTCAGCAGCACTTGAAGCTATACTTACTAAAATACTTGTTGAAGATTATTAGATACGAAAAAGGAACTGTAATACAGTTTCATATATATAGATCAGTTTTGGATCATGTGACTTTTGTCAAACACGTTGTTATTTCGTTTCATCTGGTTTCGTCAGTTTATAATATATTATCTCATGAATATGTAGTGTGTTTCTTGCTTTAAAGCCGAACTATGTAGTTCAAATTTAACAGGTTATGGGCCCAGAGACGCCGTTCGGCTTTTATGAGTTTAATATGAGAGATTTGATGCGAAATCAACGAGTTTGGGGCCAATATATTTACGAAGTTTAATCATGGCGTCAGGAACTAGTGACGAACATGCATCGTTGTTGCGAATTGAAAAGTTCCGCGGGGAGAACTTTCACCTTTGGAAATTTAAACTTCAAATGGTACTTGAAGAGAAAGACCTATGGGGCATTGTAAAAGGCGACGAGATCGAACCTACGGGCGAGGAAATTACTGATGCTCAACGCCGACAATTCCAAAGGCGAGAAAGAAAGGCTCTCGCGACGATTTGTTTATCATTGGGGGATGAACAATTATCGTTAGTTCGTTCAGCTACAACTGCAAAAGAGGCATGGGCCAAATTGGAAAGTCACTACGAAGTTAAGTCATTAGCGAATAAATTGTTTTTGCGTAAAAAGTACTTTACGATGTCCATGGGGGCGGATGAGTCGATGACTGAGCATATCAATAAAATGAAAGAGCTGGCAGGTCAACTGGAAGCTGTAGGTGCATCCATAACGGAGGATGACCAAGTTGCGACGCTCTTATGTAGTCTGCCTGAGTCGTATGATGGTTTGATCACTGCTCTAGAGTCCCGTGCTGATAACTTAACATTAGAATTCCTAACAGCCAGGTTACTTCATGAGGAACGCAAGCGAAAGGAAAATCTGTCAAGCCCAGATACTGGAGAGAAGGCCTTGTTATCCAAGAGTGATCGAGGTAATCACAAGAATTTCCGAAGCAAAAGAAAGGGTAAGTGTCACAATTGTGGCTTACCAGGACATTGGGCAAAAGAATGTCGTAAACCAAAAAGGGACAAATCGAAAGAAGACAAAGAAAGGAAAGAAGGTTCATCATATAATGCATCTACTGAACATGCATCATTCTGGTCATCAGAAAGTCAAAATCACAGGGATTTGACGTGGTACATTGACTCGGGTGCTTCACAGCACATGTCATATGACAAGGAAATGATGGTGGACTATGTTGACTTCACTAATTCACAAAAGGTTCGTTTGGGGGATAATCGAGTTGTTCAAGCATTAGGTAAAGGGAATATTTGGCTTAATATCAAAACTGGCAATGAGTACAAACGTGCAAGATTGGTTGATGTTTTGTATGTCCCAGACCTGGCAAAGAATCTATTCTCAGTAAGTGCGGCTGCTAAGCGAGGATATTCAATTAAACTTCATCAGAGTGGGTGTGTCATTCTTGATAAGTGTGGAATATGATGGGATCTGGTAAGCTGCAAAACAATCTGTATGTCCTTGATGTGAGTGTAAAGAGTGTTGATTCTCATGATGTCAATGTTGCTAAGAATGAGCATCTTGAAGATTTGTGGCATCAAGGTATGGACACTTAAGTACGAACAATTTGCGATTATTAAAAGATCAAGAATTAGTGTCTGGACTAAAGTTCCAAACAGCTGATAAATCTGAGTTTTGTGAAGGCTGTGCGCAAGGCAAACAGAAGAGAGCATCATTTCCCAAGGGAGAAGCAACTCGAGCTAAAGAAATTCTTGAAATTGTACACAGTGACGTTTGTGGGCCGATGCAAGAGAACAGTTGGTGGTAATCGTTATTTTGTGACCTTTATTGATGATAAGTCCAGATTCACAGCAGTTTATTTTATGAAAACCAAAGATGAAGTGCTGGAGAAGTTCAAAGAGTTTGAAGCAATGGTTACCAATCATACGGGAGAAAAATCAAAATCCTTCGATCAGACAATGGTGGTGAATACATCTCAAAAGAATTTATCAATTACCTCAAAGAAAAGGGAATTCAACGTCAACTCAGTGTACCCAGAACCCCTCAGCAGAATGGAGTGGCAGAGAGAATGAATAGAACAATTCAAGAAACTGCACGATCTATGATGCACAATGCAGCACTCGATAAGAAATTTTGGGGTGAGGCAGTTCACACAGCAGTCATAATCAGAAATCGAAGTCCTACAGTTGCGGTGGAAAACATGACACCATACGAGAGCTTCTATGGAAAGAAACCAGACGTGTCTCAATTCCGAGTATTTGGATGCAAAGCATATATGCATGTTCCCAAAGAAGACAGAAAGAAATGGGATTCAAAGACAAGATGCATATTTGTAGGATACAGTATTTCAAGTAAGGGATATAGACTTTATGATCCGAAAGCTCGAAAAATTCATGTGTCCAGAGATGTTTTATTTGATGAAGATGAATTTATCCGACGTGAAAAGAAGAAAGAAATGATAACCCTGAGTGACTCTGATCATGAGGAAGAACCACAGAAGATCAATCAGACCTCAATACCACCAACTCAACGAAATGAAGACACGATTGATCGTCCTGACGAATCAGATATCAGGAAGAAACTGAAGTAAAGGAACAACCGCGACGCTCATCTCGCAAACGAGAACCGCCGGATAGGCATGGTGTATCGATTACTGGTAATTGGTGGCAAAGTAACACAGCGTGTGCGGATAACGAATACAACTTCGATGAGCCAGCAACAGTAGGTGACGCTCTAAACAGTTCTAACAAAGCACAGTGGAAACGAGCACTGGACAACGAATACTCTGCACATGTAAAGAACAATACATGGACATTAGAAAACTTACCTGAAGGTCGGAAAGCTATCGATAGTCGTTGGGTATTCAAAGTCAAATACAATGCGGACGGATCTGTTGAGCGCCATAAAGCTCGTCTAGTTGCAAGAGGTTTCTCACAAGAAGCTGGTTTGGATTATGAAGAAACGTTTTCACCAGTGGCAAAGTATAAATCAATTCGTTCATTGTTGGCAATCGCAAACCAATTAAACTTAGAAGTACATCAGATGGACGTTTCTACAGCTTTCTTGAACGGTGAATTGGAAGAAGAGATATACATGACTCAACCAGAGGGATATATAAAAGAAGGAGAAGAAGAGTTAGTCTGTAAGCTAAACAAAAGCATTTACGGACTTAAGCAGTCATCAAGGTGTTGGTATAACACCATTGATCAATTTCTGAAGAACTCTGGTTATGTTCAATCAAGCTCAGACCCTTGCCTGTACATAAAGCGAGAGGGAGATGATATCATGCTTATCGCTTTGTATGTTGACGACCTCATACTAGCTAGCAACGCTACGACGATGCTACAAAGAGAAAAAGAAGCGTTAGGAAAACGTTTTGAAATGAAAGATCTTGGAGAAGTTCATTATTGCCTTGGCATTCAAATTGAACGCGATAGAGAGAAGAGACGAATGAAATTACATCAGTCACAGTATCTTACGAGTTTGCTAAAGAAATTTGGAATGGAAGAATGCAAACCAGTTGCAACGCCTGCCGATCAAGGAACCAAATTACTACCTAATGATGGAGAACCAGTCGAGAAAACCAAGTATCAAGCGTTAATTGGAGGATTAACTTACGCGGTTACTGCTACTAGACCTGATCTCGCTCAAGCATTAGGAATGGTTAATCAATTTTGTTCAAATCCAGGAGAAGAACATTGGACAGCGGCGAAACGTATCTTACGATACATTAAAGGAACAATTGGTTACGGAATTACATTCGATGGAACTAAAGAAACAGATATCCAATTAAGTGGCTATGTAGATGCGGATTGGGGAAGCAACCCAAATGGACGTAGATCACAATCAGGGTATCTATTTACATTATGCGGAGGAGTTATCAGTTGGGCAAGTAAAAAACAGAATGTTGTGGCACTTTCTTCTACTGAAGCAGAATATGTTGCGGCAACATTAGCATGCCAAGAAGCAGTTTGGTTACGTGCTTTACTCGGAGAAATAGGTTTTGTTCAGAGGAAGGCAACATTAATCAAAGAAGACAATCAAGGAACTATCGCACTATCGAAGAATCCAAAGTATCATCCTAGAACGAAACATATCGACATTAAATACCATTATATTCGCGATAAAGTAGATAACAAGGAAGTTGCTCTTGGATATTGTCCTACTGGCGACATGTTGGCGGACTTGTTGACTAAACCATTGGGAAAGACAATGTTTCAACGAATGAGAGGACTAATGGGAGTTAAGTTAAACTAAGCTATAAACCTTTTAACGGACAGGATTTATGTATGTTACAGTTCATATTTTTCGAGAGGGAGTGTTGAAGATTATTAGATACGAAAAAGGAACTGTAATACAGTTTCATATATATAGATCAGTTTTGGATCATGTGACTTTTGTCAAACACGTTGTTATTTCGTTTCATCTGGTTTCGTCAGTTTATAATATATTATCTCATGAATATGTAGTGTGTTTCTTGCTTTAAAGCCGAACTATGTAGTTCAAATTTAACAATACTTGTCATATATACCTACTCCACCTTTGTACTGGTAGCCTAAACACTCGTAAAATTAGGTACAGTTGACTGTATTGTAAACATGACTTAAATCGGAGTCGACTCTTTGAGGTAAAATCAAATATACGGAATATCGTACATTCAACCTTGGTAAGGAATAAAACCTGTTTTCAAACCCTATGCACATGATTATTCAACTGCTCCTCAGTCAATTACGGTGGAACTGCAGAAGGACATTTTAAGTCTTGCAAATTGGTCAAAGATTAATCATCTGGTTGTGAATGAAGAGAAGACAAAAACTATGCTAGTCGCAGGAAGACGCCTGAAGAAGAAACTTGATACATTTGATATTGATCTCAGTTTGAATGGGGAAAAACTTGAGCAGGTTTCCTCCTTTAAACTGCTTGGAGTTACCTTCGATGATGAACTGAGTTTTGAAGTTCACGTCGACAATCTATGCAAGAAATTATCACAAAGAATCGCGGTACTCAGTAAAATAAAGCGCTGTCTTCCATATAGAGAGCGCATTCTTTATTATAATGCTATGATAAAACCGGTGATACTATATGGATCAGCTGTTTGGACAACTACATCAAAGGAAAACTTAAAAAGAGTACTGAAGTTACAAAAGAGAGCAGCTCGGGTGATTTTAGATCTGGACACATCAGTTCGTTCAGTTAATATGTTCAAGCAACTTAACTGGATCCCATACTACGATGAAGTGAAGATATTAAAAGCAACAACAGCCTACAAACGCATTATCAGTGAATCTCCCAATTATTTAGCGAATATGTTAAAACTAAATTCTAGTGTAAATAGTAGGGCTACCAGATATAGTAACATCAACTTCCTATGCCCTAAATACAAGCGAGAGACTGAAGGTGGTCGTACATTTGCTGTCACGACCATAAAACAATGGAACCAGTTACCTAAAACACTGCGTGAAAAGGATTCCGTAGCATCGTTTAAACACAACTTGAAACTGCTCTTTAAGGAGACCTATGAAAACATTGATCACTTTACCATATAAACTTATATATATTTTACATGTAATACCATATAATAGTTTTTTATCCTGAGTTTAGATATATGTACATATATGAATATAGTGTAATATATGAATATAGTGTAATATAGGTATATAAATATAGGTCATAGGTTCATAGTATTTTAAACTAGTTTGAGAGCCACTAATTTATCAGTGTATACTGGCATGTGTATAACTCTCGTTAAATAAAGTCTTCATCATCATTCATCATACCGGCATTTAAATATATTTACGTATGCGTTATATACAAATTATAGGGTAACTACGGTTTGCACTGTACACCCTGTATGTCCCTTCATGTTACCTCATTCCTTCCGTGTGTCCCTTCATGTTTTGTTACCTCATTCCCTCCGTGTGTCCCTTCATATTACCTCATTCCCTCCGTGTGTCCCTTAGCTTCATGTTACCTCATTCCCTCCGTGTCTCCCTTCATGTTACCTCATTCCCTCCGTGTGTCCCTTCATACTACCTCATTCCCTCCGTGTCTCCCTTCATATTACCTCATTCCCTCCGTGTCTCCCTTCATACTACCTCATTCCCTCCGTGTCTCCCTTCATATTACCTCATTCCCTCCGTGTGTCCCTTCATATTACCTCATTCCCTCCGTGTGTCCCTTAGCTTCATGTTACCTCATTTCCTCCGTGTGTCCCTTCATATTACCTCACTCCCACCGTGTGTCCCTTCATGTTACCTCATTCCCTCCGTGTGTCCCTTCATGTTTTGTTACCTCATTCCCTCCGTGTGTCCCTTCATGTTACCTCATTCCCTCCGTGTGTCCCTTCATGTTACCTCATTCCCTCCGTGTGTCCCTTCATGTTACCTCATTCCTCCGTGTGTCCCTTCATATTACCTCATTCCCTCCGTGTGTCCCTTCATGTTACCTCATTCCCTCCGTGTGTCCCTTCATGTTACCTCATCATTCCCTCCGTGTGTCCCTTCATGTTACCTCATTCCCTCCGTGTGTCCCTTCATGTTTTTGTTACCTCATTCCCTCCGTGTGTCCCTTTCATATTACCTCATTTCCCTCCGTGTGTCCCTTAGCTTCATGTTACCTCATTTCCTCCGTGTGTCCCTTCATATTACCTCACTCCCACCGTGTGTCCCTTCATGTTACCTCATTCCCTCCGTGTGTCCTTCATGTTTTGTTACCTCATTCCCTCCGTGTGTCCCTTCATGTTACCTCATTCCCTCCGTGTGTCCCTTCATGTTTTTACCTCATTCCCTCCGTGTGTCCCTTCATGTTACCTCATTCCCTCCGTGTGTCCCTTCATATTACCTCATTCCCTCCGTGTGTCCCTTCATGTTACCTCATTCCCTCCGTGTGTCCCTTCATGTTACCTCATTCCCTCCGTGTGTCCCTTCATGTACTCATTCCCTCCGTGTGTCCCTTCATGTTTTGTTACCTCATTCCCTCCGTGTGTCCCTTCATATTACTTCATTCCCTCCGTGTGTCCCTTAGCTTCATGTTACCTCATTCCCTCCGTGTCTCCCTTCATATTACCTCATTCCCTCCGTGTCTCCCTTCATACTACCTCATTCCCTCCGTGTCTCCCTTCATATTACCTCATTCCCTCCGTGTCTCCCTTCATACTACCTCATTCCCTCCGTGTCTCCCTTCATGTTACCTCATTCCCTCCGTGTCTCCCTTCATATTACCTCATTCCCTCCGTGTCTCCCTTCATACTACCTCATCCCTCCGTGTCTCCCTTCATGTTACCTCATTCCCTCCGTGTCTCCCTTCATACTACCTCATTCCCTCCGTGTCTCCCTTCATACTACCTCATTCCCTCCGTGTGTCCCTTCATGTTACCTCATTCCCTCCGTGTGTCCCTTCATGTTACCTCATTCCCTCCGTGTGTCCCTTCATGTTACCTCATTCCCTCCGTGTGTCCCTTCATGTTTTGTTACCTCATTCCCTCCGTGTGTCCCTTCATATTACCTCATTCCCTCCGTGTGTCCCTTAGCTTCATGTTACCTCATTCCCTCCGTGTGTCCCTTCATGTTACCTCATTCCCTCCGTGTGTCCCTTCATATTACCTCATTCCCTCCGTGTGTCCCTTCATATTACCTCACTCCCACCGTGTGTCCCTTCATGTTACCTCATTCCCTCCGTGTGTCCCTTCATGTTTTGTTACCTCATTCCCTCCGTGTGTCCCTTCATGTTACCTCATTCCCTCCGTGTGTCCCTTCATGTTACCTCATTCCCTCCGTGTGTCCCTTCATATTACCTCATTCCCTCCGTGTGTCCCTTCATGTTACCTCATTCCCTCCGTGTGTCCCTTCATGTTACCTCATTCCCTCCGTGTGTCCCTTCATGTTACCTCATTCCCTCCGTGTGTCCCTTCATGTTTTGTTACCTCATTCCCTCCGTGTGTCCCTTCATATTACCTCATTCCCTCCGTGTGTCCCTTAGCTTCATGTTACCTCATTCCCTCCGTGTCTCCCTTCATATTACCTCATTCCCTCCGTGTCTCCCTTCATACTACCTCATTCCCTCCGTGTCTCCCTTCATATTACCTCATTCCCTCCGTGTGTCCCTTAGCTTCATGTTACCTCATTCCTTCCGTGTGTCCCTTCATGTTACCTCATTCCCTCCGTGTGTCCCTTAGCTTCATGTTACCTCACTCCCTCCGTGTGTCCCTTCATGTTACCTCATTCCCTCCGTGTGTCCCTTCATGTTACCTCATTCCCTCCGTGTGTCCCTTCATGTTACCTCATTCCCTCCGTGTGTCCCTTCATATTACCTCATTCCTTCCGTGTGTCCCTTCATATTACCTCATTTCCTCCGTGTGTCCCTTCATGTTACCTTATTCCCTCCGTGTGTCTCTTCATGTTACCTCATTCCCTCCGTGTGTCCCTTCATGTTACCTCATTCCCTCCGTGTGTCCCTTCATATTACCTCAATCCCTCCGTGTGTCCCTTCATATTACCTCATTCCCTCCGTGTGTCCCTTCACGTCACCTCATGTTACCTTTATCCCCTAAAATGTACATAAGATTAATGGAGGATCAGAATTCAGAATATTAGCAAATTATAGAGCAAACTAGGATTCCCAAAATTCCTAGACTAGGAACTTTTGAAAAGACTTTGTGAACTGCTAAATTTCATTTTCCTATTTGAATATATATGTGTACGTTTTTGATCCATTTTGTTTTTTGGCAGCCCCAACGCCCACGTGTGGTAATTGTTGCAGCCATATATCACTGGGTTCCGAGTGCCATGTCTCTGCATTAAAATTTAAAAATGAGCAATTAGCATGATATTGCTCACCATAAACAAACACAATGCATTCATGAGCATTTCAACGACATTTGAATATGAATACAACTGCGTGTTGTCAAACCCACTCTCAAAATATACACAAAGAAATTTAAAAATTGCACTCAAGAACGACCTAAAAAGTTAGCCTTGTAGGTAAGATAAAAATTTGTTAATCTAACTTTATATCAGTAAACAATATGCTTGATACATCTGCCCGTATAAAGCTAAAAACTGTAAAATATTAATTGTATTTCGTCCGATGCCGTGAAAACAGTGTAAACGATTAGGAACAAATACATGTTGAGTGATAATATTTAGACGAATACCGCGACATCGACAATTATGTATAGTCTAAGCGAGTATGTATTTTGAGACGAGCCGACTGACGAGAGATATGTATCATATATTTTTATGTTTTAAAGCTAAAAGGAGTTAGCAATAACCGGCCAAAACCTGCCTGGTCGCATCGCTTATCAACTTCATAGCGGCTTTAGCTATACTCATCAGTATTTGTCGTTGCTATCATATATATTATATAGTCATTGATATTGCGCTATCTAGAGTTTAAAATGTTAACTGTGTGGCCGGGCCGGTAAGGTGATTGCAAACGTTCAGTAGCTAAGTTAGGAATGCTCTTCGCTCAGTTACATTATGTAATAGACGTATAGCTAGTTGCACATTCCCGGTCAAATTTTCTTCGATGACAGTTGCATTTCTGCGTTGTGAAATCCAATGTTTTGCACTGAATATTAGAATGAAATAACTTAACTAGTTGAAATAATGGAATAACTATAGTGTTACAGTTCCCTCTGAGTATTTTCAACAATTTCTTTAAAACCTAGGATTTAAAACCGGGCGATAGGACACGCTCTTCATATATATTTTAACTGCATATATACATAAAGTTAAAAACAACTGAAAATTATCTAACATATTTACAGTTTGTCAGTTCTATATTTCTTTCATACCGTAGAGTTCACGAGATTTATAGACACGACCCTAAAGGTTCGTAATATGGCAAATTCTACAATTGATTGCAACCAGTTACAGTAGCTTTTAAATGCGAAACTTTGCGTCCATTGTGACAACTCACAACTGAGATATACTGCTTCACTCGCAGAACTAAGTTTCGCATCAATGTTCAAATCAGTAATTTTCACTGCATGATATAGGGCAATCTTCGTATATCGACAGAGGGCATAATCACCATCAACTATGACCTGTATGTATGCATATTCCGCTGTAACTATGTTGTCATGCACGCATGCATCTAAATCCTGAAGATGGTTTTTTTACCGCCAAATGAATCAATACTAATCAATTTAGCATTTTGCGTTTTCTAAAACGGACTGTTTGCACTGCAGGCAAATCTTCAGCTGGTGTAAATTTGGACGATTTGTTAACGCTAAAACTGCAGTGTCATGAAATTTTTTATCATGCATTGATATGCAATATAGAATAACAAGTTCAGCAGGATTATAATATATCACTTTGACACGCCAGTGCCGAAATTGAAATACACATCACATCGCGAACAATCCAAGAATTAGAAAAACGGTTTAATATAAACATGACGACCTTGTTAGCGTGCCATACAATATTATTGCCTTATATTCAGTCGCTGAAATCGTAAAATATGACTGGCATGCATAAATCATAATAACTATCAACGTACTCATGCGGGTCGAAACGTCCAGAAATTTTCTTGTACATTTTCGCTCAATTTGATAAAAATTATTTAAAGAAGCTAAATAGCTATCTTGAAATGTTTAAAAATCAAGACGAGTTCACACAAGTGAAAGTCAATTTTTAGCTTCGTCTATGGTTACGAGGAATTGACCATTCGCAAAAACAGCTTTTATCAAGTATTTTAGACAGTGTGACTATACATTAGCTAGCTATAGTTATTTTAGAATACACTTGTTTAAAACTTAAGGGAGATTATACGCCAAAATGCTATTCTTTGTAATATCCAAAATACTAAGAATTATCGACATATTCAGTTCACTGTTAATTTCAAACCGAAAGTATATATAGTAGGACTTGACCGACTTGACCGCGCGCGTATATGACTTTAGCATATATAGTTTGCTTTTGAACTATATGATAATAGACACGCAAAAGCTTTCCTGTGCAGCTTTTATAACCGTTGGAAATTGGGTGTTTTTTAATAAATGTGAAATCGTTTACATCAATCAGTATATCTATAGACATTTGCAGGTTAAATCTGCATGGTTTAAATTTCAAGAGTCACACTGAAAGTCTACTTTTTATATTTTGTGTACGTGTATAAATACTTCCATTAGCATAGCGTGCTATATGCATGCTGTTTGGTGTTGAACACCATTTCGGATTTCGCGTCAAATGTGGTATAATGATGGTAGCCTAAAACGAAACACTAATTCTGACCATGCATGGAATTAAATTTAGTTTAGAATAACACCAATTTAAGTTAAAATAACACTTAATTAAACCTACGACGTATTTCCATTGCAATAAGCAAACGTTCGATGGAAATTTTAAGAGGGTCAGACACTCCACAAACTTCTCGTTCAAACCATGTTTCTAATTCCTGAATTCTTCTAAAACTGTGAAAGTGTTGAATGCAGCATCATCGTGTTTTGTCCGACTTATTTTGACCCATCATGACATAGGTCAAAATTAATAAGTTACTAGCTACCATTTATAAACTTTAGGCGTAATTATAACGAATATAATTTAGACTAAGCAAATTACATTCAAACAAGACATACGAAAAGTTAAAAAAAGGCGAACTCCCCTTAAACTTCTTTGTCATAGATTAGAGAGTTTGAGCGGGGTTTAATATGGAATTTATCCTTTTCTAGAATGGGTGACGGTAGCTGCGTCCGATCTTCTCTTATTGCCGTCAATGTTTTATTTCTGGTAAGTATTTTCTCTCTAAATTTTACAACATGTATATTATAGGTCAGCACGGAGTTTTTTCTACTGTTGGCTAAAGTCTGCAAAGCTCATCAATATTACCGTTATATTATAATTTTTCAGCTTGGTGGATTGGCCATTCTTGGGTTGGGGATCTGGGTTCAAGTGGAGAAAGGTGATTATGTTGCTCTAGCTGACTCAGACACAGGTTTGACTGGAGCAATACTTCTCATCGCGGTTGGTTGTGTCACTTCTCTCATATCTGTTGTTGGTTTCATTGGAGCATTTAAGCGAAGTTCTTGCATTCTGTGGATTGTAAGTTTGAATTTACTTTTGATTTTATTTTTATAAGTTTTTAATTTAATCTTTATCGTTATCATGGTATATAAAAACACCGCATTTTGAACAAACATTTTATAAAGCAAACTTAATCATTTTCCATGAAAAATTCTAAGATTTAATATAAGATTTACAGGAAAGTAAATACTAAATGAAGTAACAAATTATCTGATAATTAACATTGTTACCTTTGTCATCCCCAGTTCTTTTCAGTTTTGATGCTGATTCTAATCGTGCAAATTATTGCGCTTATCTTGGGAATGGTGTACAGAGAAAAGGTAAATAAAATTTATAACGAATATCATCAATATTATATTGAAAATTTATAAATATATTGTTTACAGTTTATTGCACAAAACGGAATTTGAAATGTTCAGAAAAACGTAGCACATATTGCATAGCTAGCAATTAAATCAAATGCTTTCAAGTAAGGTGCCATCGGAACGGACCTTATTGAATGCTTAATGTATTTGAGCTCTTGCCCTAAGTTGCAGAACGCACACCATGGTTATAGATTTGCGTTTCCCAAAATGTGAATTACGTATCCTAATAATACGTGGTTTACAGACTCTACATCCCAGCATGTGCTTTTTCGATTTCAGGGCATAAATTTTGCTTGATTTTTTATCCCGTATACTCTTCTAAATAGGGTTAAGGTTGTTCAATCCCCTTTTTTAACTGCAGGTTGAAGACGAACTTCATGATGATATGAAGAAAACAATCCAGGAATATATGACCGATATTGAAGGAGTTACTAAAGCGTGGGACTGGGCACAACAAAAGGTAATACATATCGTCGGTATAAGGGCAGTTTTTCCTAGCACATGCGACTTTGAACCTAAACTACGTCAAAATTAGCTACATTTTTGGGTAAGAAAAACTATTCGAATTTTCAGAGATAGAGACTGCTCGATCTAAAATTGTAAACTTCTAAATCAAATCTTAACTCTCCTATAATATAATTCTTGATAAAATATATGCAATATATGATTGAAAATGTCTAAACGATGTCATTAATTCCATCGTTATTTTTATGATAACAATGAAATGAGCTCGAATCGTATTATTTTTGGGCATCAAAACAACGAGCGAGCCCAGTTGCCTCTCACCTGTCAAATAATTACGAGAGCGATTGGTATATAATTGTTTTATAATGGAGTAAAAACATTATAATAATAATTTGCTAAATTAATAATATCATTATAATTTGGCTAAATTCACATTACAAATTCTCACTGTATAGTATACCGGCTATTTTGAGGCGATATACAGTGGGCGGCTCAGCCAATCAGATCGCGTAAGAGATCATGATTATACGGTGAATAGCTGTGTTATAAAAACAAATTCCATAAGTCCTATTTCTCGGAAACTTTTTTAGTTTGAATGTTGTGGGGTGGACAACTACACCGACTGGAGAAAATCTATAACGAAGTTCAATCAACAAGGACGTCACGATATTGTTCCAGACAGTTGCTGTCGCGTTGAGAGTGATAAATGTGGAGACTTTTCGACGTCATCAAATCCCGGCAAGCCGCCGGGTGATGTGAACCAGGAAAAAATATACACAGATGTACGTCAATTATGTATAAAAGACCTTTCATTATTTATGATCGGGGCTTGGCTGCCAAAAAAGGGGATGGATCATGAGGGTTTTTGACTGAAAGAAGGGGCCTACCTATAAATATCGTTTCAAAAGAGAGTGTATTGTTTCAGTTGGTAGAAATTTGGCATGTAATAATTATTGCATTCCTTGAAACCTGCAGAGAATAAATTTTTCTACCTGTCCTCTTGCAAAAGGCAGAGATTATTGAGGAATATGTAAAAACGTATAAATAAACCCCAAGATTGGATTTCAATCTTCATAATTTACGCTAGATTTCCAATTCCAGATAATCATGTATGCAGTTATTTTGCTTTCATTTGACAACAGGGATGTTTCACGGAACTCAAACAATTCATTAAGGATCATCTTCTAACTATTGGATTAGCAGCGCTTTTCTTTTTGATCGTGGAGGTAAGCCGTTTCAATATATTACCGAGGAGACTCAGTAGATCGATACCCAAAGAGTATTTTGTTAAAATTATTCTGTACAAATTTTCCTGGGTCACTACCTATACTGTGTTAAATGAAATAACATTTGAATATTCATTAACCTAGATTAACTTTGAAACCGTGACATGAGCCTTGCAGAAGTTATGTTTCTTAACTTCAACCACTCTGCTCCCTTAAAACCTGCTCCCTTGAAAACTTACTCAACTGCAGAATTACTAACTTAGTAATTCTGTTATTACTGCTCTTATTCATGTGGAAATGCGGCAGTGAAACTCCAAAGCGACATGATAGGTCATCATGCATGCTTACATCAGCTATAGTCTCCAATCCTTTCATTTTATTATTCATTTTATAACTATACGCACGATCACAACAATTGGTCTGATTTCAAAGCTACTTTTTAGCCATTGTGCTTTGAAACCAATCAAACCGCTTAAAACCCTTCTACACTGTGCAATAAAGTTCTACTTCTGAGAGATGTAATTACACTCCATGACCGTTTCTTGCACTTACTCTTTGAAAAAGCATCACTAATTTACATCTCTTTAAGGGCTACACTTAAGGGCCACACTCTTAATTGCACTGTAAGATCTTCGCAGAAACTCTAAATGAAAAGATTGAACTGCATGGGGAGTTACTGTATCTACGTTCTTGTAGCGACACTACATGTGTTCAGGGGTCAATTGTATAAAAGACTAGTTAACTTTTAACCGCTTTAGTTAAGGGCAGAATTGGCCAATCAGAGTTGTGTATTTCTGAGTTAACTACGATTTAATTATGCAAAGTGTAGTTAAGGAGTTTTATACAACCGGCCCCAGTAAATAACGAAGATATTCCGTCTGAGATTGACATTCGATAATCGCAATTATTTCAATTTTCCTTCAGCTGTTATATGTCTAAGATTTAGTATTCATTCACGCATATGTTTATTCCAGCTTTTTGTGATCATCCTGACAGTGATATTGGCCAAAAGTGTTGCAGGTGGATCAGGAGTGGTATAATTCATTAGAAAGCATTAGTCTGTAATTTTTTGAAACTTTAGCATTGACAATAGCAAGATCATGCTCAACCACTACTATAACTACGTATATCAGTCACCGTATCAAAACTAAATATGCTTCACACATGACAATGTATTCTTATGTTCTCATAATAAACCAATGTAGCTGAGGTCAAGAGTGTGATTCTATGGTTTGAAAACCTGTTTAAAAATCAAAAGTTATAAAATTAAAATGTCAATGAAGTAGAAAATACCTAATTCCTGACAACAACTTCCAGAACTCAATCTTGGACATTGCGTTGACCGCACAACTTTTCTTCGTAATGTTGGAAAACTCCAGAAATCTTGGGAAAACTCCACCATTTCGGCAGTTATTGAACTTGGATTGTTTTTTATTCACGAAACAGGAAGCTGCACGTATGCTTTTTGGGAATTGTCGTTATTTTGAAGATTCGTCATATTTTTGTTTTTGGCTAATTGGCTTACGCCATGATGCATAACTCGTGGTAGTCGGGGTTTAGTACAAGTTTGATGATTTTACTGCAAGTAAATTAAAGTGCCTATGAAATGAAATTTTTTATTTCATATTCGTGAAGTGTTTAGTGTACAAACGACTATGTTGAAGTCGCAAGCTCTACAAATAATTTAAAGAAAAGTTATTGGGGTTTAAACTTGCCGATTTGGCCAAAAAATGTGGTTCACTTTCTGCGCGGTCAAATGGCGTCAAATTACTTCCGATGACGTAAAGAACAGGGCACACACAATAACATAAGCTCTTACTTTTATACGAAATACACGAAATCTCGAATTTTCGAACAGTCTTATCGCATATTATATAACTCTAAATAACGAAGAGTCTCGCTCGAAACGTCAAATTGAACCTTCGTACAACTTCAATATGATGAAGCGGTTTAGTTTAACTTTTACATTCTGCCTAAAAAAAACCTGTTGTCAGGCATTACAACACCGGTAAAACCCATTCCAGACAACAATTTCAAAAAAGTAGCAATTTCTAAAGATTAACCACTTAGTGAGGTTTCTGAACAACAAATGTTATATTCAAATAAACCATAGTTTTTGACTACTAATTATAATGATCAGTTTTGCGGAAAAGTTATTTTTATATATTAATTCAGAACTCAAGAGGGATATAGAATGTGCCCAGTAGCATATCCAGAGTATAAAGCAGAATAAGTTTGATGATTTTACTTTAAGTAAATTAAAAGCGCAAATATTGCGAGTTTTGTCGGATGGTTATATTCTGCCAAAGAAAAACCTGTTGTCAAGCAGGTAAAACCCATCCCAGACTAATCAATTTACATTTTGCGTTTTCTAAAACGGACCGTCTGCGCTGCAGGCAAATCTTCAGGTGGTGCTTTGGACGATTAATTGTTAACGCTAAAACTGCCGTGTCATGCAATTTTTTATCATGCATTGGTATGCAATATAGAATAACAAGTTCAGCAGGATTATGATATATCATGTAAACTTTGACACGCCAGTGCCGAAGTTGAAATACACATCACATCGCGAACAATCCAAGGATTATACTCTTTTCACGTAAGTTTAGTTAGTTTTTGCGTAGAAAAACGATGTTTTAATATAAACATGACGACCTTGTTAGCGTGCCATACAATATTATTGCCTTATATTCAGTCGCTGAAATCGTAAAATATGACTGGCATGCATAAATCATAATAACTATCAACGTACTCATGCGGGTCGAAACGTCCAGAAATTTTCTTGTATATTTTCGCTCAATTTGATAAAAATTATTTAAAGAAGCTAAATAGTTATCTTGAAATGTCTAAAAATCAAGACGAGTTCACACAAATGAAATCAAACACGGTCAATATATAGCTTCGTTTATGGTTACCAGGAAGCAAGCATTCAGCGAAAACAGCTTTTATCAAGTATTTTAGACAATCAGTCATTATACATTAGCCAGCCTAGTTTCATGTTATTTTAAAATACACTTAAAAATACACTTAAAATTTAAGGGAGACTATATACGCCATAACGCTATTCTTTGTAGTATCCAAAATACTAAGACTTATCAACATATTCAGTTCACTATTAATTTCAAACCGAAAGTAGCTATATATACAGTACCTGACCGCGCGTATGTCTCAGTTAGCATATAGTTTGCTTTTGAACTATATTGAGGATGATAATAGACACGCAAAAGCTTTCTTGTGTAGCTTTTATAAACGTTGAAAATTGTATGTTTTTTAATAAATGTGAAATCATTTACATCAATGAGTATATCTATAGACATTTGTAGGTTAAATCTGCATGGTTTCAAATTTCAAGAGTCACACTGAAAGTCTACTTTTTATATTTTGTGTACGTGTATAAATACTTCCATTAGCATAGCGTGCTATATGCATGCTGGTTGGTGTTGTACACCATTTCGGATTTCGCGTCAAATGTGGTATAATGATAGTAGCCTAAAACGAAACACTTCTGACCATGCATGGAATTAAATTTAGTTTAGAATAACACCAACTTCAGTTAAAATAACACTTAAACATATGCTTAAACCTACGAGCTTTAGGTATTTCCGTTGCAACAAGTAAACGTTCGATGGAAATTTTAAGAGGCTCAGACACTCCACAAACTTCTCGTTCAAACCGCATTTCTAATTCCTGAATTCCTCTAAAACTGTGAAAGTGTTGAATGCAGCATCATCGTGTTTTGTCCGACTCATTTTGACCCATCGTGACATAGGTCAAAACATAGGGTCAAAATTAATAAGTTACTAGCTACCATGCATATATAAACATTAAGCGTAATTAACGAATATAATTTAGACCAAGCAAATTACATTCAAACAAGACATAAGAAAATGTAAAAAAAGGCGAACTCCTCTTAACCTATCCTAACTCTATTTTGTAGCTCGTAACTAACATAATGTATATATACCTACATGTACTTAGAATATTAAACTGGCAAGTTATTTTCAAATTTCAATGAATAATGTAACCCGTGACCGTTTACCTTATTACCTTGTGTATATATATATATATATATATATATATATATATATATATATATATATATATATATATATATATATATATTGAAATAATCTTTTTTACATTTTTTTATATATGTCTCTTGGATGTCGTTTGAACGTGGCTAATAAAAGTTAACTATTAAACAGTTCGATTAATCTGATTTAATTAGCCCTTTCCCAATTGAGATGGGTACTGGGTCTAGTCGAGAACCGCAAAGCATCTATGGACTGTTTGGAGGGACAAATCATTTCAAACTTATATTTCCCGTCCCTCCAAACAGTACATAAATGCTTTGCGGTTCGCGAATAGACCCAGTATCCTGCTCGATTGGGAAGTGGCTAATTTGTGTGAATGAATATTTCACTCAAACTTCTCTGTCATAGATTAGAGAGTTTGAGCGGGGTTTAATATGAAATTTATCCTTTTCTAGAATGGGTGACGGTAGCTGCGTTCGATCTTCTCTTATTGCCGTCAATGTCTTATTTCTGGTAAGTATCTTCTCTCAATTTTACAACATGTATATTATAGGCCAGGCGCCGGTTGTTCGAAAGGCGTTTAGCTTAAACGGTGGATAAGCCAAAATTTAAAAATACTCTCATACACTTTGTGTATGCCTGAAGCTGTATTTTATGCATTAAATGTGTACTTCTGTTGAAAATTAAGATATTTACATCGAAATATTTCAGCTCATTTGTCAGATAAAGGGATAATTTTGTTTTCCATTTTGAACTTATCCGCCGTTTAAGCTAAACGCCTTTCGAACAACCGGCCCCAGCACTGCATGAGTTTTTTCTACTGTTGGCCTAAGTCTGCAAGGCTTATTATTATTACCGTTATATTATAATATTTCAGCTTGGTGGATTTGCCATTCTTGGGTTGGGGATCTGGGTTCAAGTGGAGAAAGGTGATTATGTTGCTCTAGCTGACTCAGACACAGGTTTGACTGGAGCAGCACTTCTCATCGCGGTTGGTTGTTTGACTTCTCTCATATCTATTTTTGGTTTCATTGGAGCATTTAAGCGAAGTTCTTGCATTCTGTGGATTGTAAGTTTGAATTTACTTTTGGTTTTATTTTTATAAGTTTTTAATTTAATCTTTATCGTTATCATGGCATATAAAAACACCATTTTGAACAAACATTTTATAAAGCAAACTTAATTATTTTCAATGACAAATACCAAGACTATTTAATATAATATTTACAGGAAAGTAATTACTAAATAATGTAACAAATTATCTGGTAATTAACATTCTTACGTTTGTCATCCCCAGTTCTTTGTAGTTTTGATGCTGATTCTAATCGTGCAAATCGCTGCGCTTATCTTGGGAATGGTGTACAGAGAAAAGGTAAAAAAAAAATTACAACGAATATTAATATTATATTGAAAATTTATAGATATATTGTTTACAGTTAATTGCACAAAATGGAATCTTGAAATGTTCAAAAAATGTAGCACATATTGCATAGCTGGTAATTAAATCAAATGCTTTCAGTTAAGGTGTCGTTGGAATTGACTTTATTGAATACTTAATACATTTGAGCTCTTGCCCTAAGTTGCAGAACGCACACCATTGTTATAGATTTGCGTTTCCCAAAATGTAGATTACATATCCTATAATAATACGTGGTTTAAGGACTCCTCATCCCAGCATGCACTTTTTCGATTTCAGGGCATGAATTTTGCTTGATTTTTATCCCGTATACTCTTCTAAATTGGGTTAAAATTGTTCAATTCCCTTTTTTTTAACTGCAGGTTGAAGACGAACTTCATGATGATATGAAAAAAACAATCCAGGAATATATGACCGAAACTGAAGGAGTCACTAAAGCTTGGGACTGGGTACAACAAAAGGTAATACATATCGTCGGTATAAGGGGCAGTATTTCCTAGCACATGCAACTATGAACCTAAACTACGCTTAAATTAGCTTTAGTTTTGGGTAAGAAAAATTATCTGAATTTGCTGAGATAGGACTGCTCTCCTATAATATAATTCTTCATATAATATATGCAATATATGATTGAAAATGTCTAAACGATATCATCAATTTCATCGTTATTTTTATGATAACAATGAAATGAGCTCGAATCGTATTATTTTTGGGGCATCAAAACAACGAGCGAGCCCAGTTGGCTCTCACCTGTCAAATAATGACGAAAGCGAATGGTATATAATTGTTTTATATCAAAACATTATAATAATAATTTGCTAAATTAATAATATCTTATAATTTGCCTAATTCACATCACATATTCTCACGGTATAGTATATACTGGCTTTTTTCACTTCTCGTCGTATATGAGGTGATATACAGTGGGCAGTTCAGCCAATCAGATCGCGTAAGAGATCATGATTATACAGACTGTGAATAGCTGTGTTATAAAAACAAATGCCATAAGTCCTGTTTCTCGGGAACTTTTTTAGTTTGAATGTTGTGGGGTGGACAACTACACCGACTGGAGAATATCTATTACGAAGTTCAATCAACAAGGACGTCACAATCTTGTTCCAGACAGTTGCTGTCGCGATGAGAGTGATCATTGTGGAGACTTTTCGAAGCCAGGAAATCCCGGCAAGCCGCCGGGTGATGTTAACCAGAAAAAAATATACACACGTGTACGTCAATTTTGTATAAGAGACCTTTTATTATTTATGATCGGGGCTTGGCTGCCAAAAAAGAGGATGGATCATGAGGGGTTTTGGCTGAAAGAAGTGGCCTACCTATAATTGTTTCAGTTGGGAGAAATTTGGCTTGTTATTGCATTCCTTGAAACCTGCAGAGAATCGCTTTTTCTACCTGTCTTCTTGCAAAAGGCAGAAATTATTGAGGAATATCTGAGAACGTGTAAATAAACCCCAAGATTGGATTTCAAGCTTCATAAATTACGCTAGATTTCCAATTCCAGATAATTATTTATACAGTTGTTTTGCTTTCATTTGACGACAGGGATGTTTCACGGAACTCAAACAATTCATTAAGAATCATCTTCTGACTGTTGGATTAGCAGCGCTTTTCTTTTTGATCTTGCAGGTAAGTTTCAATATATTACTGAGGAGACTCAATAGGACCGATACCCAAAGAGTATTTTGTTAAAGTTATTCTGTACAGTTATTCTGTAAAGGGTCACTACCTATACTGTGTTAAATGAAATAACATTTGAATATTCATTAACCTGGATTAACTTTGAAACCGTGGCATGAGCCTTGCAGAAGTTATGTTTCTTAACTTTAACCACTCTGCTTCCTTAAAACCTGCTCCCTTGAAAACTTACTCAACTGCAGAATTACTGACTTTATAGTATATAATTCTGTTATTACTGCGCTCATATTCGTGTGGAAATGCGGCAATGAAACTCCAAAGCGACATGATAGGTCATCATGCATGCTTGCATCAGCCATAGTCTCCAATCCTTTCATTTTATTATTCATTTTATAACTATACGCACGATCACAACAATTAGTCTGATTTCAAAGCCACTTTTTAGCCATTGTGCTTTGAAACCAATCAAACCGCTTAAAACCCTTCTACACTGTGCAATAAAATTCTACTTCTGAGAGATGTAATTACACTCCATGACCGTTTCTTGCACTCACCCTTTGAAAAAGCATCACTAATCTACATCTCTTAAAGGGCTAAAAGCAGTATTGCACTGTAAGATCTTCGCAGGAACTCTAAATGAAAAGATTGAAACTAGGAAGTTACTGTATCTAGGTTCTTGTAGCGACACTATATGTGTACACCCAGGGGTCAGTTGTATAAAAGACTAGTTAACTTTTAACTTTAGTTAAGGGCAGAATTGGCCAATCAGAGTTGTGTATTTCTGAGTTAACTACGATTTGACTATGCAAAATGTAGTTTTATACAACCGGCCCCAGTAAATAACGAAGATATTCCGTCAGAGATTGATATTCGATAATCGCAATTATTTCAATTTTCCTTCAGCTGTTATATGTCTAAGATTTAGTAGCTAATCATATCACGAATATGTTTATTCCAGCTTTTTGTGATCATCCTGACAGTGATATTGGCCAAAAGTGTTGCAGGTGGATCAGGAGTGGTGTAATTCTTTAGAAAGCATTAGTCCGTAATTTTTTGAAACTTTAGCATTAGGCATTAACTCTTGAACAACAAAATTATATCAAAATAAACCATATTAGTTTTTATATAACCAGGGAGCAGCGTGGCAGCGTCTTCAAACAACTTTGCATCAAATGTGGTATAACAACTGCCTAAAATAGACAAAACACTTCTCGACGTTTCGACCTGAGGGCCTTCGTTAGAAGAGTTAGTATAGAGTTAGTATAGAGTCATACTAACTCTCCTGACGAATGCCCTTATGTCGAGCGTCGAGAAGTGTTTTGTCTATTTTAGGCAGTTGTTATACCACATTTGATGCATATTAGTTTTTGACTATCATTATAATGATCAGTTTGAATCCTGATTGCAAGGTAAGGCAGTGGCTAGAAGCCTAATAGCTTTTCGGGAAGGTTATTTTCGTATATTAATTTAGGACAGAAGAGGTATATATATAGAATGCGCCCAGTAGCATATCCAGACTATAAGGCAGAAGAAAATTACTACAGCTGTAAATGGCAATCACATTGGTAGATTTTTGTTCAACTGTTATTTTTGGAAATCAACGACCAATGATGTTGTTATTAAGGTGGTCTATCACACTAAAAATCACGATTTATCCTGATTTAAGAATTTCAAGGGAGGCAATCTTAAATGTCTCCTTCATCGATCTTGGATATTTTTCTAAGCGAGAATTTATATTAATTAGGATTTTACCCTGAGCAAACAAAAGAGGTCGATTGGCTTATTTTATTGTTTCATTGTTCTATTGTATTGTTCTCTGTAATTTATGAAATAATGAAAAACTTTTTTGTCGCTTTACTTAGCGAACGAAAATACTCATTTGAGTCATTTCCCTTACTTTCGTGCACGATAAACATGTAATAAAGCTAACTTGATAAAGTTTCGCGGTTAACTTTAAAGACATTTATTTCGGAAGTGAACCTAAAAGAGTTGTATTCCGTATCGACTGTTTATCTGTTCATTTTTGATAGATCGTAGAAGTTTTATATTTTTAGCCTGCCAAACCTTTAATACCGTAAAAGTTCTATTTGTTGTAGGTTCAGACCTCCGAGGCAAAAATATTTACAACTAAAAAAACAATTTCGTCATTTTAGCGTTAAAACAGTTATCTTGTTTACAAAAATCGTCCATTTTCCATCATTGGATGAGTCTGGTGTTCGTGACTATAGTGAGTGCACATTCATACAACTCTTTTTCTCCTCAGAATAACTTGCTCAATAATATAGGAAGGCTAAAGTTTATAATGCTATCTAAAGTCAAAATTTGAAACTAAGCTGCCGTATAATTTTAAACTGCATGAATATTCTCAATTCATACTTATATAGAGACGTTCTTGTTGCAATGCAATAAAAAGTCTTTCTTTTAGCGTAGGATTAAGATCTTTTTTGATTGTTCAATGGCTATTATGTTAATTGTCAAATAATTGTCACGAGATGAGATCATATAAGTAAGCAAATCTTAGCAATTCCAACAATAAGTAGCTATATTTATTCCAAAACGTGTTTGATTGCCTATTTTATGCGCAAGTTTCAACTATACACGAAATCAATTTAGTAATTTCATTTCGACTACTGGGAGCTACAGCAAACGCAAAATGACGATGTTTACATGGGCGAAACTTTTATGACTTCATATGTGACACTGAATATATATTTTCCAAGTTCAAATGAGCTAGTTATTTAGACACGAGATTAACTCCAAACTTTTCCTATCAAATATATAAATTTCTCGTGTTAACGGGGGGGGAGGGGGTAAACACAAATTGATAGAACAAAGCCTTTATTTAGCTGGATTCGTCGACCATGTTTTAATTGGCTATTATTTGAACACAATTGCAATATGAAAATGAAGTCGTTAAATGCAGTGTGTGATGCCAATCCACTTACTGTAAACATTTACAAAGAATTTGATGACAAGAAAGAAGTAAATATTAACTCCTTCAGGTAAGATTAAAAAATTAGAAAAATATTAATAAGTTTAATGATTAATAATCATCTTTGATCTATTGTAGCTACTACTTAAAACTATGCCCTATCGAATACATCAGTGATATATCCTAAACTGATGATTTAACTGATTATTATATCGTAAATCGAGTCAAGATGATAGACTATAAGACGATAATATAATTCATAGCTATTTGACATGGTATAAAGTGTAATGTTTGTCATTTATTATAAAGATGTTAAATTATACTTTAAATTTTTTACCTTATATAAAGATAACAATTATGAGTGAATCTTCCATTTTAAGGATAACATTCTAAGGCCGATAATTAACATTATTTATCTTACAGTATTTCGCGATATTTATTTGCCTTGTCTATATATTTAAGTTGCTGTGGAAACACGCAATTTTTAGTTTTAGATTTAAAGCTATTGTAATTGACAACAGAATTTATCACGAAGAATTAAGAAACATTGCGTTACATTACAACTGTTTTGGAAGTTTTAAATCAAGCCTTGTATCAGTTTATGGTCAGCTATTGCATGTTTTCCGCCCACACTACAAGTTGCAGATGTAAGAATATGACATGAGTGTTTCTTTATGCATTCCTGACACACACTTAAAAATGTCATTTTATTTCTGTGATCAGTATAAGGACTGATTTTCACACCCTCACAAGAAAAAATACAAAATAAGAGCTGATTGCATGTTCATCATCCACACCAAAATTATAATGCATGGGTGTAACAAAAAAATGGTAACCTAATTTTAGCGGTATTTTGCGTAAATTATTTCAAAAACAAGTGCAAGTTTTTGATATCGTGTTTCGCTGTTCAATGACACATTTTTTTAACCATACGGGAAAAAATGGGCAAATATAAGCTCGATCAAAATTGTTCTAAGCATCGTTTAATGAAAGGCGGTCTCGACAAGTTCGTGATTAATTGTTTTTTTCTTGTTTAGCTTAAAGCAGACGTGTAAATATGCGATTTCTACCAAGATTTCTCACCCCGAACCCGTATCAGCTCTTTTTTCTCCATTTTGTACAAAAGATGTCATTCAGCAGCGAAAATACTGATCTATATATCTTATATTACAAAATTGCGCTTGCTAATCAAATAATTTACCCACAATAACGCGCTTAAATTAGCTATACCATTCTTTTGATACATCCTACGTTAGTTATGTACATGCAGATGTTGGTGCAACATGAATAAATGAGGTGAAACATTTCAGTTACTATGACACCACTTTGTTGTTATCTATATTACGAATCTTAAGAGGCCGAATGCGTTGAAATTGGTAGCCGCGTTTTAGCCGTGTCGTGCCGATAATTAGACGTTTAGTTATGTATTTTAGCACTTAATTTACCAACATGGAAATTTGAATTTGTATGTTCTTATTCAATATCCCAAATTTGTTAATTTAATTAGGGATATAACTTGTCAATGGTTTGCGCTTTGAAACTGTAGGACCAGTCAATGTTTTGGCTAGTAATGGCTTGAAATCGATGGACATGTTGAAGTTGAATAAAAAACTTATTTTTGTACAACAATAGCCATCGCTCTACAGTTCCATTTT
Source organism: Dendronephthya gigantea (assembly GCF_004324835.1). Lineage (NCBI taxonomy): Eukaryota > Metazoa > Cnidaria > Anthozoa > Malacalcyonacea > Nephtheidae > Dendronephthya > Dendronephthya gigantea. Next base: position 914,477 of record NW_021163087.1, read on the forward strand.
ATATCAAATGTTCTTCTTTCACAGGAAATAAGTTCTATTCTCTGCAAAAAGGCTGCCGTTCTGAAATCATCTGAAATAGTATACCAATGGGTGACAGCAACTGCGCTCGATCGTCTCTGTTTTTGATCAATGCTTTTTTCCTGGTGAGTGAATATAATGGTATAATTATATAGTTGTGTTTTATTAACTTTCTTTGCTAGTTTTGCATATTTTGCTACCGGCTTGGTATATAGGGAGTGAACTCCTTCTAGCTTTGTTATTGGAAATCTTCCTGATGATATAAGTACAAAATCAGCTAATAGGAAGAACTCAAGCCGAATCCTCGACAAATCTGACTATTATTTTATTCATTTGATATCATTTCGGCACTTAAAATTTCCAGTAATTTTATTATTGTTATGCAAAAAAGAGTTCGCTTTTCAATCATTTTAAATTGGAATCTTGACAGTTAAATGTGGTATATCCCGGTGGTGTACCTCACCTCACCTAACAGACATTTATTACCCTTATTACCCCGGTCGCGTATACAATCTTAGTGGCAGTCAGCGTTAATTGGTTTTAAGTAAATTATTTTACAGCTCTACAGTATGGGCCAACACGCGCGACTCAAACATCAAAAAACTACAAATAGTCCAATAAATCGCAGTAAGAATAATAAGCAGTTCACAGAAGTATGATCATATCTCTCCTCATCTGCATGCAAGGCCTAAGATGGCTCCCAGTCAAAGAACATTAATTTTTAGAGACTTATTGATAATTTTTATCCGTTCCAGTGTCCACGTCCGCTAAACACACCATATGAACGAGTTAGATACCTTTTCTCAAAACTAAATCTGGGCAAAGGACTTTAAAATTTCGAGCAATTAAGTTATGGAACGACTTAGATGATGAGCGTAAAGACATTAGCAATTTTATAACAATTTAAAAATTTTATTCTAATTTCTGTAAACATTATACAGTATATTTCGACCCGTTTTATATATTTTTGTAAATTGATCTGAAAAGCCCATTTGGGAGATCTATCTATTAATAATAAGAATAGTACCACTGTTCTCTAACCATAACGTACGATTTTAATACCATGATGACAAAGAGCTAACAGCAGTAAAAAGGAGTAAAAATGATATTCACGCGTTTATAGACAAAGCATTACGATCTGAATTAAACTGTTGACCGTTAATACTTTTTTCGTGTCTTTTTTAAGTTTGCAGGTTTGGCTCTTCTTTCTTTCGGACTGAGCTGGGTTCAATGGGAGAAAGACAATTATGTTGGCCTGGCTGATTCAAACATGGATTTAAATAGAGCAATAGTTGCCATCTCCATTGGAGGTCTTCTACAATCCTCTCTTGTTTTTTTTGAAGTAATAACATCTCAACGGAATGCTGTTTTGTTGTGGAGTGTAAGTTTAGATTCTTATATTGACAAAGTTACCTTTTTTCTGGTGTCATTCTTTTCTTGTGCCCAAATATCTTTTCCTATAAATTTTCAGTTTTTCTTGCTTCCAAATTTTTTTCGTTTCAATTCCATTCAGTTTTTTTCTCAAAATCCAGTAAAATGTCCCAAAATGTTTAAACAAATGGCGTAAAATGTCATCAAATTCCTGAAACGTGCCTAAATGGCCAAAATCGCCAAAAATAAATTAAATCACCCAATATGCCTAAAATATACTAAATCACCACAAAATACATAAAAGCAGTAGAAAGCGAAAAGTTCTTCAAAATATCCCAAATGTGGTAAAACGTCCCAAAATGCCTAAAATATCCCAAAGTGCCTGAAATTACCTAAATGCCATAAAATACCTAAAATGGGAAAAAATGTCTAAAACGCACCAAAATCCATAACATGCCCTAAAATCACCAGCAATGCCAAAAATGCCCGAAAATACTCAAAATGCCCAAATTGATGTAAAATGTCTAAAATGGCCAAAAACCGTTAAATCACCCAATATGCCTAAAATGCACTAAATCACCACAAAATACCTAAAACGCAGTAAAATGCAAAAAATGCTTCAAAATATCCCAAAAGCGGTAAAATGTCACAAAATGCCTAAAATGCCTAAAATTACCTAAAATGCAATTACATACCAAAAATTGAAAAAATGGCTAAAAGGTGCCAAAATCCATAACATGCCTAAAATCACTCAAAATGCCAAAAATGTCCCAAAATACTCAAAATGCCTTAAATGCAGTGAAATGCCCCAAAATGCTTAGAATGCCCCAAAATACCTAAAATGCGCAAAAATGGCTAAAACGCCCAAAATTCCATTACATGCCCTAATATCACCCGAAATGCAAAACTGTCGCAAAATACTCAAACTGTCCAAAATGCACCGAAACGTCCCAAAATAATTAAAATGCCCCAAAAAACCTAAAATACGCAAAAATTGCTAAAATGCCCTAAAATCCATAACATGCCCTAATATCACCCAAATTGCCCAAATTGCCCAATTTACTCAAAATTCCCAAAATGATGTAAAATGTCTAAAATGGCTTAAAATGCGTTAAGTCACCCAATATGCCTAAAACGCACTAAATCACCACAAAATACCTAAAACGCAGTAAAATGAAAAAGCCTAAAATGCCTAAAATTACCTAAAATGCCATTAAATACCAAAAATGAAAAAAATGGCTAAAAGGTGCCAAGATCCATAACATGCCCTAAAATCACTTGAAATGACAAAAATGTCCCAAAATACTCAAAATTACCAAAATGCAGGGTAATGTCCCAAAATGCTTAAAATGCCCCAAAATACCTAAAATGCGCAAAAATGGCTAAAATTTCCCAAAATCCATAACAAGCCCTAACAAAACCCGAAATGCCAACATTGGCCCAAAATACTCAAAATGCCCAAAATGCAGCAAAATGTCCCAAAATGATTAAAATGCCCCAAAATACCTAAAATGCGCAAAAATGGGTAAAACGCCCAAAATTCCATTACATGCCCTAATATCAGCCGAAATACAAAAATGTCCCAAAATACTCAAAATGCCCAAAATGCAGCGAAATGTCCCAAAATGCTTAAAATGCCATAAAATACCTAAAATGCGCAAAAATGGCTAAAACACCCCAAAATCCATAACATGCCCTATTATCACCCAAATTGCCAAAAATGCCCCAAGATACTCAATATGCCCAAAATGCAGCAAAATGTCTCAAAATGCTTAAAATGCCTCAAAATACCTAAAATGCGCAAAAATGGCTAAAACGCCCCAAAATCCATAACATGCCCTATTATCACCCGAATTGCCAAAAATGCCCCAAGATACTTAATATGCCCAAAATGCAGCGAAATGTCTCAAAATGCTTAAAATGCCCCAAAATGCTTAAAAATTACCTAAAATGCTTAAATACCTAAAATGCGCAAAAAATGACTAAAATGCACCAAAATCCATAACATGCCCTAAGATCAGCCGAAATGCCTCAAAATACTCAAAATGCCCCAAATGCAGCGAAATGCCTCAAAATTTTGAAAATGCCCCAAAATACCTAAAATGCACAAAAATGGCTAAAACATTCTAAAATCTATAACATACCCTAAAATCGTTAAAAATGCCCCAAAATACTCAAAATGCCCAAAAAGATGTAAAATGTCTAAAATAGCCTAAAATGCGTTAAATCGTCCAATATGCCTAAAACGCACTAAATCATCACAAAATACCTAAAACACGGTAAACTAAAAAAAAATCTTCAAATATCCTAAATGCGGTAAAATGTCACAAAATGCCTAAAATGAGCAAAAATGTCTAAAACGCACCAAAATCCATAACATGCCCTAAAATCACTCAAATTGCCAAAAAATGTCGCAAAATACTCAAACTGCCCAAAATGCAGCGAAATGTCCCAAAATGATTAAAATGCCCTAAAATACCTAAAATGCGCAAAAATGGCTAAAAGGCCCAAAAATCCATAACATGCCCTAATATCACCCGAATTCCCTAAAATGCCCAATTTACTCAAAATTCCCAAAATGATGTAAAATGTCTAAAATAGCCTAAAATGTGTTAAATCACCCAATATGCCTAAAACGCACAAAATCACCACAAAATACCTAAAACGCAGTAAAATGAAAAAAATGCTTCCAATATCCTAAATGCGGCAAAATGTCACAAAATGCCTAAAATTACCTAAAATGCCATTAAATACCAAAAAGGAAAAAAATGGCTGTAAGGTGCCAAAATCCATAACATGCCTTAAAATCACCCGAAATACCAAAAATGCCTCAAAATACCCGAAATGTTTAAAATGCAGCGAAATGTCCTAAAATACTCAAAATACCCAAAATGATGTAAAATGTCTAAAATAGCCTAAAATGCGTTAAGTCACCAAATATGCCTAAAACGCACTAAATCACCACAAAACCTAAAATGCAGTATAATGCAAAAAATGCTTCAAAATATCCGAAATGCGGTAAAATGTCACAAAATGCCTAAAATGCCTAAAATTACCTAAAATGCCATTGAATACCAAAAATGAAAAAAAATGGCTAAAAGGTGCTAAAATCCATAACATGCCCTAAAATCACTCAAAATGCCAAAAATGTCCCAAAATACTCAAAATGCCCTAAATTCAGCGAAATATTCCAAAATGCTTAAAATGCCATAAAATACCTAAAATGGGCAGAAATGTCTAAAACGCACCAAAATTCATAACATGCCCTAAAATCACTCAAAATGTCAAAAATGTCCCAAAATACTCAAACAGCCCAATATGCAGAAAAATGTCCCAAAATGCTTAGACTGCCCCAAAATACCTAAATAAGGCAAAAATGTCTAAAACGCACCAAAATCCATAACATGCCCTAAAGTTACTCAAATTGCCAAAAATGTCCCAAAATACTCAAAATGCCCAAAATGCAGCGAAATGTCCCAAAATGCTTAGAATGCCCCAAAATACCTAAAATATGCAAAAATGGCTAACACGCCCAAAATTCCATTACATGCCCTAATATCACCCGAAATGGAAAACTGTCCCAAAATACTCAAAATGCCCAAAATGCAGCGAAATGTCCCAAAATGATTAAAATGCCCTAAAATACCTAAAATGCGCAAAAATGGCTAAAACGCCCCAAAATCCATAACATGCCCTAATATCACCCGAATTCCCTAAAATGCCCAATTTACTCAAAATTCCCAAAATGATGTAAAATGTCTAAAATAGCCTAAAATGCGTTAAGTCACTAAATATGCCTAAAACGCACTAAATCACCACAAAACCTAAAATGCAGTATAATGCAAAAAATGCTTCAAAATATCCGAAATGCGGTAAAATGTCACAAAATGCCTAAAATTACCTAAAATGTCATTAAATACCAAAAATGAAAAAAATGGCTAAAAGGTGCCAAAATCCATAACATGCCTAAAATCACTCAAAATGCCAAAAATGTCCCAAAATACTCAAAATGCCTTAAATGCAGTGAAATGCCCCGAAATGCTTAGAATGCCCCAAAATACCTAAAATGCGCAAAAATGGCTAAAACGCCCAAAATTCCATTACATGCCCTAATATCACCCGAAATGCAAAACTGTCGCAAAATACTCAAACTGTCCAAAATGCACCGAAATGTTCCAAAATGATTAAAATGCCCCAAAATACCTAAAATGCGCAAAAATAGCTAAAACGCACTAAAATCCATAACATGCCCTAATATCACCCAAATTGCCCAAATTGCCCAATTTACTCAAAATTCCCAAAATGATGTAAAATGTCTAAAATGGCTTAAAATGCGTTAAGTCACCCAATATGCCTAAAACGCACTAAATCACCACAAAATAACTAAAACGCAGTAAAATGAAAAAGCCTAAAATGCCTAAAATTACCTAAAATGCCATTAAAAACCATAAATGAAAAAAATGGCTAAAAGGTGCCAAGATCCATAACATGCCCTAAAATCACTTGAAATGACAAAAATGTCCCAAAATACTCAAAATTACCAAAATAGAGGGTAATGTCCCAAAATGCTTAAAATGCCCAAAAATACCTAAAATGCGCAAAAATGGCTAAAATTTCCCAAAATCCATAACATGCCCTAATAAAACCCGAAATGCCAACATTGGCCCAAAATACTCAAAATGCCCAAAATGCAGCAAAATGTCCCAAAATGATTAAAATGCCCCAAAGTACCTAAAATGCGCAAAAATGGCTAAAACGCCCCAAAATCCATAACATGCCCTAATATCACCCGAATTCCCTAAAATGCCCAATTTACTCAAAATTCCCAATATGATGTAAATTTTGAGTATTTTGGGACATTTTTGGCATTTTGAGTGATTTTAGGCATGTTATGGATTTTGGCACCTTTTAGCTATTTTTTCATTTTTGGTATTTAATGACATTTTAGGTAATTTTAGTAATTTTGTGACATTTTACCGCATTTCGGATATTGGAAGCATTTTTTTCATTTTACTGCGTTTTAGGTATTTTGTGGTGATTTTGTGCATTTTAGGCATATTGGGTGATTTAACGCATTTTAGGCTATTTTAGACATTTTACATCTTTTTAGGCGATTTTAGGGTATGTTATAGATTTTGGCATGTTTTAGCTATTTTTGTGCATTTTAGGTATTTTGGGGCATTTTCAAAATTTTGAGGCATTTCGCTGCATTTGGGGCATTTTGAGTATTTTGAGGCATTTCGGCTGATCTTAGGGCATGTTATGGATTTTGGTGCATTTTAGTCATTTTTTGCGCATTTTAGGTATTTAAGCATTTTAGGTAATTTTTAAGCATTTTGGGGCATTTTAACCATTTTGAGACATTTCGCTGCATTTTGGGCGTATTAAGTATCTTGGGGCATTTTTGGCAATTCGGGTGATAATAGGGCATGTTATGGATTTTGGGGCGTTTTAGCCATTTTTGCGCATTTTAGGTATTTTGAGGCATTTTAAGCATTTTGAGACATTTTGCTGCATTTTGGGCATATTGAGTATCTTAGGGCATTTTTAGCAATTTGGGTGATAATAGGGCATGTTATGGATTTTGGGGCGTTTTAGACATTTTTGCCCATTTTAGGCATTTTAGGCATTTTGTGACATTTTACCGCATTTAGGATATTTGAAGATTTTTTTTCAGTTTATCGCGTTTTAGGTATTTTGTGATGATTTAGTGCGTTTTAAGCATATTGGGCGATTTAACGCATTTTAGGCTATTTTAGACACTTTACATCTTTTTGGGCATTTTGAGTATTTTGGGGCATTTTTGGCATTTCGGGCGATTTTAGGGAATGTTATAGATTTTGGCATGTTTTAGCCATTTTTGTGCATTTTAGGTATTTTGGGGCATTTTCAGAATTTTGAGACATTTCGCTGCATTTGGGGCATTTTGAATATTTTGGGGCATTTCGGCTGATCTTAGGGCATGTTATGGATTTTGGTGAATTTTAGTTTATTTTTTGCGCATTTTAGGTATTTTGGGGCATTCTAAGCATTTTGGGACATTTCGCTGCATTTTGGGCATTTTGAGTATTTTAGGACATTTTTGGCAATTTGAGTAACTTTAGGGCATGTTATGGATTTTGGTGCGTTTTAGACATTTTTGCCTTATTTAGGTATTTTGGGGCAGTCTAAGCATTTTGGGACATTTTTCTGCATATTGGGCAGTTTGAGTATTTTGGGACATTTTTGACATTTTGAGTGATTTTAGGGCATGTTATGAATTTTGGTGCGTTTTAGACATTTCTGCCCATTTTAGGTATTTTATGGCATTTTAAGCATTTTGGAATATTTCGCTGAATTTAGGGCATTTTGAGTATTTTGGGACATTTTTGGCATTTTGAGTGATTTTAGGGCATGTTATGGATTTGGCACCTTTTAGCCATTTTTTTTCATTTTTGGTATCAATGGCATTTTAGGTAATTTTAGGCATTTTAGGCATTTTGTGACATTTTACCGCATTTCGGATATTTTGAAGCAATTTTTTGCATTATACTGTATTTTAGGTTTTGTGGTGATTTAGTGCGTTTTAGGCATATTTGGTGACTTAACGCATTTTAGGCTATTTTAGACATTTTACATCATTTTGGGTATTTTGAGTATTTTAGGACATTTCGCTGCATTTTAAACATTTCGGGTATTTTGAGGCATTTTTGGTATTTCGGGTGATTTTAAGGCATGTTATGGATTTTGGCACCTTACAGCCATTTTTTTCATTTTTGGTATTTAATGGCATTTTAGGTAATTTTAGGCATTTTGTGACATTTTGCCGCATTTAGGATATTAGAAGCATTTTTTTCATTTTACTGCGTTTTAGGTATTTTGTATTGATTTTGTGCGTTTTAGGCATATTGGGTGATTTAACACATTTTAGGCTATTTTAGACATTTTACATCATTTTGGGAATTTTGAGTAAATTGGGCATTTTAGGGAATTCATGTGATATTAGGGCATGTTATGGATTTTTGGGCCTTTTAGCCATTTTTGCGCATTTTAGGTATTTTAGGGCATTTTAATCATTTTGGGACATTTCGCTGCATTTTGCGCAGTTTGAGTATTTTGCGACATTTTTTGGCAATTTGAGTGATTTTAGGGCATGTTATGGATTATGGTGCGTTTTAGACATTTTTGCTCATTTTAGGCATTTTGTGACATTTTACCGCATTTAGGATATTTGAAGATTTTTTTTAGTTTACCGCGTTTTAGGTATTTTGTGATTTAGTGCGTTTTAGGCATATTGGACGATTTAACGCATTTTAGGCTATTTTAGACATTTTACATCTTTTTGGGCATTTTGAGTATTTTGGGGCATTTTTAACGATTTTAGGGAATGTTATAGATTTTAGCATGTTTTAGCCATTTTTGTGCATTTTAGGTATTTTGGGGCATTTTCAGAATTTTGAGACATTTTGCTGCATTTGGGGCATTTTGAATATTTGGGGCATTTCGGCTGATCTTAGGGCATGTTATGGATTTTGGTGAATTTTAGTTTATTTTTTGCGCATTTTAGGTATTTTGGGGCATTCTAAGCATTTTGGGACATTTCGCTGCATTTTGGGCATTTTGAGTATTTTAGGACATTTTTGGCAATTTGAGTAACTTTAGGGCATGTTATGGATTTTGGTGCGTTTTAGACATTTTTGCCTTATTTAGGTATTTTGGGGCAGTCTAAGCATTTTGGGACATTTTTCTGCATATTGGGCAGTTTAAGTATTTTGGGACATTTTTGACATTTTGAGTGATTTTAGGGCATGTTATGAATTTTGGTGCGTTTTAGACATTTCTGCCCATTTTAGGTATTTTATGGCATTTTAAGCATTTTGGAATATTTCGCTGAATTTAGGGCATTTTGAGTATTTTGGGACATTTTTGGCATTTTGAGTGATTTTAGGGCATGTTATGGATTTTGGCACCTTTTAGCCATTTTTTTCATTTTTGGTATTCAATGGCATTTTAGGTAATTTTAGGCATTTTAGGCATTTTGTGACATTTTACCGCATTTCGGATATTTTGAAGCATTTTTTGCATTATACTGCATTTTAGGTTTTGTGGTGATTTAGTGCGTTTTAGGCATATTTGGTGACTTAACGCATTTTAGGCTATTTTAGACATTTTACATCATTTTGGGTATTTTGAGTATTTTAGGACATTTCGCTGCATTTTAAACATTTCGGGTATTTTGAGGCATTTTTGGTATTTCGGGTGATTTTAAGGCATGTTATGGATTTTGGACCCTACAGCCATTTTTTTCATTTTCGGTATTTAATGGCATTTTAGGTAATTTTAGGCATTTTGTGACATTTTGCCGCATTTAGGATATTGGAAGCATTTTTTTCATTTTACTGCGTTTTAGGTATTTTGTATTGATTTTGTGCGTTTTAGGCATATTGGGTGATTTAACACATTTTAGGCTATTTTAGACATTTTACATCATTTTGGGAATTTTGAGTAAATTGGGCATTTTAGGGAATTCATGTGATATTAGGGCATGTTATGGATTTTTGGGCCTTTTAGCCATTTTTGCGCATTTTAGGTATTTTAGGGCATTTTAATCATTTTGGGACATTTCGCTGCATTTTGCGCAGTTTGAGTATTTTGCGACATTTTTTGGCAATTTGAGTGATTTTAGGGCATGTTATGGATTATGGTGCGTTTTAGACATTTTTGCTCATTTTAGGCATTTTGTGACATTTTACCGCATTTAGGATATTTGAAGATTTTTTTTTAGTTTACCGCGTTTTAGGTATTTTGTGATGATTTAGTGCGTTTTAGGCATATTGGACGATTTAACGCATTTTAGGCTATTTTAGACATTTTACATCTTTTTGGGCATTTTGAGTATTTTGGGGCATTTTTAACGATTTTAGGGAATGTTATAGATTTTAGCATGTTTTAGCCATTTTTGTGCATTTTAGGTATTTTGGGGCATTTTCAGAATTTTGAGACATTTTGCTGCATTTGGGGCATTTTGAATATTTTGGGGCATTTCGGCTGATCTTAGGGCATGTTATGGATTTTGGTGAATTTTAGTTTATTTTTTGCGCATTTTAGGTATTTTGGGGCATTCTAAGCATTTTGGGACATTTCGCTGCATTTTGGGCATTTTGAGTATTTTAGGACATTTTTGGCAATTTGAGTAACTTTAGGGCATGTTATGGATTTTGGTGCGTTTTAGACATTTTTGCCTTATTTAGGTATTTTGGGGCAGTCTAAGCATTTTGGGACATTTTTCTGCATATTGGGCAGTTTAAGTATTTTGGGACATTTTTGACATTTTGAGTGATTATAGGGCATGTTATGAATTTTGGTGCGTTTTAGACATTTCTGCCCATTTTAGGTATTTTATGGCATTTTAAGCATTTTGGAATATTTCGCTGAATTTAGCGCATTTTGAGTATTTTGGGACATTTTTGGCATTTTGAGTGATTTTAGGGCATGTTATGGATTTTGGCACCTTTTAGCCATTTTTTTTCATTTTTGGTATTCAATGGCATTTTAGGTAATTTTAGGCATTTTAGGCATTTTGTGACATTTTACCGCATTTCGGATATTTTGAAGCATTTTTTGCATTATACTGCATTTTAGGTTTTGTGGTGATTTAGTGCGTTTTAGGCATATTTGGTGACTTAACGCATTTTAGGCTATTTTAGACATTTTACATCATTTTGGGTATTTTGAGTATTTTAGGACATTTCGCTGCATTTTAAACATTTCGGGTATTTTGAGGCATTTTTGGTATTTCGGGTGATTTTAAGGCATGTTATGGATTTTGGACCCTACAGCCATTTTTTTCATTTTCGGTATTTAATGGCATTTTAGGTAATTTTAGGCATTTTGTGACATTTTGCCGCATTTAGGATATTGGAAGCATTTTTTTCATTTTACTGCGTTTTACGTATTTTGTATTGATTTTGTGCGTTTTAGGCATATTGGGTGATTTAACACATTTTAGGCTATTTTAGACATTTTACATCATTTTGGGAATTTTGAGTAAATTGGGCATTTTAGGGAATTCATGTGATATTAGGGCATGTTATGGATTTTTGGGCCTTTTAGCCATTTTTGCGCATTTTAGGTATTTTAGGGCATTTTAATCATTTTGGGACATTTCGCTGCATTTTGGGCAGTTTGAGTATTTTGCGACATTTTTTGGCAATTTGAGTGATTTTAGGGCATGTTATGGATTTTGGTGCGTTTTAGACATTTTTGCTCATTTTAGGCATTTTGTGACATTTTACCGCATTTAGGATATTTGAAGATTTTTTTTTAGTTTACCGCGTTTTAGGTATTTTGTGATGATTTAGTGCGTTTTAGGCATATTGGACGATTTGACGCATTTTAGGCTATTTTAGACATTTTACATCTTTTTGGGCATTTTGAGTATTTTGGGGCATTTTTAACGATTTTAGGGAATGTTATAGATTTTAGCATGTTTTAGCCATTTTTGTGCATTTTAGGTATTTGGGGCATTTTCAGAATTTTGAGACATTTCGCTGCATTTGGGGCATTTTGAATATTTTGGGGCATTTCGGCTGATCTTAGGGCATGTTATGGATTTTGGTGAATTTTAGTTTATTTTTTGCGCATTTTAGGTATTTTGGGGCATTCTAAGCATTTTGGGACATTTCGCTGCATTTTGGGCATTTTGAGTATTTTAGGACATTTTTGGCAATTTGAGTAACTTTAGGGCATGTTATGGATTTTGGTGCGTTTTAGACATTTTTGCCTTATTTAGGTATTTTGGGGCAGTCTAAGCATTTTGGGACATTTTTCTGCATATTGGGCAGTTTAAGTATTTTGGGACATTTTTGACATTTTGAGTGATTTTAGGGCATGTTATGAATTTTGGTGCGTTTTAGACATTTCTGCCCATTTTAGGTATTTTATGGCATTTTAAGCATTTTGGAATATTTCGCTGAATTTAGGGCATTTTGAGTTTTGGGACATTTTTGGCATTTTGAGTGATTTTAGGGCATGTTATGGATTTTGGCACCTTTTAGCCATTTTTTTTCATTTTTGGTATTCAATGGCATTTTAGGTAATTTTAGGCATTTTAGGCATTTTGTGACATTTTACCGCATTTCGGATATTTTGAAGCATTTTTTGCATTATACTGCATTTTAGGTTTTGTGGTGATTTAGTGCGTTTTAGGCATATTTGGTGACTTAACGCATTTTAGGCTATTTTAGACATTTTACATCATTTTGGGTATTTTGAGTATTTTAGGACATTTCGCTGCATTTTAAACATTTCGGGTATTTTGAGGCATTTTTGGTATTTCGGGTGATTTTAAGGCATGTTATGGATTTTGGCACCTTACAGCCATTTTTTTCATTTTTGGTATTTAATGGCATTTTAGGTAATTTTAGGCATTTTGTGACATTTTGCCGCATTTAGGATATTGGAAGCATTTTTTCATTTTACTGCGTTTTAGGTATTTTGTATTGATTTTGTGCGTTTTAGGCATATTGGGTGATTTAACACATTTTAGGCTATTTTAGACATTTTACATCATTTTGGGAATTTTGAGTAAATTGGGCATTTTAGGGAATTCATGTGATATTAGGGCATGTTATGGATTTTTGGGCCTTTTAGCCATTTTTGCGCATTTTAGGTATTTTAGGGCATTTTAATCATTTTGGGACATTTCGCTGCATTTTGGACAGTTTGAGTATTTTGCGACATTTTTTGGCAATTTGAGTGATTTTAGGGCATGTTATGGATTTTGGTGCGTTTTAGACATTTTTGCTCATTTTAGGCATTTTGTGACATTTTACCGCATTTAGGATATTTGAAGATTTTTTTTAGTTTACCGCGTTTTAGGTATTTTGTGATGATTTAGTGCGTTTTAGGCATATTGGACGATTTAACGCATTTTAGGCTATTTTAGACATTTTACATCTTTTTGGGCATTTTGAGTATTTTGGGGCATTTTTAACGATTTTAGGGAATGTTATAGATTTTGGAATGTTTTAGCCATTTTTGTGCATTTTAGGTATTTTGGGGCATTTTCAGAATTTTGAGACATTTCGCTGCATTTGGGGCATTTTGAATATTTTGGGGCATTTCGGCTGATCTTAGGGCATGTTATGGATTTTGGTGAATTTTAGTTTATTTTTTGCGCATTTTAGGTATTTTGGGGCATTCTAAGCATTTTGGGACATTTCGCTGCATTTTGGGGTTTTTATTTTTGGCAATTTGAGTAACTTTAGGGCATGTTATGGATTTTGGTGCGTTTTAGACATTTTTGCCTTATTTAGGTATTTTGGGGCAGTTTTTTTTCTGCATTATTTTTTGGACATTTTTGACATTGAGTGATTTTAGGGCATGTTATGAATTTTGGTGCGTTTTAGACATTTCTGCCCATTTTAGGTATTTTATGGCATTTTAAGCATTTTGGAATATTTTGCTGAATTTAGGGCATTTTGAGTATTTTGGGACATTTTTGGCATTTTGAGTGATTTTAGGGCATGTTATGGATTTTGGCACCTTTTAGCCATTTTTTTCATTTTTGGTATTCAATGGCATTTTAGGTAATTTTAGGCATTTTAGGCATTTTGTGACATTTTACCGCATTTCGGATATTTTGAAGCATTTTTTGCATTATACTGCATTTTAGGTTTTGTGGTGATTTAGTGCGTTTTAGGCATATTTGGTGACTTAACGCATTTTAGGCTATTTTAGACATTTTACATCATTTTGGGTATTTTGAGTATTTTAGGACATTTCGCTGCATTTTAAACATTTCGGGTATTTTGAGGCATTTTTGGTATTTCGGGTGATTTTAAGGCATGTTATGGATTTTGGCACCTTACAGCCATTTTTTTCATTTTTGGTATTTAATGGCATTTTAGGTAATTTTAGGCATTTTGTGACATTTTGCCGCATTTAGGATATTGGAAGCATTTTTTTCATTTTACTGCGTTTTAGGTATTTTGTATTGATTTTGTGCGTTTTAGGCATATTGGGTGATTTAACACATTTTAGGCTATTTTAGACATTTTACATCATTTTGGGAATTTTGAGTAAATTGGGCATTTTAGGGAATTCATGTGATATTAGGGCATGTTATGGATTTTTGGGCCTTTTAGCCATTTTTGCGCATTTTAGGTATTTTAGGGCATTTTAATCATTTTGGGACATTTCGCTGCATTTTGGGCAGTTTGAGTATTTTGCGACATTTTTTGGCAATTTGAGTGATTTTAGGGCATGTTATGGATTTTGGTGCGTTTTAGACATTTTTGCTCATTTTAGGCATTTTGTGACATTTTGCCGCATTTAGGATATTGGAAGCATTTTTTTTTAGTTTACCGCGTTTTAGGTATTTTGTGATGATTTAGTGCGTTTTAGGCATATTGGACGATTTAACGCATTTTAGGCTATTTTAGACATTTTACATCTTTTTGGGCATTTTGAGTATTTTGGGGCATTTTTAACGATTTTAGGGTATGTTATAGATTTTGGCATGTTTTAGCCATTTTTGTGCATTTTAGGTATTTTGGGGCATTTTCAAAATTTTGAGGCATTTCGCTGCATTTGGGCATTTTGAGTATTTTGAGGCATTTCGGCTGATCTTAGGGCATGTTATGGATTTTGGTGCATTTTAGTCATTTTTTGCGCATTTTAGGTATTTAAGCATTTTAGGTAATTTTTAAGCATTTTGGGGCATTTTAAGCATTTTGAGACATTTCGCTGCATTTTGGGCATATTAAGTATCTTGGGGCATTTTTGGCAATTTGGGTGATAATAGGGCATGTTATGGATTTTGGGGCGTTTTAGCCATTTTTGTGCATTTTAGGTATTTTGAGGCATTTTAAGCATTTTGAGACATTTTGCTGCATTTTGGGCATATTAAGTATCTTGGGGCATTTTTGGCAATTTGGGTGATAATAGGGCATGTTATGGATTTTGGGGCGTTTTAGCCATTTTTGCGCATTTTAGGTATTTTATGGCATTTTAAGCATTTTGGGACATTTCGCTGCATTTTGGGCATTTTGAGTATTTTGGGACATTTTTGTATTTCGGCTGATATTAGGGCATGTAATGGAATTTTGGGCGTTTTACCCATTTTTGCGCATTTTAGGTATTTTGGGGCATTTTAATCATTTTGGGACATTTTGCTGCATTTTGGGCATTTTGAGTATTTTGGGCCAATGTTGGCATTTCGGGTTTTATTAGGGCATGTTATGGATTTTGGGGCATTTAGCCATTTTTGCGCATTTTAGGTATTTTATGGCATTTTAAGCATTTTGGGACATTTCGCTGCATTTTGGGCATTTTGAGTATTTTGGGCCATTTTTGGCATTTCGGGTGATATTAGGGCATGTAATGGAATTTTGGGCTTTTTAGCCATTTTGGGGCATTTTAGGTATTTTGGGGCATTTTTAGAATTTTGGGACATTTCGCTTGCGCATTTTGAGTATTTTGGGGCATTTTTGGCAATTCGGGTGATATTAGGGCATGTTATGGATTTTGGCACGTTTTGGCCATTTTTTTTTTCATTTTTGGTATCTAATAGCATTTTAGGTAAATTTAGGTTTATTTAGGCATTTTATGTATTTTTTGACATTTTATTGCATTTGGGATTTTTTGAAGCATTTTTTTGCATTATACTGCGTTTTAGATCTTTTGTGGTGATTTAGTGCGTTTTAGGCATATTGGGTGATTTAACCTATTTTAGGCTATTTTAGACATTTTACATCATTTTGGGAATTTTGGGACATTTCGCAGCATTTTGGTTATTTTGAGTATTTTGGGGCATTTTTGGCATCTCGGGTGATTTTAGGCCATGTTATGGATTTTGGCACGTTTTAGCCATTTTTTTCATTTTTGGTATTTAATGGCATTTTAGGTAATTTTAGGCATTTTAGGCATTTTGTGACATTTTAAAGCATTAGGGATATTTTGAAGCGTTTTTTTCATTTTATTGCGTTTTATATATATATTTTGTGGTGATTTAGTGCATTTTAGGCATCTTGGGTGATTTAACGGATTTAGGCTATTTTAGACATTTTACATCATCTTGGGCATTTTTAGTATTTTGAGGCATTTTGGCATTTCTAGTGATCTGGGCATTTTCCATCCGCATCCGCAATCCGTATCCGTATTTTACCCTTACCCATTTGCGGTCAGTGTTCTTCAGAATTATACAAATATATTCTTTCGATCCACTCTAGATCTTTTGTTTTCTGGTGCTGATTTTCATGATTCAAATTGTTGCTTTTGCAATGGGAATGTCGCAGAGGACAAAGGTAGTTAGCATCCAACAAATATTTAATAAACCCTTTCAATCATTTCACAACGTCACAACATTGAGCCATAAAAGGAAGATATATATTTATTTGTTTTCTCTAGTAAGCTATTTTTAAAGATCGACAAATCATCATTCTTCAACACCAACATTTTAATGTGTATTTTCCTTTTTACGTATATTCTAGTGAAAAATCAGCTTTGACTTATGGTTTTAATTATTTTTTTATTGTTTACGAACACGTTATTACACATACATACCTTTGCGGATTTGGCTGTATATTCTTGTTAGTAAATCAGCGTTACAGGTTATGGTATTTTTGAACTCGTGCTATTCGCTTTCTTAATGGCAGATTGAAGATGAAATGCATGAGCGTATGAATAAAACTCTCCGGGAATACAAGACGAAGGGTAATGGCAAAATTACTAAAGCGTGGGACTGGGCGCAACAAAAGGTAACGTTTACTGTACATAGGCATCAAAAAATATATGCCTCAAGGAAACAAGGACGTTCCATGGAATGTTGGCATTTTAAGAACTTTCATAATTGCAAAAAGACAATAGTCTAAATGGCAAGAAACCCGTGCATATTTAAGCATTCAGTTATTATTACCTTTATGCCGACTTTCTTATTTATTGATTTTGAAAAGGGTTGGCTTAAAATGCGGATACGGATGTGGAGCGGATATATATGGTTAAAATGCGGCGAAGAGATAAACTACCGTTTAGAAGATCAATGAAACATTTTTATTTCAGACATAAAAAGAATATAAATAGGAATTACTTTCAGCAGTCACTCTCACATTTCATTCTCATAAGGCAGTTCGACCATACGAAGCCTATATACACATTTGATTATAGTACACACTTTTCGCATTTGACCCCATATCCGTTCCGCATTTTAACCCCATATCCACTCCGCATTTTACCCCTATATCCGTTCAATCGATCCGTCCCGCAACCGTAACCACATTTTAGCCAACCCAAAAAATGTAGAATTCCACAAAATCTGCATGATGATCCAACTGTCAGAACTGACTGGGCGATATTGCTATGAAACTAGAGCATTACATTCAGCACACTTCACATGGTGTTTATTTTACGTTGAAATCTCTTCGTGTACTTGTAATGTCTCAACAAATTAGAGTATTTGACCACATGTGCAATTCTTTTATATATAGCACAATTTAAAATACGAAGGAATCACTTATACATACATTTCTTTAGTTTAAATGTTGTGGAGTGTATAATTACACAGACTGGAGATTCTCCGTGACGGGATTCAATAAGGAAGACAGCCTCGTTCCTGACAGTTGCTGTAAAGTAGAATACAAAGGTTGTGGAAAGTTTAATCAAACAGGCTATTTCAACGTGACAAGTCATGTGAACAAGACTGAAATTTATGATGGTGTACGTACAATATTGCTGTAATGTACATGAGGATACGTGGGTATATGAGGAAGCAGAACAGTACTGGGAAAATGTGGCAAGCGCATACAGGCCTTTTTTATTTTTAATTAAACTTTTCTATTCAGTTGTTAAACCCTGATAAAGAAAGAGTGAATTTTGTTTTCAGCGCATTTCATTTTAGCGATAACTTACTCAGACAGCGTAGATTCATTCTTTAAGCTGCTGGTTGATCTAATTTATTTCTTTTTAGGGTTGTATACATGATGTAAAAAAAACTATCGGGGATCATTTGCTGACCACAGGATTAGCAACGCTTGCATTTCTAATCTTGGGGGTAATTCTCAGTTATTATAGTTCTTGTTTTTTTTGCATATTGACATCAATAAGTGAATTAGCTTGAGGCAGTAGGCACACCACGTGAGTATTTAGGACTGCAAAATCTATCGGTAATCTTTGATAACCCTTCATTAGTGCAATCAGCTAATTCACTTAATTATAGTTATGGTGCAAATTTTCCATAAGATCAGCTTTTTTGAGAACTTAAGTTAAAGTCACTTGATTAAGGTCACTTGACTAAGGTCACTTGATATTATCGTTCCTTTTTGTTATAAATTAGCAAGCTTTATGTTATCGTGCAAAACCCAAATACCTCGAAGACATTTTTAGACATCAAGGACAGTTTTGATCGTAACTTCGCTATAACTACGCTATAATTTCGCTAAGAAGATTGCGGAATGCGTATTCGGAAGAAAAATTGAGCTTTTTTAAGATATTCAAAAAGTTTCACTTTAATAGCGATACAGAAAAGCACAATTGTGAACCAGCAATTAGATTTTCGGGTGTAAAGTCTTAAACACCAATTTCTGCGCCTGCGGTGTAAGTATAAGACACCTGGATTTGAAACTGAGTCAAACTACACTTTTTTATGTAAATAATATCATATTTCAACGAATAAAATTACATTTTGCAAACTTTTAAAAATTTTGAAAAATCGGTAAAGCGGAGTTTAGGATTGCTGCTAAACAATTCCGATGGAAATTTCTTTCAGCTTGTCGTGGTTCTTTTTACACCGAAACTATTATTGAACAAACGAAGCGTCGAGACTTCTGGTGGATATTCTGGATTTGTATAGCCTGGCTTACAACCGCGTTATGTGAACAAGTGAAGAATTTACTCCAAACATTACAGTTGCATGGCATGCATGCCACTATGCGTATTCACAATAATAATAATGTAATAATGTAAAACCCTAGGTAGCCTAAAGGTATTTGTGTTTTAATCTAAAGCGTCCATCCAGTTTAATATCGGTGTCTGTGACGTAAACACCAATACAAATATAGCAATTGGTGTTTACGTCACAGACCGCGATATTAAACTGGATGGACGCTTTAGATTAAAACACAAATACCTTTGGGCTTCCTAGGGTAAAACACTTCTATTATAACGCACGTTTCATCAGTCATATATTAAAATGTTGTATAATTTCATGATTTGCAAACAGGGTGAAACCAGCGGGATGCAATTATTGGGTAGGATGAATATTTATAGCTATATTCTGTTCTGCCCGATGGTAATATGGATAACACGGAGTCGGAGCTCCGGAGCCGGAGTTTCAGAGCCGGAGGCCCGGAGTCAAAATTACGAAGTCTGACGTAATAATATTGGAAAACACGGAGTCAAAAATTATGGAAAACACGTAGTCTGCCAAAAACATGGAAAACACGGAGTATAAATGTTTGGAAAACACGGAGTCAACGTAAATTATACATATATTCATTAATGAAGGATCGCTCATAAGTCTATACTAATTTTTTTTACCACAGTAATAGTATAAAAGAAAGAATATACAATAACAAAAGATTATAGCTGTAATGCCTCTTGCTCAAAGTCATAGAATTATGGTTGTAGCTAACTACATTACGTGTCCTTATATCATCTTAGATCACACCAAAACTGCCACATCCAATTTCCTCTTTGTCTACAATATCCTTCCATTTAAATTAAGGAATATTATTTATGTTTAAGGATAAGTTTTTCGGTCGTTTATTTACCATTTGCGGAATAGCAAATACGTTACGCGAATTTGACGCCATGTTGTTTAAAACACGCTATCAAATTTGCATAATTCACGTTGAGCCATTGACCACTGAGCTTGGCAGACTTCCAAACATTTATACTCCGTGTTTCCCATATTTTTAACAGACTCTGTGTTTTCCATAATATGTGACTCCGTGTTTTCCAATATTATTAAGTCAGACTGCGTAATTGACATATTCCATAGAGAGGGTAATCGAAAAAGCTGAACAGCTAAGTGTAGGAAGAGAATACTACATCCCCCACAAAACAGTTATTCGACCTGATGCAGAATCTACAAAAATTCGAGTTGTTTATGACGCTTCTGCAAAAGCACGTAACGGCATCCATTCCATTGCTGAATGAGTGTCTAAACACGGCCCCCCGTTGCAAAATAAATTGTGGGACGTGTTAGAGAGGGGACGCTTTCATCCAGTGGCTCTAACGGGCGACTTGCAAAAGGCTTTTTTGCAAGTACAATATTCGTGAAAACGACCGAGACGCGCTTCGTTTCCACTGGCGTAAAGACCCGCAAGCAGAACTAGAGACTTTGCGATTTACCAGCGATTTAAAACTTCGTGAGGAGTTGTACGTGGACGATCTGATAACAGGGTCAACAACCTTATCAAAGACGGCGGAAGTTAAAGAGAAAACAACAAGTATCCTCGAGGATGCTGCTTTAAATTTCACAAATGGCACTCGAATGAGCGAGCATTGGAAACGACCCAGGTTCAAGATGGTGATCCTACCTACGCGAAACAGCAATTAGGGACCCCAAAAGGGGAAGACAGTAGCATACTTGTACTGGCGTGGAATAAGGGACGAGATACATTGGCGGTTACAATGCCCACTGATTATACAGTGTTGACTAAAGCCTGGTTTTCACCACTCGCAGATAGACGCCGATACTTGGCGATTCTGACTTGGTGGCAGTCGGCGAGTATCGCAGAAAGGCGGTTTTCATCATCGCAATCTGTCGGTTCTTCAGCGCTGCAAATCCAAATTGAGGCCATTTTTGACAAGAAGGCGGAAAAATTGGATCACTGGGTTCGAAATTAGGATGATTAGCATTTTACGATTGTCGCCGAAGTCCGTAGATGCGGTTTTCATGGTTTTATCAATCGCAGCCTATCTGCGACAAACGCCGATCGTCGTAACAAAACAAATTTTTTTGTTTTGCTACGATCGTCGGGGACGATCGCAGAGTGTCGCAGATGCATTACGATGAGCGGTTTTCACCAATTGCGATGCTCGGCATCTGTCGTAATTTTGATATCGGCGAGCATCGCCGACTATCTGCGAGTGATAAAAACCAGGCTTAAACGAGGCATCCTGGCAAAGTTGGCGAAGATATATGACCCGTTGAGTTTCGTATCTCCTCTAACACTCTCAGGTAAACTTATCTACCGTGCAGCATGCGACACCAAGCTCGCCTGGGATGCACCACTTTCAGATATCCTCGCAAGGTTGTGAAATAAGTGGAACAGTGCACTTCCAGTACAAGTAGAAATTCTACGATCCCTGGTAGTTTATCAGGAGCCAATTAAAGCCATTCAACTGCACTCATTCGGAGATGCGAGCAATAACGGGGTAGCTGCGTGTGTTTATCTGGTAGTTGAACAAGAATCGGGAACTAACCAGGGCCTGGTCGCCGCGAGATCAAGGTTACCAAAACGTGGAATAACGATACCGAGGTTAGAGCTGGTAGCGGCGCACATGGCTGTCAATTTGGCATCAAATGTGAAGGCGGCGTTGATCCGTTTTTTAGTGATGAGCATTTAATGTTGGTTAGACAGTTCGGTAGTTTTACATTGGATTACAGGAAGCGGGGAGTACAAGCAATTCGTGGAAAACAGAATTAACAAGATCAACGAACACCAAGGAGTTGTGTGGCGACACGTTCGTTCAGCCTCAAACCCTGCCGACCTTGCAAGTAGAGGAGGGCAAGTAGACTGACTGTTGACTGGCTGCCTAACACAGAACTTTGGCCAGAAAACATAGTGACCGAGCATTCACGGTCTCGTTCTCCGAGCAGTGCAGACGTGCCCTTTTGAGCTCTGTGATTTTCACCATTTAATCCATGATAAAGGCATAAAAGCTAACAATAAACATTATTATGAGTCTTGCCAAACATTTATCGGTCGACGGAGATGTTTATCAGTGGTCTGGTTCATTCGATGAGTTAAAGCTATTTGTAAAAGAGAATTTGGCAGTCAGAGGGAGCTGGAAATCCCCAGGAGGCAATATTAAACAGTTTAAAGACCAAGAATCGGACCTGATAATTAAATGGTACGGCGCCCAATCGAAGAAAATTGTAGTTCAAGCGAACAATAACGAGCTTTTAAAACTGAGGTTCGAAAACCTCGCTACTACGCCTTGCTCTACAGAAGCGTGTAATTATATATGTAACTGTTCGGGTACAGTCTCCGTGGCTGATATAGAAGGCATAAAGCAGGATATAGCAATCCTTGAATCACGACCGGACGCGGTGAGTGTGTATAATACTGTGATTTCAGAGTTAAACTCACTTAAAAGCAAACAGCAATCCTTGGAAGCCATTATTAGCAGGCAAGAAGAAATGATCTGTAATTTGAATAATGAGAACATGTTCTTCAAAGCGAAACTGATGTCTCTTGTTGAACAAACCCCTATTGTGCATTTTCGTGATCATAAGATTAGCACTGATTATACAGGGTGTATCAAAAAAAAGGAGACCTTTAGAAATCAAGCTATTGTTAAAATTTGAATGCCTTTTCAATTGCATTTGCACATATGCTGAACCGTAGTGCGTTAAATATTGATGGCATGCATGCATACATATTAGAAAAAGGAGACCTTTAGAAAATGAATTGAAGTTTGTACACAAGATTGTCTGCTCCTGGAAATTTGAAAATAACTTTAATAGCATAAGGAAAAATAACGACCCAAAAATATTCAAATGACTAAGCACAAACGACTAAGCACAAAAGCAATAACATGCGTGGTAGATTGTTTTAGCTGTTCCTTTAAAACATGAACAAATATTTGTTCATTAATTTTTAACACTGCGCGCGAGTATTAAGGCTGTTCACATGAGTTAGATTGACTTTGAATCCGGAATGGCTCAGCATCCCATTTTACAAACCCTAGCTATTATTAAAATGTTTACATGAGTCAGGAATGAATTACAACTTGATCTAACACAGATTCACTTAACATTTCGATCCGAATTGAAAATTACTGATAAATTTAACATCAAAAGAACTGAATGTCATGGACCATGACCTCAAACGTGGCCTGCATTTCTCGCGAACTGCTTTTCTGATGACGGCAGGCTGGGTATAAGTTAAGACTACAAAAACTCTTTGCTCCGAAGTCAGTTGAACCATTTTTGTACTGGTAGTGTGCTTAGTCATTTGAATATTTTTGGGTCGTTATTTTTCCTTATGCTATTAAAGTTATTTTCAAATTCCCAGGAGCAGACAATCTTGTGTACAAACGTCAACTCATTTTCTAATGTATGCATGCAAATGCAATCATTTTGCAAAGGCATTCAAATTTTAACAATAGCTTGATTTCTAAAGGTCTCCTTTTTTTTGATACACCCTGTATGCTACGTGCAAAAAACAATCAAGATATAAATACCCAACCTAATAACCAAGGGATTAATACTGAAAGAGAGTCAGGAGAGACCAACAATCAAGTTACTAATGCAAATGTGGGCACAAGCAAACAGAATTCAGACAATAAGGAATCTCCCCTAACGCTATCCCCCGATGAATCCTCCAATGTTAATACGTCTCCACAGATTGTATATATCGCGGACAATTCCGTAACTCCACTTCCTAACGAAGTACGTGTAGTCCCGATCGCAAATGATGATGCAAATAAACTTAAAAAACCGGAACGGCAATCCCCTCTCAAGGTAATGAGTGAACATGGGAAAAGAAAACCAGACCACCCTTTCCCCCGAAAAAGTTCAATCCCATGTCCATTTCTTGCCCGCCGTGGTCGGTGCTTAAAAGGGGACAAGTGTGACTACCAACACCCAAAACCATCTCAAGTACTGAAACGGAACATATCTTGCCCCTTCCTGCGCAGAAGAGGATACTGCTTGAAAGGGAATAAGTGTGACTTCTCTCACGATGACCTGGGGCAGAATCCACCTCCTAAGCCTAACCTTGATAGGCGTGTGTATCCTCACCCTCCTATTTACCAATGCCCCGAGACACGATATCTTAACCGCAATCCTTTTTTGTTACCTCAGGAATATTACCGGGACCCATGGAGGAGTCCACATCTACTAAAGCCCCTGATCAATATCCCTGTGCCCCATCCGAATTATTATCCAATCCATCATCCGATAAATTGAACTGTGAATGGAATTCAAACAGCTCCGTTTCACCTATAATTAATAATTTCTTTCAAACCTTTCTCCCTATACTTATGGCAAATGTTAGATCTCTAATGTCAAAAATTGATGAACTAGATACTGTTGTCCACCTCAACTATGCCCAAGTAGTATCTATTACTGAAACATGGCTGAATGATGCAATTCCTGACCGGGCAGTCAATATTCCTGACTATATTTTTGATGAGGAAAGATAGGCTAAATTGTAATAAAGCTACTGGTGGCGGTCTCTGTGTTTATATCCACAAATATCTCCCGGCAGAAAGATTGAACAGATTGGAGTCTCCTGGTCTGGAGACATTGTGGATCCATCTTAAACAATATCGGCTCCCACGTCATACATCGACCATTTTATTCGGTGTAATTTACCATCCACCGTCCGCGAATGCAGAGGATAATGATCTCTTGATTGAGCACATTAACTTAAACGTTGATTCATTCCTTAACAAGTACCCTGACGCACTAATAATTATAGCTGGTGATTTTAATCCTTGCAGTACTAATATATCTATGTCCTCGTTTACAAGGACCTGTGGTCTTACACAACTGGTGAAAATACCAACAAGAGGCAATAACATATTGGATTGGTGTATTGTGAACAAACCTAAATTATTTAATGAGCCAGTACAACTCCCAAATATTGGTAGTAGCGACCACTATGCAGTACTTATCAACCCTAAAAATGTGCAGGATAAGTGTAAAGATTGTAAGAGAACTGTCTATAGGCGAGAAATGAAAGATAGTTACGTGCGTGCATTTGGCAGATGGATGTGTAACAAGTCTTGGACCAATGTCTTCAATGAAGTCGGCCCACAAAATAAATTCACCATTTTTTATAAAGACATTATGAGGGCTATCAATACTCACTTCCCGTTAAGAAAACAAAACGTACGTGCTTGTGATAAACCATGGGTGTCAAATAAATTAAAACGATTTGTATCTAAAAGACAAGCATCTCTCGCAAAGTATGGAAAACATTCCTACCTTTTTAAATTTTGGCGTAACAAGGTCCAAGCTGAGGTAAAATCTTGCAAACAGACATATTATCATAATCAGGTTCACAATATCAAAGATCGCGATATATCCAAATGGTGGAAAGAAGTGAAAAAGCTCGGGTCTGGGTCTAGTCAGATCGACTGGTGCGAACAGTTATTGAGTGAGTAAATAACTATTTCGTGAATTTAACTGCAGCGGACTTTATTCCCCTTGGCGATGAGCTGAATACCCAAGATGACTGTATAATTGACTCTGACTTATTTGTTGATCCATATAAAGTGTATCGCACCTTAAAGAAAGTCAAATCGCACAAATCTGTCGGTCCCAACGAAATCCCTAATAGGGTACTTCGTGACTTTGCCTTTGAGTTATCATCAGTGATAGCTGACATTTATAATAGTACTCTGGTTGAGGGAACGATACCTGATCTACTAAAGTCATCAATTATCTCTCCAATACCTAAAAGTATGCCACCGAAGTCGATTGAAGATGATCTTCGCCCAATAGCACTAACACCACAGATAGCTAAAGTAATGGAGAGTTTCACCCTAGAGCATTTATTAAACGATTTTGCTGACCAGATTGATCCATACCACTTCGCAATAAAAGGTCGGTCCCCAACACAAGCATTAGTCCTCTTGCTACACAACGCCTTAAAGACCTTAGATAGAGGAGGCTGCTCGATTCGGGTATTCTTCGCTGACTTTAGCAAAGGATTTGACCTAGTCGACCACAATGTCCTAGTTGCTAAGTAGAAAAACAGAATGTGCGCCCTCCCGTAGTAAGATGGATTCGAGACTTCTTGTCGGGAAGGAAACAATGTGTACGACTTCGTGATACGATATCCTCATTTAAATGCCCTAATGGAAGCATACCCCAAGGCACCAAACTAGGCCCCATTCTATTCGCTGTGTTGGTGAACAGTTTACTTCGTGACTGGGATCTTAGAATCAAATTTGTCGACGATTTATCAACCGCTGAAGTTGTCCCAAGATGTTCACCTAGCATTACCCCTTTTTTGGTTAATCATATACAGGAGTATGCCTGCTCGAGAGGTCTGCGACTAAACCCAAAGAAATGTAAGGAGATGGTAATCGATTTCCTCCATTATAGACTGCTACTGCGAGACTTACAAATAGGTGGAAACACAATAGAAAGAGTAACGTCGTATGAGCTACTGGGTTTTTATCTAAGCAGTGATTTCACGTGGAATTTACACTGTGATTATATCATCAAGAAAGCTAATAAACGTTTTTACATTCTTCGTGTATTGCGGAAAGCAAGAGTTGGATGTCAAGAACTAGTAATAGTATATTGCAGCCTAATTAGACCTATTTTAGAGTATGCTGCCCCTGTGTGGTCTGCAATCCCGGAGTACTTAAGTGCAAAAATAGAACAGGTTCAAAAAAGAGCTATATCCAAACGTATTAGAGAAATTCCCTTTGCAGAAAGCTGTAAGAATGTGTTCATGGATGCGAAGATTTGCCCACAACTCGCTTCGTAGTCGAAGAACAGAACGCATCAAGGGACCACTAACGACTGATGAAACTGAACGTCAGAGACAATTTTGGATCAAAGAAGCCCAAGCGAAATGCGATTTCAGACCTAGTTTACGAAACTCTTATACTATGTCCACAAACACTTCGCACGTCTCGAACTTATCTTACACTAATAATAAAACACTGCATGTTGTGTTGAAAGGTCTGTGTTATTTTACCATGCATGATATCCTAAACTCTTCAGAATTAACTTGGGCTGCATGACAGATTTCGTCCAGGAAGACTAGCATGGCAGCAACAGAGATCGTGAACATAAGAAAATAAGATGCCATATACATATATCAGTACAAATATCATCAGTTTAAATAATCACAATTACCGTCCAGTTTTCCTGCGGTCATATAGTTGACAACATAAATAAAGACAAAATTTGATCTGACATGACAAAACGGACTAAAAAGAAATTTATTTAATAAAGTTAAAATGTAATCTCAGTGCATCATGCGCTGGTTCTAGAAGGAAGCCCCCTTCACAGCAGGTGCAGGAGGTAAGGTAAGGATTTAACAAGCTCGCATCATTTTGTCGCTAAGGAATCTTCATCATCACTTTATAGCCAAACTGATTGTCTCTTTGTTTTCATTGATATTTAATTATCTCGTCCTAATCTTGAGAATTAGCCAAATGATACGGATGAGGTGGTGATTAAGAGAACATCTTGAAGTCTTGAACACTGGCATATTCCACGTTTAAAGTCACGTATCTGGCGAATGTGGTCGTTCTTTTATAAGCACCAGGATGAGGAAGTATTGCATTTCAATTTGGCTGTATCACGTCTTTCAAAATCAGCAAAGTGCTCATCAACAACTCGTCAAGTGAAATTATAGTCTAAAGACGAAGCTTTGCATGCTTTAGTTAAAGAACATGAAGTTCATCGCGACAAAGAACAGACTGAACAGTGTTCCAGGAATTGAACCCAGTAACCGTGTGTACAAGTCAGCTTCCATTAGACCATCATGTTTTGTATTCTGAGGGCGTTTACGTCTGACATTAAAGTCTACTGGGTTGCGAAAATATTCTACTTTTTATCGAGTATAACGAGACATACCAATTATGCAGATATAAATTGTCGACAGAAACAATTTTCGTATGGAAAACCAACCGTAAACTCGGTTCCGAACACACGGACACTGTTTTTTAACGAGGGAAACCAGAGTGCCTGGAGAAAAACCCTCACCGAAAGCCGGAATTAAACACAAAGTACACAAGTTTGAGATTTTATTAAAACAAAGTCATGTATTACAACAAAGTCATGTATTACAAAAAAGTCATGTATTACAAACAAAGTATGTGTGAGTTACAGATATTGAAATCAAGAGAGAGGAGACGGACAATTTTGGTCCTATTTTTATTAATACTTCATTAAACATGTATTACAAAGCGTGTGTGTTTTCTTTACATAGTACATCATTAATATACGAAGACATTAAACTATTATATCTAAAACCGGTTACAAAGTAGGTGCGTTTAAGATCTTGACATTTTAAATTTATAGAACAGTGCAGATTAAATGTTAATTTGGCATACTTTAGTATAAATTGTTCATGTCTTTTTTCAGTGTGCTATCGTGTTTGAGTAATGTTTAAGACTGATCAGTAAAACATGCATTAATGTGAGTAAGTGTTCCTAAGTTATCGTGTATTTTTTTGTTCTATTATAGACCTAATTAACCCACTAAATCTGGTAGAGAGCTGAATAAAGCTTATGAGATCGACGAACTAATATGGTAATAGCTACATAAAAATGCCTGAGTTCAGAGCGCTTAGATTCAAGTTACGTTTGTCCAAAAACCAAAATTATTCTGCTGACAAATCATAGGCAGTGTCCCTAATAGTTTTAAGCTGTGGAACTGTGCACAAATATTTCAAGGATCGAGTTAACTTGAAGATATTTCATGAGCCCTTATAGAAACAGCATGAAGGCATACACAATTGTCCTTGAAAACTTCATTGCACATTTCAGAGCTGAGGCATATAGCCAGAGCAATGCTGCCCTTGTAGAAACAAGGTTTGGAAAAATTAAATACCACAAGAAATTGACTTTATATTTTTGAGGCTGAGGTATATAGCCAAAGCAACAAACTGTCGAAACCAAGTGCAGCATCAAGTGTAAATATTTTTTTCAAAAAATTCAGTCAACACTTTTTAAACCATGGAAGGGATATTCCCAAAGCAAGCTGCCTTTATAGAAACAGCACCAAGAGTACAATTTTTTACTTTGAAAATCTGGTTAAAAAACTTTTAGAGCTAAGGCATATAGCCAAAGCAAGCTGCTCTTATAGAAACAGCAATGAAAATAACACTGCAACGTTATTAGATATCCCAAGATACCTGCTAACACTTCGAACCACATAGCAAAGTCAAACAGTACAGACAAAAAGTGGCGCCTTACTTTTCATAAGCACTACTCGACGAAGCTAAATGATTGGAAATCTCACAGAGACCTTGGAAAAATAATAAAGTTACAATGCCCACTGCCAATGTTTGTCTCGTAATTGGTTTCTAACTATAGTAGAAATAAGGCATATATATCGTTTCAAGATAACAGCATGCACCCCCACCCATTCCTTATTTTCTCCAAGTAACTTCAAATTCATTAATTGAGAGCATGTGTGTGTTAACTTAGATTGCATAAATTCATGTATTTCAGAATAGCAAGACAGTATAAGACATGCCGTAAAATGTTTCTGGCTTGAATATTAACTGTAGTGTTAAGTGAATGCAAGAGATAAGAGAGATATAAACTAAAAGCCATTATATAGGCCATGGTTTGCATCAATGTATTTACTCGTGTGCGTGTCTACTTTATATGTGCAGCTACAAGATCATGAGGTATCGTGCATGATGTTTTGTATCTGTTCATACTTTGATATAAATCATGTTTTTTTCATAAATACATACACAATATTATATGTTCAATTACAAAATATAGTAAGGCAAGATATAATCGTATATTTACAATGTTTGCTGAGAAATCAAAAACGTATTTACATACAAATGATTTTACAACCAGACCGAATAGTGACCCTATAGTTATCATTTTACAATGTTAATTCCGAAAGCCGCAATTGACCGCATTTCAAGAGCCGAAGATGATTTCAATCAGGACAAGATAGAGAAAGAGGAAAGAACCTACGGGATTATGTCTGCCATTTGTGGCAATGGTTTGTGTTAGTGTGCATGGCTTTTTAGCCATTTCTTAGGTCAAATATGGGTATATATAACAGTTAAGATATGTTTTCAGTTTTAACAGACAAATTATCAACCTAAACTTTAGCGCAGCCCTAAGCACAAGCGAGCAGTTCTAAGCGCAAAACCGATTAAAATATTTAACCGAATTTAAGAAACGTTTGCCCACATGCATCATGCATTAGCTATGTTCCTGGTGGCCAGAACTTAGTTAACTGAACTTAAAACCTTATTTAACTTAAGTTCGTTAACTAAATTAGTTAACTTCGTTAAGTTAATCATGCACAGACTAACCCCTGCATGCACATTTTTTGACCACCAGGCTACTCTAACCTGTACGATGCTCGGGCATCGATGATGCGTTGCTGTTTGGCGTCGATTTGGCGTAGTCAATATGGCGTCGAGGTTGCCTACATTAGGCGTAGATTTGCCGTCGAGGTTGCCTACATTAGGCGTAGAGTGCCGTCGAGGTTGCCTACATTAGGCGTATAGTGCCGTCGAGGTTGCCTACATTAGGCGTAGAGTGCCGTCGAGGTTGCCTACATTAGGCGTAGAGTGCCGTCGAGGTTGCCTACATTAGGCGTAGAGTGCCGTCGAGGTTGCCTACATTAGGCGTAGAGTGCCGTCGAGGTTGCCTACATTAGGCGTAGAGTGCCGTCGAGGTTGCCTACATTAGGCGTAGAGTGCCGTCGAGGTTGCCTACATTAGGCGTAGAGTGCCGTCGAGGTTGCCTACATTAGGCGTAGATTTGCCGTCGAGATTGCCTACATTAGGCGTAGATTTGCCGTCGAGGTTGCCTACATTAGGCGTAGATTTACCGTCGAGGTTGCCTACATTAGGCGTAGATTTGCCGTCGATTTGGCTTGTCGGTAATAGCTCAAAAAAGAGTCCATCAACCTGAAATAAGATTAAAGAAATAAGCAAACTACATTTTTTATTGAGAAGAAACACGCGTAAAATCGGAATTGTAGACAGACCCAAAACAAGATCTATAAAACCCCTGTGGGATTTCAAGTATTTCCTTGTCGTTATTAATATTAAATATCATGCGGCCGTTGTCGTTCTTGACCTGAATCATGCATAAACTCCCCATTGTTCGGTTTATCTAAAAATGTTTAATTGCTTAATACTCACGTTATTATGAACAGGTTTTGTCGTTGTTTCAAATGGCTTGACCCGCTAAATCGCTACCTGCAATAAAACCAAAAGAATGCTTGTTATAGACAGCGATTTCAAGGATTTACCTTCGATGAAGGGAGCTTAAATATCGGAAGAAAACTTGCGGTGATTATTCAGTTGAGAGGACGCATGATGCCTGATCAAGCGTTTCAAGTTCATCATCCTATTTTGAATAAAATAGACCCAAAATTACCTGTTCATTTCAGCAACAAGTGTTGAAGAGCAGCTTTGGACTTGCCGTCTCTTTAAATGCGAGTCATCTCGGGGAGTTTCAGCTATGGGTTTTCTTTCCCAGCTCATTTCTATATTCGGTTTGGTTTTAGCTTTTAAACTTCACTGACCTGGAAGAACAAAAGGCAATGTTAGTTTACTGGTTTGGTCTTTATAAATCAATTGAAGCGGCTCACATGCGATTTAGCGTATATTACCTTTTTCATATCATCAACAACTCCCAAGAAAATGCGTAGACGTGCTTTCTCTTCAAAGGCGAGTTATCTTGAATCAAATGCGAGTCGTCTCGGGCAATTTCAGCTACGGTAACGGACTTTTTGCCCACTTCACTTCGTTCAGTTTGGTTTTAAGCTCTCAAACTCCACCTGGAAGAACAAAAGGCACCATTAGTTCACTGTTCAGGTCTTTAGAACTCAATTCAAACGTAATTTGCGTGTGGTTAGAGGGAAGGTTAGCGGCTCTACGGTAAGATTTGACGTATATATATTACCTTTCTCATATCATCAATATTCCCCAGAAAAAGCCTAGACTTGCTTTCTCTTCAAAGGCGAGTTATCTTGAGCCAGTTTAGCCACAATTCATCGGTCGTCAATCTCTTGTTCACAAATTTCATCGTTTAACTTCGCTTTAATACGTCAAAATTCTGCATGAAAAGAATAAAAGCTACGTTAGTGCTATACAAGTTTGTATTTGAGCTGAGCACTACACGAGAAAGGCATTACAAGACGTGAACTAAAGACACGTGGAACCTCAGCCCAAAAGCTCAAGATGAAACAAGCTGATAAAACACGCAAAGGGAAAGGCATATTACCTGGTATTACACCAACGACAGTCTGTTAGAGATAGTAAACTTCTATTAAACTTCTCTTCTGCTGAAGACGATAGCAATCTGATAGCAATTTCTGTTGAAATTTTCTTGGCATGGAGGAGACTCGTCTTTGTTCTTCGAAGACCAGCGTTGAAGTGATGTCTCAAACTGGAATCAAAAGCACATATTATTCATTTCACCCGCCCCTCGTGTCTGCAAAATAAAGTCATCCTATTGGATGAACACTCCCGACCTGACAGCTTAACAACGCTTCTGATTGGACGTTCATAGTAATTTGAATAATATGATTAATTCTCTTCTCCTGAGCCTGAACATCAGAAATGAAAGGAAAGAATTAATCATATTATTCAAATTACTATGCTCGTCCAATCAGAAGCAATGTTGAGCTGTCAGGCCGGGAGTGTTCAGCCAATAGGATGACTTTATTTTGCAACACGAGGAGCGGGTAAAATAAATATCTAGCGTTGCCACATCACAACATGGATAACATGGAGTCGGAATTCTGGAGCAGCAGTTTCAGAGCCGGAGGCCCGGAGTCAAAATTACGGAGTCTGACGTAAAAATATTTGAAAACACGCAGTCAAAAATCATGGAAAACACGTAGTCTGCCAAAAAAATGGAAAACACGGAGTATAAATGTTTGGAAAACACGGAGTCAACGTAAATTATACATATATTCATTAATGAAGGATCGCTCATAAGTCTATACTAATTTTTTATACCACAGTAATAGTATAAAAGAAAGAATACACAATAACAAAAGATTATAGCTATCAATGCCTCTTGCTCAAAGTCATAGCATTATTGTTGTAGCTAACTACATTACGTGTCCTTATATCATCTTAAATCACACCAAAACTGCCACATCCAATTTCCTCTTTGTCTACAATATCCTCCCATTTAAATTAAGGAATATTATTTATGTTTAAGGATATAAGTTTTTCGGTCGTTTATTTACCATTTGCGGAATAGCAAAAACGTTACGCGAATTTGACGCCATGTTGTTTAAAACACGCTATCAAATAATTCACGTTGAATCATTGACCACTGAGCTTGGCAGACTTCCAAACATATAAAATTATATACTCCGTGTTTTCTATATTTTTAACAGACTCCGTGTTTTCCATAATTTGTGACTTCGTGTTTCCCATATTTTTAACAGATTCCGTGTTTTCCATAATTTGTGACTCCGTGTTTTTCAATATTATTACGTCAGACTCCGTAATTTTGACTCCGAGACTCCAACTCCGAAACTCCGGCTCCAAATGTCCGTATTTCACCGAAATCCCTACTTCACTACACGCTAATTATCCCTGTGCCGTAATACCGTGTAACAGTGCATCAAAATATCTTTAAGTTGTCGCAAACACGGACAAAAGGATAGAACAATTAGCCTAGTTTCAGACATTTAGCATTTTAGTTTACAGACATTAGCCTAGTTTCCAGACCATATCGTAATTGTTTATAATATGATTTGAATATCCAAACATTAGGCTGTTCACTGTGTGTTGTGTTGACACTTGAGAACCACTTCCTCAAAACATTCAGAAAGAATTTGATATCAGGAAAGAGTTAAAAGGTTCTTTATTCCTCACGGTAAGAATCTACAAATCATTGGTATGAAAATGTATTTCGTAATCCTTCACAAAATCCACTCGTGGAATGATATGGCTTGAAACTTTGTGACCGGCTGACCGCCTATTCAACTTTCATTCTCAAATCAAAATGCACTCGCATATTATCGTAGATGTAGAATGTATTTAGTGCTTATTGTATACGGAGAAGTATCGGGATTTTGTTAATGATTATTTGTCGTCATAAATTTTGACTATATTAAGAAATAACAGATATAAAGTATCAAAACGTTTTAGTTTAGTCATCATCGCCGGACTCAACTCTATAATTAAGACTGATATAATTATTCATGCATACAATTGTGTTCTAAATTATTCATTACTTTGGAATCGAACTTTTTTTGTCAATTAACTGAATTTTACCGCTTCTCCGTCGAAAATCTAATTTCATTTTCATTACCAACACGCTTCTCGCGATGAGAATCACCCGCTATTTTTTTGAAAGGGGAGTTCATGTACTTTCAATTTTCCTAAACGAAAATAATGTAAAATCATCTTTAAAGAATCAACAAACCATTTTGCGGAATAAATTTATTCTTTAACTTTAAACTCGCATAATTAAAATCGCATAATCAAATAGAGTCTCAAAATAGCGGAACATTCATCCGAATTTTTGTATACTTTCCAATATACCCGCAATCACACAGCAGTGTGGACCAGTGGAAGCTTCTTCGTCTCTAATTTAGATTTGTGCAAACAAGAGTAACTCATAAACCTTTTTTATTTCTATTCCAAGACTGGTAGTTCATCAGTCAAGACGATCATGGCTTTCGGCGACAAAATCTTCTCGTAAGTAAACGTTTAAAGGACGAGAGATTTTATTTCCTTTATACTCGGTATTATAGCTGTCTCTTTTCAATAAGTTTTTGACTCGCTAACTTTGTAAAAACGCTTTACAATTCCATTTCCAACGAGGTCACAATTTACTTCAATTCATATTTGGTCTAAGATAATGTGCTTCTGTTAACTTCGTTCTTCTTCCTATCTTAGAACGAGCGGAGGCAAATGCATTCGGAATCTTCTTATTGCTGTCAATGTTTTATTTTTGGTAAGAATTTTTTTAAGCGTTTTTATAAGTTGCAGCAGGGGCGTCGGAAGCGGGGGGGCCGGGGGGGCTCAGGCCCCCTCACTTTTTTATTTGGGGGGGGCCTAAGTATCATTGGGCCCCCCCCCTTTAATTTGACAAAGGTAAGTAATAAACCACAAAGTTATGATTGAAAAATTGATAAGCTAAAAACACTTTAAGTTAAACAATATTTCAGAAATTTGTATTTAGAAACTTTAAAAGTTGCGCGTACAGTCGAGAGTCGATATTAGCAAAATAAACATGAATGCAGAAAACCAATGTCCGAAATATGTTTTATTTTGAGGTTTAATGACATTTTTATTGTTAGAATTCTTTAAATCTTCTCCCAAAGTGCAGGATATGGCGTTTCAGTGTTCAGACTCTGGTTTTAAAAATTTCCCAGAGGGAAGGCATGCCCCTGTAACAGTGTAACCTTTTAGAAAGTTGCCCACATTTGGCACTTGGCAGGCACTTTGTGGGCCCCCTCACTTCTGGCGGCGTTCCGACGCCCCTGAGTTGCAGTAACAAATAAAATTAATATCACGAGGCTGGGATCATCCAAATCTTTGATAACCATATTGTTTTAAACCTGTGGACACTGGAAACAGCTCATCTTCGGAACACAAATTTAACAATCAAAGTTTCTTAGAATTTGGTAGAAACAGGAAAACTCGAGAAATTATTGTGGGCTACGCTCCAGTGTCTGAACAGAGGTCAGAAGACTACATCCAAAATAAGCGTAAATGCAGTTTTGGGGAAAGAAAGTTTTGTTCCTGATCATTTGCTCTTCCGCAAATGTAATGTAACTTAAAACGTTTGAAAATGAATGTACATCATGTGTATTTTAAGCTTGGGGGATTGGCCATTCTTAGTTTGGGGATCTGGGTTCAAGTGGAGAAAGGTGATTATGTTGCTCTAGCTGACTCAGATACAGGTTTGACTGGAGCAATACTTCTCATCGTGGTTGGTTGTTTGACTGCTCTCATATCTGTTTTTGGTTTCATGGGAGCAATAAAGCGCAGTGCTATCTTGTTGTGGTTTGTAAGTTTGAATTAATGATTGCCATTTATCGTATGCAAAATGACCTCGTAAACTGTAATTTGGCGCTATCTTAGTTGATTTTTAGTATATTTCACTCTAAGAAGAAAAAACTAAATTATTTCGATGACGAATACCTTGCCATTTTCTCGGGTTATTTCATGCAATTCATTAGTATACGCAAGACGTCGTAACAGGAACTGTGTTCATTTCATTTTAATAAATTGATCTCCATATTGTTATAATTGTTCAAATCCAGTTAAAGAAATTGAAAGTACCCCCCAAAGGTAGCCACCATGACATAATTTTATTACCATTGGTCATGATGATAATCTCATGCACAAATTTTAATTCTTAACGAGGTTCGGCCATTTTTTGTATCGATTCCTAGGAATGGCTGGGCTAATTTGCTGTTTATTCATCCACTAATAATGGAATGTGGGAAAATTCCAGTAATCTTTCTAAACATATAATGACTCTTAGCAAATTTATTTAATTCTAAAAATTATGGCAGAAGTAGTGAAGTAAATATTGTTATGATTCTGCTCTAGTACCTCTTTCCTCATCTTAATTACGTTCGTGCAAATCGTTGCCATTGCCTTGGGAATGTTGTATTCAGAAAAGGTAGCCAATAGAGTGACTGAATGTGTTTTTTGAAGGATTTAATGATATATGACATATGAAACAACAATTGAGTTGAAGGAACAATTTTCTCGTTCGTAGATTGAAGATGAATTCCATGGGGATATGATAAAATCTATCGAGGAAGGTATATAACAGGGATATAATAAAGGATTACTAAGCTGGACTGGCACAGGAAAAGGTAATAGTTTTTTGTACCGCGTCTTGATATCAGCTGACGATAGATCATGATCAAATTATAAAAATTAAGTATTCATTATGTTAGTTCAATGTTGTGGTGTAGACAATTACACAGACTGGATTTTCGCACCCTCATTCAATCCAAAAGGACTGCATACTCTTGTTCCAGACAGTTGTTGTGAAGGAAACACACAGCATTGTAGAAACCTTAACATTTTCAATAAAACTGGAATTTACACTAAGGTGCGTAAAATAGTGAAGTATCTATATACGGTATAGTGTATTGTGTCTACAGCCACTTAATACCGATAAATTGAACGTACTTAAACATTTTCTGGGAAGATTGAACTACACTCAGTATTTTGACATAGACTAATATTTATATGTACTGTATGTA
This sequence comes from Dendronephthya gigantea, assembly GCF_004324835.1. Lineage (NCBI taxonomy): Eukaryota > Metazoa > Cnidaria > Anthozoa > Malacalcyonacea > Nephtheidae > Dendronephthya > Dendronephthya gigantea. Next base: position 951,960 of record NW_021163087.1, read on the forward strand.
ATATGTATTGCATTTTTCAGCCGTGGTATTCATTCCATAAAAATCATTTTAGAACTCCAATTTGGAATCCCATCATTCAAATGCATCTGATTCCAATATTTTTATGACAGGGTTGCTTCCGTGAACTCAAAGAATTCATCAGGAATCATGTACTTAGCATTGGTTTGGCAGCGCTTTTCTTTTTGGTCTTTGAGGTAAATTATTAAATTTTGCCTATATGCAGTTTTAAAGAGGCAAAAAGCAGCTGACATGAAATTGGATTAATTGTCTTCGATCTAAGCTCCCTTATCCTCACATTGCTTGACTTCAACAAAAATAGCAAACACAGCAATCAAATTAAAGACTCCAGGCCTCTTGCACCCAAAAGAAGTTTGGACAAAGAAAAACAACTAGCATTTCTCTTCAATACGTTCTGTGAGCTTCATTGTCAATTTTAATACACAATAGTTTTTTCTTTTCTCTCTTTATTAACATATTATGTTCATATGTTCCTTTCAGATTGTTTTAATCATTCTCACAATACTTTTGGCAAAAAGCGACAATGATTGATCAGGAATTGTCAAATTTTTTTAAGCATATCTCACGCACAACAACTGGATGTATATAAAGTCACAATTTTACTCTATTTCTTCCGTAATTTTCACTGTGTCTTGTATTTTAACAAAATGATTATTAATGAGGTTATAGCTAGCTACAAGTGCATGGTCGATGGTGGGTGATGTCATGGTTTGAAATTAATGTATGTCAGACGAGAACGATTATGCTTTTATTAAATGAAACGTTTTTTCATGTTTCATTCATCATAAGTAAGTAATTTTGTTAATAAAAAATATTAAATATTATTTAGACTTTCGTAGCTTACTGATTAGCGTGATTGTCTCTCGTATCTCAAACTGCTGGGCCAAGGAAGGGAGGCAAGATGCTGGCTTGCATTTTCTCAGATTTAAAGTAATTTATTTTCATGAGCTGTAGTATATTTCTAAACATAAACACTTAGAAGTCAGCGGACCAAAATGATATAATTTATTCTCGCAGAACATAATATTTTATTGATTTAGGAAGCGTCTGTTCACACTCGTAATGTTCGTATAAAGATGGAATATAGGTTTGTTACTTTTGGCGTAAAAACACTAAGTTATTGTGAAACAGCGAACCACACACTTTCGACAATGTATACCTATTTAAACCGAACTGATAACACGATGCGACAGGGGTTGCACAATCTCTGTTTTTTTTTTATATTCCGGGTCATTCTAAAGGCAACTATTTCTTTAGTGCCGATCGTACTTTTTTTTTCAAAAAGTCGTGTGTGGGAGGCAATATTAATAGTGTCACGAAAGAACTCTCCCGTGAGTGAAATTTTTTGCAACGATTATTTTGAGATGCTGCGTGTGAACATTAAATGGTAGCTTGTCTTGAGCTTAAGAGAATAAATAATATAGTCTCAGCGTAGAACTCGGCGACGTCGGCAATAAAGAGCGAGTCATATGTATTTCATTTTGCGGTCGAAATAAACTCCCACGATTAAAGGTATCTCGATTCTGGTATATTCGATTTATTCATTGAGCATATATGATCATTTGTAACGAATTTAAAATATTATCATATAAAAAAATACTTGGGATTTTTTATTCTAGTTCAATTCTTTAACCTTACACTATAAGTTATAGTAGCAACATATATCTGCAACAATTTTCTAGATCTTAAGGTATTTCACATGAACATTGCGAGACAAAATATATTATTTTCTTTTCTTTGCTCACAATCAAAAATATGTATCAGCCGAAATCATGCATAACAAATGAAGATCGACACAGCGTGACTTTTTCACAACCACATTTCAACACAAGTTGGCGTGAAGTACCAATACGTTTACTGAGCGCTTTCATTTCTTCGCGTAGAGAACTTCACAAGTTAACAAAATAAGAAGAAAAGTGCCGTAAGTATAAATATTATCGTAAGGTTTGTTTGAAAGCGGCGTAAAATTTGGGAAATAACAATGTTACATGTTAGAAGGTCAATATCCAAGTGTTAGATTTAGTAAAAATATAAAGAGCGGCACTTGACATTAAGAAAGACAAGTTTCTGTTCAAATAAAAGAACAATTTAAGTTTGTAATACCTGATAAGTTGGATGTTTGGTTATTTAAATTTAGTTACCTTCTCTTTATATATTTCGTGAGGTTGAATTGCGAATGTTAATAACCCAGCCACGCAAAGTTTAAGGTATAGACAATAACTAGCAACTGCCTATATTTGTTGTTGACACGAAATTTTATTATTTATATTCCTACATTAGTATGAACTGAGTTCTGCTAAAACATCCATAAAAGCTGCGAGGTGCTTTATTGAAAATATTAATGCTCTACAAGTCGAAATACATACATAACTATATACATTTTATTGTGATTTCTCAATTAACCTAAACATCTATTACTATTAGTCCTTTCAAATCATTTGCTTGCACATAGTCGCATATTTTCTGTATCAACCAAGTTGCTGCTGCATTTATTTCAAATATAAGTAATCATTCATAGGGATTATTGTGTTGTGATTGGAAGGATGCTCTATACTTTGCTATGCAATTTCACTGTCCGCATCAATTCCACTGATAATTTTGCTTCATATATTTGATTGATATATGTTGAAATCTGTTTGAGTTTTAGAACCGTGATATTTAACTGTTATTTCAAACTACTTTGTGTACACATGAAGATCGGTATTAAAATTTGTATGTATTTGTTGAGACCGGGAATATTGTGAGTTACTCTGATACCTGTAGGGGGTCGTTTAAACTATTTGAATCTATGTCAATTTTGTCATGTAATGTAGTTATAATGTCGAAATACAAAGTGAAAATTAGCGGTTACTATCAAGGGCTGGAACTTAAAGTGAAAACATACAACGAGTCAGATTTAGTAGGAGCAATAAAAGACAGCCTTGCGTTCAGTTAGGAATTTTGGCTTATCAATGCTTTTGTATAATTATTTTAAAGACAATAATAGCTCAAAATAGCAGAGGATTCCAATTTGATTGAAATAATTGATGAAAACCGCCATCGTGTCAATATGATTAGGAAAGTAATTCGTATTTTAACAACAAATTCAACTTATAAATCATCGCATTTTTCAATTTAATGAAACAGAGTTGTTATATCTTTATCGTGATTGAGCAAGGCAATTTGAAAAGCACCCCAGTGAGACATTGTTTCACCACATTCCACTTGCACGATCCATGGTCAAGTTAAGGCATATTCAGATTGCTGGCATGTTCGGGAAATTCTAAGGAAATTCTGACCTAGGATTGTTTCATATTTTCAGGCGCGTCTAGGTTACTTTTGCAATATAACTGTATTTACTAATCTGACCAGCAAAAATCGTCACAGACTTTCATGTGCAATTCGGTGCAGTGTAATTGTGAAGCCAAAAAGCCATAACTCTTTTCTTTTTATTTCTTCGTTTTTCCTCAATAAGAGTATATAAATAAATGACATCGCAGACCAGAACTTATTTTACTCTGCATACTTATATTCATATTTTTATAAATGATGTTCTCTTGTGACGATTGAGTAAGTCGATTAGATATATAGATTTATAAAATTATTCACATTCGTATTGATAATGACTGGCTTGATTACATCATCCAAATTTATTGCAATCTGAAAATAATGTGGTCAAGCTAGGGATTTAGTTTGTTTATCATTTAGCAGTGTTTGAGTTATAAACAAGTAATTTAAATTTTATTAGATGGGCACCATAACGCTATTAAGCCCCGTTTACACTACACAGCATTTATTGGCACAGCACGGCTTGAATTGGTGGTACTCGTACACAATTTTACTAGCGCTTAGGCTACCAGGCTGCCAGAAAATTGCCAGTAAATTTGGCATGGCACTGGCACTCTTACTTGTAGTTGGCTTTTCAGACAGGAAAATCAACTTTTCAGACAGGAAAATCAACTTTTCAGACAGGAAAGTAACGAATTTCGAATAGAGAACATTGAATGAGAACCGTACTGATAATGTATTATTTTATTATCCTTTGTTTGTTCTCTGTGCGCCAAACCAAGAATAGAGACTAGATTTGAGATTGATTCGAATCCTACGAGAGAAACTGAAGCCTCGACCATACACAACAACTCAGCCAAAGACACTTTGTATGGTTACATAATTAGTTTTTTTTTCTTTGGGTTCGGGAGACCATTTGGTTTGTTTTTAAAAGATATTCTAGCTATATTCTAAAAGCTCACTCACACTCATAAATACTTAATCGCGGTATTTCAACTAAATGAGAGTTGATGTTAAAATTTTACTCAAAACTCAATTTTACTCAAACTTAAGATAGGACTCTCTCATTAACCAAAAGCAACGCAATTGTCAGAAAAAGCAACGCGGTTTCAAATCCAAGGAAAAGATTTTTGTTCTTGTTAGGGCGTGGATAGGGAGAGTGGTAACACTGAAATACCCAGCAAAAACAAATAATTCAGCACTGGTGTTCAATATATTATAGTTGAAGAGTTGAAGTTTTAGGTCCAGAGATTTATCTTTACTTTGGCAAAGACAATTTATTGACACCATGCACTGACTGTCGTACACAAAGTAACAACCCCAGCTTTATTAACTGAATACTTTCAGTCCATATGTACCGCGATGGTGATTTGAAACACGAAGTAAAGTGTATTGCGTTTCGATCAGCACAAATCAGTCATTTCTACCACTTCTTGCTCATTAAAAAAATAATCAACAACGTCTAGTTCTCTAGTTTCATTTCAAGTTTAAGCGGCGCTAAAAAGTTTAATATGCTCTCTTACACAAACATCCAAAGGTCTCTACGACAACTACGAAGTCTTGCTGGGCGGTAGAAAGAATTTTTGAAAACATAAAATAGATGAAATATTTTATTTTGATGACTCACAGGAAAAGTATGACAGTATATATTTAGTCTGATGAGTTTAAGGGGTTCAAACGCTTGTCTCCACTGGCACTGTGTTTATAGTTTCATCAAGAACACCTCTCGAGATTTATCAACTTGAGTGTTACTGGCAAAAGATAATAGAACTTTGTAAGAACTAAAAAAAATTCTTAATAAAGATAAACAGTGAATTATCTTCTCGACATGACATCTAAATTATACGTCATTCATTTTTTGATGTCTGGTCAATAATTATGCAAATAAAATTTATTACAATTCCAGTGCTTTCTATTCCAATTAAGGTTAAACTATAGCTACGTGTTGAGAAGTTTATTTATTTTAAGAATAATTATCGCGCAAAGGCTTAACTTTCAACAAGAATTTCTTAATAATTATTAGTGTTATATAAAGGATCCAAAAAAACATACGTCACAATGAAGTTAGAAAAAGCAACTCATTTTATATTATTTATAAAGTTCTGATTTGCAACACCGCTTTCTGCATAAAAACTATTCACTGATGTATTTGATTATAACGCATATAATTATACCAATTGCTACACATATAAATATTTTGCTGCCTCACCCCCCCCCCCGCCATCTTCTCATCTGGGCGAAATAATAACAAAGGTTTAAGGGGAAAAAAACTAGTAAATTGCCATATGTAACATGCGCAATAGCTTTAATAGATTTTTTTATTTGAACTGCCAAACTAAATATGAACCTTTTCTCTATGAATATCTTTACAGAGGATGGCGCAAGCATGCACGTTTGGTTCAGTAAAGTTGATATTGGTGACCTTCACGTCAATTATCAGTGTAAGTGTTTTTATTGTTGATACTGATTTAACGCTACACTTCGTTTGTCTATCATCTGTGTTTTCTAATCTTCCCGCTGATACCTCATATATATCTTGCAACGCTGGTGTTCGCAGCTGTTCATTGATTCTCTATTTGTAAGGCTTGTACTGTATATTAAACACAGTATATTTCTCAAACTATTGTCACACTATGGCCACTGAAAAATATCAATGAATATTTTAGTGTCTTGGAGCCGCTCTCCTAGCCATTAGTATATATCTGTACGTGAATGAAGATGGTGTCGCTCTGGCAGAAGAAGATCTTGCCGGTTTTGATTCAGGAATTGTTATTTACATATGCATGGGAGCTGGCGCAGCAATGATTGTTTTCTCAATAATTGGTCTTATTGGTGCTATCACCAAGAGCTCTGGAACTTTGTACTTCGTAAGTATTCATATAATTATGAGGACATGCACATGGTATTCATTTATTCCTATCAATCTTCATGCGTGCTAAAAGTCTACAAATTTGAACCTCCTGCAATTTTAACAATTTTTGCATGATCTTTCCATGAATCTGTGCATGTCTGCATGAATATGCTACTCACTACCGATGATTCAAAATGCATTCATCAATCTAAACTTTGCACTTTTCCATTTCAGTTCATGGTGCTTTTGTTCTTAACACTAATATTGGAAATTGGTGGTGGAATTGTTGGCTTCATATGGAGGGACCAGGTATAGTGATCTCTTTCTTTATGACATCATTTTAAATTTCTTCATTTATTCTTATTTCAAGGGTTGTTGAGAATTTTCGATTTTTCCGTTTCCTTAAACATAAATTTGCACTCACTTTTCACGACAGTTTTAAAATAACTTCGTCGGTACATTTTCTAAACCGACGTGAAAACTTACTTTGAGCGATTTAAAAACAATCCGTAAACTATTGCTTTGTTTCTGGATTATTATATGATCTGATCGTTTTAAATTCCTAATATTTATTGACTTCGTTTGTGAAGGAGATTCGTCAGCTACGACGAAATCACTTCATTCACTGATATAAATGCACTTAATGGTCGTTGATGTTCTATTTTGGCAAATAATTTCAGAAAAGCACCGGAACTTGAGTTGAAACTTTGATTGAAACCGTTTAAGCTTATTTAGTCTGCATGTGGTTCAGGTACTTCACAAACTTAGAATCTCGGTCAGTTCACAAACTTTGAGATAACTTTCAGGTACAAGACGACCTGCCATATGAAATGAAAAAATCATTGCAAGAGCACGACAATGATAATGACATCAAGAAAGCCTGGGAAAAAGTACACGAAAAGGTACAATGATTGCACACTGATAACATATATTTTACGCTCTTTATACACATACATACACGTTAATATATGATAACTAGCAGTTATTATTTTGATCTAGTACGAGTGTTGTGGTCGTATGGGACCAGAAGATTGGACCACACTCCAAAAGAGCGTACCGTCATCTTGTAAAACATACAAAGCCGTGAGTATTTTAATTGGGGGTTGAATGATGGTACTAGAGAGATTGATTAATTCCGATATGTATTCATGCCATTGTGTTTCGGAAGAGTTACTTTTTCTTGGCATCTCTAAGTCATTCAGTCATTTAAGACGAAACCCTCATTTATACCCATAGAAAATTGTTTTCTTCTTCAGGGCTGTTACTATGATATCGAGAAGAGCTTGAAACGTACTTTAGAAATGGGCGCTGCAGCATTGATTGCATTTGGTCTCTTCCAGGTGAATCTTTATAATTATTTAATACGATTTGCAATTTGCAATTTGGTCGTGATAGGTAATTACGTCACAACATTATCGTTTGGTTGTGAAACCGGTTGTACCGCTTGCAAGCAGTGGACCTCTCTTTTATTATCAGCATGTTCTACCAGAGATTGTGACATAAATAAAAGATGGCCAGATGTCTATCTCAGGTCAAAAGTGTCCCAAGGCAGCCATTTTGTTGCAAGTCTTTATTGCGTGCGTGATATTCGTCATTTGCCATCACGTCACTGTTTTCATGTCTTCAGAAGAAATACTAGATTTTTTCATTATTTACTCTGTGCCTCTCCCCTGTGACCTCTTTTACAAATGCCTTGGCATTTGCGCAGGTGAAAATTCATTTGAAAATATATTTATATCAATTAAAAGCCGGCAAATTACTAAGAAAACGGCAGGAATGATTTTCCAAATGGCGCCCGTTGGTTTGGTATTCAAACCCGTTGGTTCGGTATTTAAACCCAGCAATAATGAAATATAATATATTTGTAGATGTTGGTAATGTGTTTCACTGGATTGATGTTGATCAAATTACACCGGGGTGAAGGAAAACATTTCATGGCAAACCATAAATAAGAACTAGAAATCGTCGTGCGTAATATTTTTATAATTTTTGCACTCAATAACAATAAATAGGTTTGGAAAAATATACATAACTTCGGTCATATATAACTATTCTGTCATTAAAAACGATATTCTGTATGCAAATATAATGCGTAAAAAACGTATATGTCATTAAATTCCTTCTTTCTCAGAATTTGTGGTTTATTTTCAAACGTTATACATTCCGGTTGAAGTAAGAGACATTAGAAATGTTTCGTTCGAGGACGGGGAGAACGGAGATTTTCTGTTAGGGTTAGGGTAGGGTTAGGGTCATTTTTTATCGCGAATCATCCTGCACACAACGGTCAATTAGTCTGGGGAACTGGGAAGGATAAGATGGGTAAGGTTTGAATTTTAAAGACACGAGCAGTTTACGATAAGAACGGAAACGTCAAAGACGACATCTGTCTGTTTTTCAAAAAAAAAGCCCAGTTGTATACCCCGAGGTCGCAAAGCCCCCAATAAAAAATGTAGAGAAGACTTTTGAGAACATTTAAGAACAAAAATGAATCTGAAGTTAGCTAGAGCAAGCTGTATACTAAACAATGTTGTGATATATATTGAAAACATGTAGCGATATTTGAAACAAATCTTGCCTCTGATACGAGATGACTTAATTTAGGAAATATGACGAGGTCTGTTCCTATTAAAAGAATACTCAAATTTTCATAAAATTTAAAACCTTTCAGCTTCAGAACATATTTATAGCTACAATATCATTGCAGATATCTGAGGATAATATTGGTGAATTAGATTTTAAAAAGTTGTCAGTTTAACGGTAGAGGGAGAGCGGAATCTTGGGTCAATAGGCCTTTTAAACTTTTACCAATTAGCGTGAAAATAAAAAAAAATAACACATTCTTTCATATATGTTCATTGATTTATTATTGACCGTAAACGGATCTAAGTTTAGGATATATATTATAATATTATATACAATAACAATAGGGTACATTTATAATTATATAATAACATATTAATAACTGGTAAACAAGATAAAACGATAATGATCATTTTGATGAAAATTTATGCAATTCATTTTTTAAAATTGTCCATGCAATCTCACTCACATCAAACAGACTTTAGCCATTATGACGTTTTTGCAGCATTATTTTAAAACTATTAAGATGCTGATGATGAACAGAATAATGGCGGATTGTAAAATAATAATGTCAAAGTCTTATAATAGTGGAATAATTCTTAATACGCGAAGATTTCAAGAGCCGGTTTTAACTGGTAAAGGTTTCAATCGATACGTTTTTACTCAAACACACCTTGCAAGAACTAGCAGTGACCTTTTGATATTTTTAACACATTTTTTGTAAAATATAGGAACAACGTACTAGAATTTTTTTCTTTTATAATAAGAATCCTGACGTAATGAAAACAGAAAGAGCGGGTGGCCTGGGTGACTTTTATCATCAATGGCGGGATCAAATCCGACAAGTCTTCATAAAGTAAATCAGCAATAATTCTATTTCCAATAATATCATGATGGGAGCTTTCTTACACGAACTGTCCGTTCTCCTTGAAATAACTCAACAGAAGGAAGGCAAGAACCATGGCCACAAGCTAAAAAATGAATCATTCACTTTTCATTAAATATTACCTTAAATATTAACTAAGAATCCATGACCTATGATAGTCAAAAAGAGTAAATGCTATGCACGCAACAATTACGTCACAACTTCGTAGTTTCCAATTTAGGTTCATGCACGTTAAATGAAACGGATTATATAGCAAGTTTTAAAAGAGCTATGTTCAAAGATGCAAAAACGCCTTTTTCACACTTGAATACAACATAATTATGACAGATAAATCTAAAAAATGAGCATTAACACAAGGTGTTGTTTCGAGGCCTCGCTTTTCTGTTATGGCTTAATATCCTTTTTAAAGTAAAATGTTTTCTCATTCAAGATGGTTCTAGGATGAAAACAAGTTGCGACGTATACAGTGTATGTCAGGAATTTAATGAATTAATTAACGCAAATGAAAGTCATATTTTATGCTTGAAATATATGAACTCGATGGAAAAACTCAAGACAGCAATTCGATGTGGAGATATTTGCTAAAATGGAACTTCACTATTTACATAACACAAATCAAGATTGTATGGCAGGCGTCACGTTTAACTACAAGTAATAATAGTGTTTGTTGTAATGCAATGACCCTTGTAACAGATTGTGTTGTGTTGTGATAGATTGCTTGATCCTTAAACACACTAGTTTAACAATATATTTCTAAATTGTCCTACCTCAATGACCACAAAGACAGCAGCCAATACTCCAATAACCAAAAGATTATTTTCCAAAAAGTCTCTGAGTTCATTGAAACACCCCTAACGGTCAAACACAATTGTCATATTTCAAATTCTGTAACGATTTGATTTGCGGGACCAACAAATATAATTAAAAAGATGGCGTAGTTTACTTCATGGATGGGAAATGCTAACAATAATTCAGAACAGCTGGAAGAAGCAAACTCGTAGAAATAAATTAGCAAAGTTTAATCGCGAAATTTACATTGAGGAAAATTCAGCTTTTGCAAACTTTAAAAATTCAGCTTTTGCCACATTCGGCCACAAATGAATAATCACAATTGTAAAAGATCCTTATCCTAAGACAAAAAGACGAAAACAGTAGCTTTTCCTTCTAAATCAGCCACATTTTGCATGCAGTTACAGGGATTAACAGGTTCAAAATTAGCTATCACCGTTTGCGTCAGGTTTACTGATCTTAAAATTCAAAAATTTCGTGGCTTTCTGCTTTGTAAAATTGATTATTCTCCAGTGGCGTAGCCAGCCTGACGATTTAGTCATGCTATGCAAATTTTATGTTATTATCATTATTCATTTCTTTAGAAATTCATTGTTTTCACAGTCAATGAACACCAAAATATTAGCATAGCATGACTAAAATGTCGGGCTGGCTACGCCACTGTTATTCTCACTTTATAAAAATGTTTGAAACATTCATTGAAATGGGCGGAAAAACCCCTCGGCCTTTCGGGAATTCCACTCTTAATTGTTGATAAGACAAGAGTTGTGTAATCTAAACTTATATTCATTTTGGACCCTTCTATTTTAGATCCCTGTTAGATAAGCGTGGATCGGCTTCCACACATTTTTTGGTAAAATTCTACGCAAAATTTGAGCAACACAGCGAAATTATTTTAAGCATTCGCAAAATTTCGCCGGAAAGTAAAGAGCATACCTTGGTGTAGATAGCATTAATGATAGTTTGATTGGAGTACTTGTAAGGATCACCACAATCCTTTTTCTCAACCACACAGCAACTGTCAGGGACAACGTTATGACTCCCGTTTTTATTGACTTTATTGGGATGTCTCGCCCAGTCAAGAGAGTCGTTTACTCCGCAACATTCAAACTACGCAATAAAATAAATTTAATCAACTTTCATCAATTGAGCAATCGAAGATTTATCTGTTAAGCAAACTGAAAATAAGAAGAGTTTGTAAAATTTACGTAGAGATATCAAGCTTTAGACTTTAGTGCAATGAATTTTATTTAAAAGTATGCGAATTAAACATGGCTTTGCGATGTAAAGAAGTTTAATATTGTGGTTTATAGCGATCCAAATAATTATTTTATCACAGAGTAAAACCAGCAAGAAGTCAGATTTTTCATGCAATTAAATAATGGAGAGAGCTATGTATGTAAAACAAGCCGAGGGGAAAGAGACCTGCTGTGCAATATGGAATACCAATATTTGTACACAAACTAAGCAGCCAATTAATGAATAAAACTATACTCCTCTCGACCAATCAACATCCAGTAATTTTAGTATAGTAATAATAAAATTAAAAACCTTTCTCTGTATCCAATTCCATCCATCCGTGATTCCATCTTGATCTTCCAGTCCATATTCTTCCAAAGAGGCAGTCATATCTTCACGCAGTTCATCTTTTAACTGTGAAGAATTTAAGACAATATTATCAAATGAATAATAACAGACACAATCGACAAACTATTGACGCTTGTAATATTTTTCAACTACAAAGAATTTAGCAGAGATAAAGTACAAATTATTCTCACACGTATATTACTCCAGTTTCATGACTACAAGGCGTGCGCCGACTTGTATGTATAGATACTCATATTATCTTTCATTCACCTTGCTATGTGTTTGTAATAGTGTATATTTCATTCATTTTTTAATGGTAAAACAACGGTTTTGAAGCCATGTCATTGCTTAGCGACTGAGGAAGGAGCAAGAATGCAGTGTATACGAAATATCATGTGTGTTAAGTATGGCAAGTTAAGGAAAAACAGGTGGTTTCAACAGACGGATGCCTGAGTATTTCAAGAACGCCAACAATTGCAAGGAATAGAATAATAAACTGTTCATAGTTAGAACTTTAAATTATTCCGTGATTTTTTACATGATTTCACTCCGGGCATTTTTTCCCGATTCCCGGGCATTCCCGGGCATTCAACGAATCTTCCCGGGCATTCCCGGGCGTTCATTAGTAGGACCGTGGCATTATGATGTAATGTTTATTTAATAACGAGAACAAGTACGACATTATTGTTTCTTATTTCTAATTTCATAAAAGAATAATGGTCTAAAAATATTATTATATCACACATAGAACAGAATTGAAAACAACGATTATTACACAACTTTCAGCAGAGCATTGACTCTTTTCACATTAGGACTGGGTCCAAGTCACAGTTCCTAACAAAGAATGTTCCTCGTGGAAGGATGAAAGACACAAGTTTCCTAATACGTCAGGATTAGTTGCCAGTTACGACCACGAAGTGTTTATTATTGCTATTGACCAGCAAATCAACTTAGACTTTAAAGACAAAATCCAGTCGTAATGTAAACAAACAATTTGCTGGCACCTTGAAATGTAGCTACGTTATGTTTATCGAAAATCGACAAACGTCTGGTTATCGCATAATTAGTTCGCTATGGTTTTAACTGAATATGAGTTAGAGTCTGTGGCATGCAGAAAAATGCATGCAAAAACATCCAAAACCTAAGCAATTTTCAAAATTTGTGGAACCTGCATTTTATGAGCAGAATCAATGCGCAAACCTGGAGACTTCATGTTTAATGCTGCAAGGTGCTTCAAATGAAAATGTTTATCATTTTGTTTCTAATCTGATACACCTACTTTTCCACGATAAACTATGGCAAGAACCAATGCAGCAATCTCTAAGATCACAATCAAGGCCATCATTACCACAAACTATAAAAAAAACAGAATTAATCACAAAAAATTTTAGGGGGTAAATTCTATAACAAGCATTTAAGCACCATTAAAATGTAGCTTTGCTTAGAGATTGTAACAGATAGATCAGTGTACCCAGGGTATAGATAGATCAGTGTACCCAGGGTATAGATACATCAGTGTACCCAGGGTATAGATAGACCAGTGTACCCAGGGTATAGATAGATCAGTGTACCCAGGGTATAGATAGATCAGTGTACCCAGGGTATAAATAGATCAGTGTACCCAGTGTATAGATAGATCAGTGTACCCATGTATAGATAGATCAGTGTACCCAGTGTATAGATAGATCAGTGTACCTAGGGTTTAGATAGATCAGTGTACCCAGGGTATAGATAGATCAGTGTACCTAGGGTATAGACAGACACTATAGATAGATCAGTGTACCCAGGGTAAAGGGTGATGACATCATGTCTCATGCAACAGTACAAATATGAGATTTACCATACAGAGACATTTATAGAGGTTTAGAGGCTTAGGGATCAAAATAATGCTGAGATACCTCCAGTCAAAGACAGATGTATTTGATCAAGACACACAGATTTTCCTGTGTGTCGTTATTGACAATTGTCATAAGATTACAATAAAAATTAAACAAAGGTGTTGACAGAGAGCCATGTACAGTATCAGGCTATCAGCACTTACAATCCACAGCAGAGTTCTGATTTTCTTGTAGGCACCAAGACAACCCAAGAAAGAAATGACGGCTGTGATAAAGCCAGCAATAATTAACAAGAGAGAAGCAGTAAGTCCTCTAGTTGTTGAAACTGCAGCATAATCACCCTTCTCAATCTGGACGTAAATACCAAATGATAAAATACCACATCCAGATAGCTGGCAAGAAAAGGGTTAAAAAACATGTGATTAAAAATAATTAATTGCAAAGAAGATGAAACAATCCTCTCCCAGTGGTGCTGTGAGACACAGGGCCGCGGATTAACCTTTCGTGGGGCCCGTGGCATTTTTTCAGTGCGGGGCCCCTCAATCCCGTAAAGCATCAAAGCCTTTACTCACCGGCCACAGAATTTTTGGGGCTCGGGTAAAATTCTCGTTAGGGGAGTAAAATCCGCAAAAAAATAGCAATTTGTGCTAGTGTAGCGAGATAATGCATGACCAGAACATTGGTGTAGAAAATACTATAGCTATAGCAGTTTTAGGGGGGTTTGGGGGCATCCTCCCCCAAGAAAATTTTGAGTTTTAGAGTGCAGCAAATGCGATTTTCTGCGTTTTGGGGGTGAGATTTCCGCAAAATTGAGTATAATATTGCCATTACCTAAACTATAAACAACCTAAGACGTTTTCTGAAAGGACTATATATTCCAACAACATGCAGTTTAATTTTATTCTTGTAGGTTTTTGGGGACCCTTACAACCCTGGGCTCAGGGCTAATTTCCCCCTTTGACCACCCCTCTAGGTGGCTCTGCCTTTACTTGAAGTTTTAAATTTCTAAATTTTCCCATTACCCTAAAATTTTCTTGGGAAAATCTGGTTGCAGGGGTGCCTAATTGGGCCTGGACTTTCGATTTCTAAGGCTTCGCGTTATTTATTTCGCTCCGATAGCTTAATATAAGCTTTAAAGGCATTTTTATTTATTTATGGGGCCTCGCTTTTTGGAGTCACTTTATTTTATTTTGCGGCCATGAGGCTTTGTGGCCCTTTTTCCGTCTCCCACGCACCGAAAAAAATTGAACTGAGTAAAGCGCGGGGCCCCCAAAACCGCGGGGCCCGTGGCATATGCCGCTTCTGCCATATGGTTAATCCGGCCCTGGTGAGACATACAGAGAATATGTTCAAATCTAGTATGCATATTTATGTCATACTATAATTAAAAAGTTTACAAGAATATAAAAAATAGCTCTCTTTTCTATGTGTACACCACACTGTGATTAAGAAAGTTATAATGCTTACAAAGAAAATGAAGTTGAAGAAGATGACAATAACACGAACTCCTCCGTAACAGCTCTCCCCCATGATCTAAAATAAGAAGAAAATCAGTACAAACATCATTGAAACCAATTATTTAGGTTTCTATCTTTTCACATGGCTGGGTCATGGCTGACTCATTTGACAAAGTTTTCAAATCATGAAGTAAAAAAGTTTTAGAAAGTTGCTTTGATGAGAGGTTTTTTATATTGCTAGTCAGCTTTATGGATATATGTATGGAACTAGCCTGCCAAACATCACTAGAAATTTCATGTTTACACCCACTGTAACAAAATTAAACCAAGCTTAAATGAGGATATAGTAAATACCTTTCAGAAAATGAAACAACAGCAATCAAGACTTCATTGCCAATAAAAAGATACGTAAATGCATCCAAATCATTAACTCTACCTTTTAATAGTTCACTTGCAACTATAAACTGTGCCTTTCATGCATCAGAGGCTTTTTTTCAGAGGCAAATTTTATGTGCATTGTTCCTTCACTGAATGAGCTTTGTATTACCCTAGAGACCTTTATTTCATACAGATATGAACTACCTATACTAATAAAAGATCTAATATGTTACATACTTCTTAGAACCAACTTTCAAAGAAAACAACTTTCAAATTTATTATTAAGAATAAATCTGGCAAATTTACAGGAATTTCCCATTTTGTAGGTAAGTACCATTACCTGACATCTCACATACTCTAAATATCTATCGGGTGCCATATAAACATCTAGCTCAGATATTTGTACTGAAAATCACAGGCTGTTGTATCATGTCAACAGGGTTTAATATCCTTTGTAAATTATGTGTTTCTTCTGGCTTATCAATCCCTAATCAGTACTTCCTGAAGGTATGTTCAGCAGGTTACTTTAGTATAATTATATATCATTAAAATTTAAAATTTGCATGTCAAATTGTACAAAATATAGTATATTCAAACAGTGAATACAACTATATTTCGATTACCAGTGTATGGTGCCATTAAAATGCTGCAATAACTAACAGATAATTTAAATCAAATAGTTAAATTGTGGCCGGCAATGTTTTCTTCGTTTTACATGACATTTTTTCATCCATTTATGGCCTTTGTCAAGTTGTTTATACCGAATACATACAAATTATAAATGTGTACATTTAAAATACACTATCCTTGTGTCATAAAACCACATTATGTCTAGTTTCACAAGCTAAGTTCCTAAACTTTTAGCCGTTTACAAATGTGAAGCTGATTTTTAGCTGCAAAAACATGAAACGAAAGTATGTTTGTACTGTGGCTACCCGCCTACAAAAGCCCATGGCCCCATGAAAATATCAATACGTCCAAAAAAGAAACGACACGCAATTCGCAATTATTTAGCGTTGTAACGTAAATAAATAGTCTCTGTCGATGTTATTTTCAACATCTCATTGATTGATCGTTTTTACTCAGCTATATCAAACAAGAATTTGAAAAAATTTCAGCGACAGATCATACTTATGTTCGGCACACGTCAAACAGTTATATTGTCAAGCTTGGAGGCATATAATTCAACATCAGCTAGATGATTGAATACTTACACACTAGAATGTTCTTACCTGTCAAATATTACAGCAAAATCGTCAAGACCACAAGTGAAAAACACGGTAAATTTTGTACAGTCGAGATTTTACGCGCAGCGTCAAAATTACTAAATATGTTAGGTTTTAGCACAGAATACCTTAGGTATTCTGTGGTTTTAGTATTCTCATTATGGAGGAGGGTAAGTAGGGATAATAGGGTTCTCTAAGGGCCTGTTTACATGCAGCAGGGCTCCGGCCAGGCGAGGTGAAAATTACATATAATGAAAGACTAATCAGGAATGTTAAGTGTTTGACGTGATGCGCTTTTTACCTCGCCTAGCAGGGATAACTTCTCCATGTAAACAGGCCCTAAAGGTCTTTTCACACGATCCAATATTGCTGGATCCAATTCACTTCTGATGGATGTTTTAATTTTTGTAGTCTGTTGCCTTATGATGTTTATGGGCAGCAAATGCACTGAAGTCAATAATGCACTACTGCTTTATCAATAACAGACTATATTCCATAAGTCAGAAGTGAATTGGATCCAACAAAATTGGATCGTGTGACAGACCTTAAGGAAGGGGATAATTAAACCCCATGCAGATGGTGTGAGAGTAAAATGCGGACTGAGACATGCGGAAGGTGGAATGACTAAAAACAATAACTCCTATTGTAGGAGATATTTTAATTTTCATTGAAATCATTGAGATATTTTGAGATCCTTCCAAAAACGATAAAGTACAATATGTAACCAAAAAAACTAGGCAAGGTAAGAATTTGTGTAAGTGAGAAAAGTAAAGTAGAGGTGAAGATTATACCTTCGCCTTGTGCGAGCTTTCTTAGAAAACTTAAAGGTGTTAGGGGTATCTGAGGATACAAAAAGGCAAGGGGATATTAGGAATAAATAAAGTTCTGTCGTTAAAAATTGTCCATAACCTCCCCCCTGAGTGAGCCTTGTATCCCAACAGCACCACATGACCAAACCAAATTAACCGAATCATTGAGGCAACTGACGTCACCAGCCCCTCCCAATAGTCTAAAAATCAAAGCTAGACTCAAAGCTAGACGCTTTTATCAAATTCGTCGTCTCTGCTCTCAATTTATCACAGTCATAAGAAAATTGCTTTTAAGAATTATTTGAGTTTGTGAGGCCAGCCGGCTCAAATCGATGTTTTCAGCAATTGTCCGGTGATTGCCAATTTTCCATGCAAAATCTACACAGGTTTTGTTTTCGTGGGTGGTGAGTTAGGGCTCAAACTTCGAAATTTGATAGCGTTGCTGGAAATACGTTTTTATCATATTTTCGAGTCACAAATGACCTTTTACAGTAAAGACACAGGGAAATGGAGATTTTACTTAATCAAAGGTTTTTTAGTTCCATCATGCATTAGTATGAAATTTTCCTTTCACACAAAATTAAAGACTTTTCCACTGAGGCCAACCAGCCTGGGTATACTTAAATTACATAGAAACATTGCTTTCAATTTTAAAAACATCCTTATTACTTTAGTTTGTTTCTTTCAGTGAGATACCACTCTCGATCTGGTCCGTTTAGATTGCGCGGTATCAGGCTCTGTGCAAACGAAGCCAGATGTATATGACTTAGATCTTTTTAGCAAAATTGAGATTTAGTTAAACAAAGTGTTTAATATGAAGAATATCAATCCAGTTATTGCAAAGTAGAAATGGCGAAACGGTAAGAGCGTGTATTGCTTATTATAGACACATGCAGAGCTTGTGATTGTCATAGATACTGGTATATATAAATACTTTCTAATACCGGCAAAAAAATGACGTTTGAATTTTTTTATTATACAAACAGTTTTGACTCACTTAGCAACTGCAGACCACAAGACCTTGTCATCTTTATTAATAATGTAGTGATGCATACATGTTCCAACCGCAATGGCGTTATTCTCTTCATTGCTTTAAATTATATCACTCTGTATAGAACTGCTATAGGATGGCTTGCGGATTAAAAACCATCAAGTATTTATTATTCGGGTTCAATGCCTTATTTTGGGTGAGTGAAATTTCCTTTAGTAATATACAATAACCTCGAACAACTCTTCGAAATGTAGTTCAGCTTTAAAGTTCTTGCAAATTGCCTATGGAGTGCATAAGACGAGTAAACGAGTAAAATAAATTTGATTAAATAGTTCGAAGATGTTCAGTTGTATGCTATTTACATATTAAAAATAAAAGAATTAATCCTGAGTAAAAGTTAACAAAAGCCTTTTAGGAAGATACAATCCTTCTTCACACACACTGATGATCGATTCATAGTGGATCTTTGTATTACTCACAAAAAACAATGAACGAACTCAGTGCAAAGTACTGTAGCTTACATAAGGAACAAAAAAATGTCATTACTTGCTCATTTCTTAAATTTAGTATATTAACAAAACTCGAGACAAAGGTCTAAAATTTCAATTATCGTTTGCAGGCAAGCGGCGCTGTCATCCTGGCAATGGGAATATGGACCAAGGCTTCACCTGGATCGTACGACGCATTTCTTGGAAACAAAGGATATAAAACTTCTGCGAATGTAATGTTAGCGGCCGGATCAGTGGTGATGGTGGTTGGATTTCTGGGCTGCTGTGGAGCAGTCAGGGAGAGCAAGTGCATGCTGGGATGGGTATGTCAATATTTGTTTATCTACATTTTTTCAGAATATTTTCCACAATGAAGTGATAATAGAGGAATACTGAATAGTTATACCGGGTTTACGACAGCAATCCTTGCGCCAGGGTCAGGGAGCAGCGTGGTTGTCAAAAAACGCTTTCTCAAATATAAAAAGAAATTAAACTCCGTTTGAGCAACAACAGCGACAGTGACACACAGAAAAAAAAGAGTGATACCTTGAAATGTGTGAAAAATTGTTCCTTGTTAAAACATTTTTTTATTCATTTAGTACTTCGCCTTTTTGTTTCTGATATTTGGCGCCGAAATAACCGCTGGCATTTTAGCTTTTGTTTACAAGGATGAAGTAAGTGGTTTATAGCATATTTCTAGAATACAATCATTACTCTGATGTTAATTATTGCAACAGTCACCATTTGGAAAACAAAGAAACATTGTTTTAATTTAATTACCATGCATCAGGGACTGTGATCCAATAAACAAAGGTAAAATTCACTTATAATAAATGAAGGAACTATTAAAATCACTGATAAATAAACACTTGGATGAAACTTCAAGGATCACTGATAAATTTGTAATTTCAGGTGAAGGTCGAAATGAAAAAAGAGATGAACAATCTGATGAACAAGCATTATGGGTTTAATCACGAAACTACCTTTGATATTGATCACTTACAAACTGAAGTAAATTGAATTTATATTTATGTCTAAATTATTCTATATACTATTCTAGATACGTGGAGATAATAATTCCGCCTCCAAAGAGACTTATGAATGCATGCAGTTAACTTTATTCGCAGAAATGCACAGTTGTATACTTGTATACATTAGATATACCTCTTTTCCCTTACTGCACTAATATGAATTATCAATACATATCGGCCATGACTGTTCTTATTATTCCAGTTAAAGTGTTGTGGAGTGCGCAGCTATCGAGACTGGAACAACAGTATTTGGCATGAGGACAATATGAATAAAATGGTACCTCCGAGTTGTTGCAAGTCAGACAGTAACAAACCAACTTGTTATCAAAAATCAACCTTTGATTTGGCCAATATATATACCAATGTATGTACAAAATTACTTTTAGAACAGTTTGAGAAACGTTATTGAAGTATTCTTGCACGCGAAATATTTACGCGTTTCGATAAAGGGGCCTTTATCGAGATAGTATAGCGATGTAAGCAGTGGCGTAGCCAGCCTGACGATTTAGTCATGCTATGTAAATTTTATGTGATTATCATTATTCATTTCTTTAGAAATTCATTGTTTTCACAGTCAATGGACACCAAAATATTAGCATAGCATGACTAAATTGTCAGGCTGGCTACGCCACTGGATGTAAGATTGCTCTCTCGACAAAAGTGCTTAAGTGAGGATCGAAGTGTCGCAACAATTCATCCTTTAAAGTTTATCAATACCTTTGCAGGGCTGTCTTTCAGAGCTCGAAGACTTCGTCCAGAAACATTTAATGGTTATCGGAGCCACTGGTGTTGCTATATCTTGTATCCAGGTTTGATAATTTATAGTTAATAATAGTTCATTTTCAGAGAGAAACAAAAATCAGATTAATAATTGATTTTAGCATGCCATGCACAAATATTCCTAAATAATATCGATTACCACTAAAATAACATAGATCGATATTTCATTGTTATATCTTGCAACCTAACGGCTTCATTTCTTTCTTTTAGTTACTTGGAATGATGTTCTCTTGTGCCTTGTTTTGTTCTAATGATATTTAGATGATTCTGCACGAAGATAATTGAAGTATTGAAGATTTCTGCTTTATTCAAATCAAATTGTTCCAATGTAATAGTAACATCTGTGGAAATTTTCTATATATTTAATATACAATTTCACGTTTTCGCGACTTTCCCAGATTATACAGGGTGTATCAAAAAAAACGCAACCACTTAATATTCTAAAATTCATATTGTTCATAAGCTCAATAGATTTTATGCCCCTGGGATTTTAAAATGGCTTCTAATCGTACAGTTCAACTGCTAATGGTCAAATCAGCTAAACTAATAATGGTGCAGCTAACAACTGAACAACGAGTTTTTATTGCCGTGCATGATAACTTGAATGCTAACTGTCTACCTTGTAAAATAAATTGTAAATAAAATTTTACTCGTTAAATACTTTCAATTCAGCTCGTTGGTTTACGCACCCGACTTTGTTTACCGACGATTGTGCCGCTAGAATATGATTACAAGCTTTCTCGCATTCCAGGGGCCAAACGTCTTTTGTGTTGTAGAACAAAGAGGATATTCATGAATATTAAGTGGTTGCGTTTTTTTTGATACACCCTGTATTGCAAAACATTAGATATGCGGTAGATTCAGACATTTGACTAATTTGTTTTATTGAATAAAGTTTTAATCGTCGAAGTATTAAGCACAAAATAATCGCTTCGGAAGGGGGAAATCACTGAACGACTTATAAACGTTTTCCAACTAGCTTAGTTTCAATTTAATTGCATGCAAAGGTTCTATTTTGAAATTTATGATGTGATGACAACCGTCTGAAAGCTGCATTGCAAAATTTGATCTTCAAAAAACATCTCTGCATGATGTTGAGACTACATAATTCTGAAGGCATTAATTTCAACTGCATGACGGAATGATTCAACATTGGACGATTGCTTCCTTACGACATTAGATAAGAAAGAAAAGTCCATTGTCCTGAACATTTAGGTATACATAAGCAAAATCATTTATACATGCATATGAGGAAACATTTTGCTAAACGTTTGCAAATCCAGTAGACGTTTGCCAGCTACAGTATCTTTTATTTATTTGAAAAGAACGAATGGGTAAAATAAGAATACATTTTTGTCAGTTTAACTGCACTGAATTGCTCATAATTAAATAAACTTCTTAATTATTGCATTCCTTAAATTGTAACCGACCACTGGCTCTGCTGATGCAGGTAAAATTGTATACGAGGCTGAAATATTGCAACGAGTCATGCATGTCATATAAAATTATACAGTAAAGTAAAACGTACTGTACATTCTCTATGCTATTTTCAATATAAAATAAATTTGACGACTGAAGAGCTTAAAAGAGAGAGGTTCAGTTAAAAAAGTTCATATATAATTGAAAATTAGTTAAGAAAGAAAGAAAGTTAGAATGTGGAGCTAAGACGTCTCATGTGATGTTCGCGTTAAGCCTGTCAGATCACACACATTACGCATAGGTTATGGTAGACGTCGCATTTCGGTCGCGTCGAATGCAAACAATACTGTAGATGATGAGATAAACCTAGGCCTCTCATTAAGCCTCATTACCAAAATGCCGACGTTTAACCTAAGCAATAAGCATTAGAGTTGAATTATCGTAAAAGATAACACACAAGTGTAGTTTACGGGTACGTAAAAATTGCATGTGCATATGCATAAAAAGTGAAGGTAAAAGCGATACGTAATGGCTTACCTCGAGTAAGATCTGAATGCTGAAAGCGTGCTTAGCACATCAGACGACAGTGTTGCATTGGTTTTTGAAATCCATGTACGGTGTGTGGTCTGCCAGCTTGCGAAAAAAAGACTGAACGGCTGTATTACGGCCAGTTAGAGGCCAAAACCGAAGCTAATTGGTTTTGCAGCTTCTTCCTCAACAACACGAGCGATGCAATTTGTGATGTGATGTGAAGCCGGGGATGTCAGTTTTGCCATTTTGCAAGGACATCATATGAAATATAGGCTTGTAGCGCGTCACGCTTGGTCAGATTCAGCTAAACGCTGTACTGGCATACACGATAGATTTTTGGACGGCAACAAACTTTATATTTTGACGATGACCAACAGCCAAAATTCAGGACCAATTTTCATGGTTCGCTTATTTTACGGGTGTAAGAGGCGACGTACCGTAATTCTCGGGGCGATAATATTGAGCTATAGTTTCTGCTTTGATTTAGCATCTGGCAGAGTAGCAGACGAGCTTCCGTCTACTATAGAAACTATAGCTGAGCTGATATATTGGATTGGTTGTTTTTCCTGACTTGGATACTCAACTATAGCTAGTCTCCCAATTCGCCATCTTTCTTGTCGACTTGAGGCTGATTTCTATCCGAATTTAACAATACCTGTATTGTGCAGCATCAATACGTGGCTTTTTGCGTTCCTATGTGATGACAGAATTAACCGCCCAAGAATCTCGTTTGGCAGCATATGTACGTATAGTTGCTTGAATATTACATTATAAGGATGGTTGCCCGAGAAGTCGAGACATTATTGTTGAGAGAAGTCAGAACTGTTGTATGTCATCAAAGACGACATCATCAGTCTTGTCCCATGTAGTGTCTGTGCTGGCCTCAGCCATCATTGCAGCAGAGAATTTCACATGCAGGCGTGTGACGTGTGACCTGGAAAACGTTTCGGCCTGGTTTCGGTTACAAGTGATCTGCACGTGAAGTGGAAACATCGCAAAGTTTCCGGCAAAAGAGAATTATCGCTGCACTTGGAATTCTGTCGCCGTTAAATCTTATAACATTGGTTGATAAAAGTCAACATATTGAGAAATACAAATTCTGAAATTCATTAAAAGTTAGATAAACGCAATATGATGCCAGCGCTCATTCTAAAATATTCAGGGGATTTACTCCCCCCCCTGAGTTTTATGCACCCCAACTGAGGATATTTTTAAGTAATGCAAAAACTCAGAAACTCCAGGGATGCAAATGCTGTTTTCCATACACATTTCGATGCAAATGCTTATGCTGACTGTGTTCGGAGAACATTCATTGCATTACATATTGTTTTTTATTAAAACTGAAAAGACAAACGGGCATGATTTGTTAGTGCCTTCTCTCAGATGATTTAAGCAACTGAAGCTTGTACTTTTTATATAAGGGTCGAATGAAATATTATCAAAAGATTTTCAATTACTGAAGGGAGGAGGCTTACCATTATTGAGAATGATAGTTTGAAATATCTACATATCCTTCATAAGACCGACGCCTCCCCCCCCGAAACACTTGAATTGTCATGACGACTACAGCGATAATTTTCCCGACAACATTGTAACAGGGGGGGGGGGATACGACTGTACATGCAAAAAAATTGATAGATCTAAAGTTCGGCCATTATAAATAGCGTCCGCGTGTTTTTGGCCAGGATTGTAGTTATACGCCATTGCTTCTAGTGTTCCAATGGAAACCGGAAAACGACACAAGGACCTTGGTTAAGAATTTATTCTATATGGAACTGAAAAACTGATTACTATAAAACCTTAAATTACAAATATCAGATTACCTCTAGCAATACGTTAAAGCTTAAAAAACAACAGGTTATGATATATGAGCGTGTTGTTTGTACAAAGTATATGTTGCTTGTGTAACAAAGTATTTCTTAGTGATTAACTAATGTCTGTATAGAACTATGTCAAAACAAAACTATGTAAAAACTTATGACTAGATATGACTAGGCCATATCTCCTCCACTCTTGATTTGGCAGATCATCCATAATGACATTACCATGCCAAGGATCTAAAAAGACAAATGTTCAATGAACAAATTCATTTCCGTTTGCATACCGACGGTCTTATCACGGTGAATTATTTAAAGATGTATACAAACCTGGATAACAGCAAAGGCAATACCAACACCAATCACAATAGTGAGATTGTCTTCCAGGTCTGTCTTGATTTTGTCATAACAACCCTAAAAATTTGACAAAATTGAAATACTGGTTTGCGAAAACTAGACTTCGGCATTGAAAAAAGCAAGATTGCAAGTTTTTTGCTATAAATTAATTATACCGGCTAGACTTTCTAATAATTTGTCAGAAAATGCCGGTAGGATACGTACGTCGTTTTTGTAGGACTCATTTGTACATGGAGCCTTATAACTCCCGGTGTAGTCGCTTCCACCGTCAATTCCGCAACAATCATACTAAAAAACAAGTAAAAATATCAGTTTACTTGTTAGACTGGAAACACTTGCCAATAGGTGCATGTAATCCCTTCAAATTCTCTCCAGGCAAAATTTGAAGCGGAAGATCTTTAACAAATGCTGAAACTCTACAATATGTAACTGCATGATTCAAGTAATAATATAATGATTAAATTTATAGTATTATCAAGTGTGTTTAATTCACCCGGGAAAATGCGTGCAAATAACAATAGTCAAACTTGTGCATTTTTAAAACACGTTACGAAGCTGTTAAATTTATTTGCGCAAGCGCAATGTTGTTTTTGTAAATAAGAGGGAAAGTACAAGAGACACTATCTTGATGACGGTATGATAAATCGTCCAATCATCGACTATAATATTATATAATGTAGCCATTAGCTACAAGTATTTTCATTGGTCAATATAAAGCAGGAACATAGTTCTGTAAAAACCCGGACATGCAGCGGGTTCAGCATACAGATGATTCAATTAACTTCTTTACTGCATGCTTGAAAATAATTAAGTTATCTGCACGCGTAAAAATCCTCATGTTGATGCAAGTTGTTAAAAACAGGAGAAAACAATGTTGTGTTGCACCCTGCATGTGAACAGTATTGTTAACAATGTTGTTGAAGCTTGTTGAATCATCAATGTTGTCAGCCACAACTTGTTACAACAACATTGCATCGTGATTGCAACAACATTGATGATTCAACAAGCTTCAACAACATTGTTAACAATACTCTTCCCAGGGTGCAGCACAGCACTGTTCACCTCTGATGCGACAACCTGATCAATTTTTGGCCATGTAGGCTGAACCCGCTGTCCTTTTTAACAGCGGCTGTGCGCGAAAAATGTAATTCTAGGATGAAAGACCATCTGCTTGAAGTACTAAAATGCATTTTATTCCTTTAATCTGGAGTTTATCGTCACAATTTTCATAACTGGTTCCTAAAACTAAAGAAATGTGCCCCGAAATTATATGCATGTGCGCGCGTTTTAACAATTTCAAATTTTCTAACCTTGTCCTCGAACTCACTCCACTTCTTCCTAAGATCTTTATCACCCTGGACGTTTTTAAACGTTCCGTTCAAACAACTCTTTAGCTCATCCTCGACCTGAAAAATTATCAATAATATCCATCTATTTTCAATAAAAATCTGATAAATTTAGCCATATAGCATCAATTAGTTTTTGCTATGGCAAAGAATTCCGACCAACCAGCCTTAAGATGTGGCTATCATGTCTCTGCAATAATATCTGCGATTATCGTTAGTGCCTTATCAAACGACGCTTACCTTATTTTTCTCAACCGCAGCATAAATACCAGCAGCAAGTTCCATGAGGAAAATTATCAAAAGGAACACGAAAAACTATTTGAAAAGAAAATAGCTATATACTTCCTCACATATTGTTTTAGGTTATTTATACAAATTTTCATATTTATAATTCTTATATATTACAGTGAAAAACAAAATGATTTTGGTGACAAAGTAATGACGATCCTAGTTCCTCATGCATAACAGAAGAGTTACTTGGGTCAGAGAAAACATTTATATAATTCTTCCAGCCTGCGCAACAATCAACTTGCACTAGCACTTTTATTTCATAAAATAGACGGCAAAAGGATTGTTCACCAGATTGCTCATCATCTCTTTCCGAGTACTCTGACCCTAGGTAGCCCAAAGGTATTTGTGTTTTAATCTAAAGCGTCCAATCCAGTTTAATATCGCGGTCTGTGACGTAAACACCAATTGCTATATTTGTATAATATAGCAATTGGTGTTTATATTACAGACCGCGATGTTAAACTGGATGGACGCTTTAGATTAAAACACAAATACCTTTGGGCTACCTAGGGTCTGACAATTAGAATCAATGCATGCAGTTTCATTCATCTGAAGCTATTTTTTTCTGCGCTTTAGACTAATTTCTTATCTTAGCGATAAAAAGGAAATTTTCTGAAAGAGCTTACTAAAATTAGTAAAAGTGCCAGGTTTGGCTGCGAATTGTTGTAAATTTGCATTTGCATTAATTCAAGTACGCTCTTTCTAGCTGTGCATGGTGATTTATTTTCTTATTATTACTTCGATCAAGAATAAATCTAAAGCGCAAGTCGTCCATTGGATAGATATTTTAAATTTGCCTCAAAATATAAAAAATTTCATCGTCTTTTAACGTTATTACGCCGGGCATAATGTGGGCATTCAGAAGCATGTTAAAACAGCATAAAAACCTACAATTCCTAGTAAGCAAGTGCTTTGTTTCCAAGCTCCGTAGCAACCAAAGAATGCAATCACAAGGATTATCACACCAGCAGCGAGTAGGAGATTGGCTGCAGTTGCCCAGGAATAGTCATCACAAAGATCCAGGTAGTCATCTTTCTCTACCTTTAGATATGCACCAGCTCCCACGAGACCTGCACCAGTAATCTATATATTTTACGAAAAACAGGAGATAAAAAAACACCGCGATAAACTATAGCAATCCCAGTATAAGGTAGTTATCCCTAGGGCCTAGGCACATGCAAAATATGTATAGTAGAAAATAGTAATTATCGTCGATCGTTCGATGTGCAGGTTTTAATGCAGAGTAAATTAAAGCACTTCCATACAGTCCTATATAGCTACTTACAAAAAAGATAACATTAAAGAAGAACACCAAGTATCTTATGCACGTATAACCACACATCTTTTCAAATACACCTGTGAAGAAGAACAGAAAAAACAGGCTTGTGTTAAATAGCTTTTCTATCTTTTATATTTCGTTACACTCGGATAGCTTTGCATGAGAAAGTTGTCGGCGCAGAATTGAGAAAACTGTCCTAAAATTTATGTTTATTGTCCAGAAATCACAAACATGATATATTCCAGTTTCATCAAGTTAAATCATGCACTGTACCGCAAGCGATGAGGCAAATACAACTACGAAAGTCATAATATAAAAATAACTATAGATGAAACCATCAAGTGATCCCATATAAAGAAATACCAAATAGTTTCCGTGCAGGATTGCGTGATCCTCAAACAAGAAAGTTTGCTAAATTTTGAAAAGGGAAAAATACACGAGCCTGGTCGAGCAATATGACAAGTGCATGTATGGATCATGCCATTTGCACACGAAAAAAAAAGTTTCATGTGGGGGCAGGGTTCACGTGTTCAAACAAGGAAACCGGACGAATTGAAGCACGGTCCTTATTCTTCGCGCAGGATTGTAAGTTCCTATTGTGTACAGGAAGTCTGGGGTATTGAGATGGGGCTTAGTTGGGAGGGGGCCTTAATTGAGATGGGCGGGGGACTTATTTAGTTATCCATAAAATCTCAGATAATGTTTTGCAAAATGTAAGTTATTACGTTCATAGTACTAGAAATACATGCATGCAGCAACCCCTCGCTATTTCAAACAAAGTACACAATTTCCTGAGTTAACCTGACCTAAACTTATATTATGAAATGCACAAAACTCAAATCAGTCTTATTATATTTTATCGAGTATATTATAGCTAATGTTTCCATCTTTCAATACAAAAATAATCACAAAGCTAGTGTAAACATTGCCCATTCAATTTTGCTGCATTATACTATGCCAGCAATTAAGTAACGGTTTAAAATCGAAGTTTCAAACGATTAAAACAGTACAAAATCTTCACAGACAAAGAAAAAACTTCAAATGTTATTTTATTCTGTAATTGCAGTCGACCGGCGGCTAAAAGTTTTATACTTTATAAATATAGTGTGTATTTTTGATACCAAAATTCAAATTACACTTTCAAAAACACTTTTTAAAGTTAAAGCAAAGGTGTAATAGCCTTTCACAGGTTTATGCGTTTGCATAAAAAGCTGAAAATTTAACAAATAAACGGCATACAAAGCTAAAAAGTATACAAATACGGCTCATTCTTATCGCGAAACAAATACAAAATAAACAAAGTAAACACGTACCCTTTGTCTTCGAAAACATTTATAAGTTTGCAGATTATGAATTATTCCTCTTACACGGCTTTGTCTTGACCGTATCCACGTTCATCTTTGCTAACTGTCATGCTTCATATATCTTGTTTCTTCTCGTTTTACTTTCTTTGCACAAAGTTTATGAAACGCTTTTACAAAAATTTTTACGAAATGACAGTTAATATAAATTGCTGACGTTCTCATTGAAATACAAACTTTCTGTCTTAGCCAATCAGAACGTTCGTTGATTACCAGACGTTACTCGCGCATGCGCATAACTTACAAAACCACCCAACGTCGACCGTCCATGACAAAGAATTTGGACAACTTTGGATTCGCCTATGTTCTACCGGGTTCCGGGTGTAATTCCTAATCTCCGAGCGGAATTAGTACCCTCGCAGGCGCTCCGCGCCCGCTCGGGGATTATACAAAAACAATATGCACATCAACATAACAGCTTTTTTCAAATGTTCAGCAATTTCAACAGTTTGAATAGTTTACGGACCAAACACAAAAATTAAATCAAATAAAGAGACTTGTTTTGAGTATACGAGGGGGAGAGGGATTAATAGAGACGGGGGCCTAAAAATGTTCTCTTCCAAAAGCGGTGTTAATTATTAGAGGGGGCTTATTTGAGAGAGGGGGCTTATTTGAGAGAGGGGCTAAATAGAGACAATAGGGTAAACATAAATATACAAATATATACCACCATTTAAGTGAAATTGTATGGATGAGATACTGAGTGAAATATATGGATGAGATACAATTAATCCAACATGGCCGTCACATCTAAGATCTAATTAAATCATAAATGACAAAAACTCTGCTTGCGACGCCGGCATTACGAACGTGAAACTGAATTTGCTTATTTTGCGCTCAAAATTGATATTGCACACAATATTTGACTTGTTGTATGAACTTTCCTTTCTTCAGAGCAGATCGCCGGAGAATGGGCCTCAAATAAATGCCACTTCGGCACTTGTCAACTAAACCAAGTCATTATGTAAGAAAACTGAGCACTTCGTCATTCAACAAGGCACAAAGTTGGCAATTTTGAATTCTCCATATAAATTCATTGCATGCTTGAACGGCTGAATGCATGCATTTTAAATTATAGACCTCGTTTATACTCATAGTGATTTCACAATCACAGATTTCATATAATTTACATTGATTAAACTATGGGCTGGACTGGACTTGTAAAACCACAGGTAAAACATGGACTTGTAAAACCACACTGTGGTAAAACATGGACACAAATCTTAGAATTTGTTGGTTTGAGCTCATTAAACACAACATGCACACAACAACACAAAGGGTCTCATATTTACCGTATATTCGACTGACGCAGTTACGCTCGACAGATTTTGACTTTTGAAAGCGGTTTTGCTTTGACGCCGGTTTTAATTGTGGTTTGTGATTCAGGGCCGTAGCTGACTTGTTTACGAACAGCGGGACAATCGCTTTCAAAAGAAAGCAGTGAGGCGAATATATGAATACACGAAATACCCTGCCACAAATTAGGCTCTTAGTGAAGGCCTTGCTTTTTTTTAAAACAATCATTATAATTGATAGCTTGAAAACGAATATTAGCTGACGTTAGGACTTCTGTAAATAAGTCGTCTTAGTTCTTTCGAAAGTAACACATACTTACAGTCTACTGAGATTAAGAGCACAAAAGTGGAATGCACACTTTCAAAGCTAAAAGCAGACCACTTTTTCCTTCCTTTTTCTACTCAAAATCATTTTTTTAGGCATTACTGGCATAGTATTGAGCATTCTGCATATATGATCCATGGTTGTTGAATACATTGCAATCATTGTTCTTTATAAAAACAGTTGTATATATTGGAAGTTGTTAAAATGGTAGCTTGGGAAGGCATGACCTAGGGTACCTGGGTGCACTATAAATTGAATACCATAACGCTCTCAATCATTTTAACTTGGCTGTTCATTCCCGGTTGGTTCTAGTTGGATTATTAAATTTATCTAGAGCCAACCAATGAGCAACTTTGTTTGTGAACAAGTTCAAATTTTTTGTGGTTACATTTGCAGTTGATTGTAAACTTTGAAACAAATATTAGTATCCTGTTTTGCTTAGGGGTGTTTTTTTACCAAGTGGAAAGGAAAGAATTTCACCTTGTAAATCAGTATTTAAAATACTTATACCTGGGATTAATGATCCAAATGCATCCTAAATATGTTTTTCGATCTTATAGAAATCTTAGAGACATAGTATAAAGGCATCTTTTTAACAGTGGAGATGCTTTAGTAATTGGTAACCAAGCAGCAAAATTATCTTAATGAAAAGTCTAGAAAGAATAATTAATAAGCAAAGTATCATGCATGACACAAAAAAGTTCCGGAACCTACAAAAGGTTAGGGCTTTAATTTTTTTCTTTTGGTGCCCCTTTTTTCCTAGGTTGAAATACAAAATGTTTTAACTTGATATGTTATTTGTAATATTTAGTAATTCATGATATTAAATCATATATTATTAATGTTGCCTAGACACTGCATAGTTATGAATAGCAAATGAAAGGTGGCTTTATGCTCACACATGTCATGTAATGCATGTATGGAAGTCTGTTGACATTAATTTACAATTTAAGTGTATACGGCTGTTTAGGCTACAATCTAAGGCTTGTCCGCGTATATTATGCCTAGGTTAATTAATAACATTATTACACACATTTCTAAGCGACATATATGGTCCACAACATACTATGGAGAATGTCTGACTAGAATCGAACGATCCAGGTCAATACCTATTATAGACATTACAACAGAATGTGAAAAAACCTGAGTCATGCTCTGTCCATTAAAATATTCACAACGGTTAAACACAACATTTGAACTTACTATACTTTCATTCCCGCGGTTATATTGAATGGCGCGAGCTTTTCGAATTCAGAATTCCTTACATATTTATAATATGCTATGTTGCTATGGAATAAACGAAAATATCACAATATATATCAAAATACTATGGTGATAAGTGAACATAACACCTATTGATTGCAAGATCGGGCAGAGAGAACAGCTCTGCTCTGTCCGCTCATGTCTCGATGTTCTTTTAATTCCGAAAGTAAATGAAAAGTTGTACAATAAAGAACGAAATGAACGTTTGCACGGACATGTAAATGAGTACATAATATAGCAGTAATTTACTCACAGAACGAATACGTTTCGCTATTCTCTTTTATTTTATGAGAAATCAAGCGGCAATTTTTAATTTTTGGATATTGCACAGCAGTCAATAAATTTAATAAATTTGCTACTGACTTGAAACTATGTCGACTTATTTATCAGGTGATTTTCATCTGACTATAAAAACAGGTTATTTCTTCGAGTTTGCTGGTGTTTTGATCAGAACACTGACTTTAGATCTTATCAAAATGTTAATATATAAATGTTTCTGTAATATTATACCGTGCTTGTGCTTGTGCTTCGCTGCAAAGTGTCGCAATTTTGTACACAATAGTTTTCTGAGTAACCGCTTTTTATTGATGTATCTTGTAGAACACTTGAACTTCCCGTTTGAGACGAGTTCAGTCTTCAATTCATGCACAAGCAGCAATTTGCAGGAAAAGATAATTATCTCGTTGCAAATCGAAAGTTAAAATACATGTTTACAATACACGCATTGCCACAATAGTAAAAGTATCGCTTGTATACTACGAGAACAGGAGGAAAAGCTAAGCGAAGGGATAATGTTAAACATATAAAAATCATTTAACTTACGCTAGACGAATTTCTCCTGATCTTTTGTCCACAGTTGCGTATGAATTGTTGACAACGCCTCAGACTTGGGAGTGTTATATATATACGATGAACAGTTGGAAACACAATATCAATTTACGGGGGCGAAAAAATATAAGTAGCAGGGGGGGGAGAAATACTGTGATCTCATTGTAACAAGAACAACCACCGGAATTTCGAATTAGTTTCCCCATGATTCTTGAATTTTTGTCCCTTTGTTGTTTTTTCAAGATATTTTAAAACACTTTTACCGAATAAAGTGAAAATGATGAATATAAATATATTACGTTCGGAATCTTCTATTCAAAATACTTGCTTGATAAAAATTTCGAATCTGCGAGAAGTAAGACACGCCCAAAATTTGGAATTTTTCCCATCAATTATTTTTAGGGGAAAAAACCAAACACTTGTAAGGTACTTTATATTCAAAATTCGGCAGCATTCACTGACTAATATGGTAAAATCTACACTTGCCGAGCGCTGTATATTAGTAACAATGAATTTCAATATAACTACTTTACTGAATGTTTTTGATTTATTTGTGAAACATTCTTGTATGCCAGGAAGGTTATGAAAGCGCTCTAATTTATAAATTTTATATTCAGGTTAGGCAATATTAGGCAATTGACAGGTCATGCACAACAAATTCCGACCGTGTTGAACTGAAACGGCGAGCCGGTCTACTGTTGAACAGTGCTTAGCCTTAGATTACCTTCGGTTGAAAGAAATGCATCATGCCATTAGACTCCGAGAGGACATTATCGTGAGAAAGTTACAAACAGATTATATTCACTTCACTAGTTCAAAATTTAGAAACTGAAACACAGAACAGAAACTTTAGACGAAGGCAATGAATTGGCAACTGCATGCGGATGTAGACGCAGAAACAACGAGCCTATTGCCCCGTCCACACGTATCCGGATATTTTTAAGAACGGAGGTTTTTTTATCCGTTTTGGCCTTGCGTCCGGAGTTTCGATGACGTTTATAATCGGATCCAGTCTATAACGGGCTATGCCATTAACGGCAGGTGTTTCGCGTCTCTTCGAGATGATGAACTAAATTGCTTGGCTGTTTTACTTTGGTCTATTTCATAATTTTAAGTCTAATAGCATGCATTTAGCTTCATGTTACTATATGCTAAACCTGCATGAGAGTTTTAAAAAAGCGAATGAATAATATGATGTGGATGCTTCCCATCTCACCAACTAGACCACGAAGATTTGGTCATTGTCATTTATAGTCATTTTAATTTAAGAAAGAGCGAGCATAAAGCGAACCCAAAGCAAATACGTGGAATTGTTTTTAAATTCCGCCAAATTAACATAGTTGTTATGTAGGCGGCATAAATTAGTGGCATTCAAGCCCTGCGATCATTTTGGAGGCGCTCGTATTACTTGGAAATGCGCATGCTCTATGCATGTAACATTCCTAACTTTTTAGTATTTTCAATCTCCTTAGCATTTTAAGTATTTTTTCAATTCAAACTATTTGAATAATTTTAGTAAATATAACGAAATCCTACATGCACCACAAATTTTCTTGCCACGAAAGAACCCTCAAGAGAATTTTCATATACACGTTTATACAAATGCGAAATCTTGCATAATTATATATATCAAACAATATTGTACATGATCAAGTGAGAAATGCAGTTAAATTCAAATATTATACACACCGTGAGTAAACAGACCTATTGACCAGCGGGACGCAATGGCGCGAATTAAATCAATCAAAAGCCGACTGAGCTGAGCTCAATACTGGGTCGACATCGCTGTGAATTCATCAAGACGACCAGATCCCAGCCCATGTGTGCAAATTTCGTATCTGATTTGCCATCTGCACATAATGTATATCACTGCAATAGTAAAACCACACACTTCGGTTTATAAAATATTCATAACAAAATACCTTTCAATCGCCGCTTATATTAACTAATAACTATAACTGAAATATTTGCATGAGGTCATTTTTACCAAATTAAACTTATTAAAATTATACTTTGAAAAGAATACCAATAATATACACATAATACCAATAAGAAACACTTATTTTGGCATTAAAGAAACTTTTGAAAGCCTGTTCGAAAATATAAATATTTACAATCAATAAATTCGATGTAAACCAAATATTGGACAAAACCCAAAGACAGCTACAAAACCTAAACACTATAAAATATAAAAGATTTTTAACGTGTAAACTAAAAGTATAACTGACAGAACGATGATGAAATCACCATGTTTCTTTCATGGAAGTTTTGATTCATTTGCACCGCGGAATGGGGCCCAACAGAATTATTTCTGTTTCATGTATGAACGATCAAAAATGGCAGGTTTCAAGCGGTACCTTGTGAACAATTACGTCATTTGAGACAAATGATAAGTCAGATGTTCTCTACGACCGTTACGACTCAGGGCTGCTTTCCACTGGCGCGATTTTCTTACGCACGGAAATTTTCAAGGGCTTCAAAATTTTTATTATTTAAAACATATGGACTAAGATATGCATAAGTTTTTTCGATTTGTTCGGCCAGATTTTTCAAAGATGACATATATAAGAATTTAGACACAGACCGACTACCCCCTAATTACTTTTTGG
This sequence comes from Dendronephthya gigantea, assembly GCF_004324835.1. Classification (NCBI taxonomy): domain Eukaryota; kingdom Metazoa; phylum Cnidaria; class Anthozoa; order Malacalcyonacea; family Nephtheidae; genus Dendronephthya; species Dendronephthya gigantea. The sequence goes on from NW_021163087.1 coordinate 987,657, forward strand.
CCCCCTAATTGAGGCTTCGAGCAGGCTATGCGGGTACGTGCGTATGAGAAAGCGTGAAAGTGGAAAGCAGGCCTTGCCCGAATTTAGGAACAGCCTGCCATGCAGGCTAGCCTTACCAAGGTAGCGTTCAGTGGTACTTTTAATTCCGAAAAAATTACTTTTTACTTGAATTCTCCGTGCTTGACTTGGAACTAAAGTACTCTCTTAGCGGAGCTAAAAGATGTCTTATCACTGGAACACTCCACGATTTTCCTAAAAGTTTCTGTCGCTGATTCTTTCCCATATTACCAACATCTGTATAATGAGCAGGGAAACCAAACAATCTGTTGAGAAATTGAGATTGCTTCATTGATATAGCCACAGGTGAGTAGTCACAACAGCTAGTGCGTATGTGTGAATAATTATAATACTGCGGTCAAAGGACAATCAGGAGCGTTAGTGCATGTTCTCACAAGACCAAGAGCTCCACTAGTCAGAATAAACATAAATTAATTATAGTAGTATCGTGACTTGTACCTTTCCATTTCAGTACACCATAATAAATCCTCAGTGACGTCACTATCGAATACTTCCACAGGTAAAATACCTTCTTTAGTTTGTTTGATGGAGTTCGCTTTTGTTGTCACTGTCTGGATTTTCGTAAACTAATATAAAGTTTAAATTTATTTACTTATTAAACGTAATAACTTCACTGGAACTACGCTATTTTACGACTAGAATATAATTCGAAAAAACTATATTTGCATAATTTACGATTTATGTATACATACATATATACATATAGTGTATTTATATGGTCGCGAATATCAATTTTAAAAGTTCATTACTGCTATTTTTCGTGTCCATCCAAAGGGCAAATACTTACACGAGCTTTGCGTCCACAATGTGGCTCCAAACAAGACTGTAATGATAGTTTATCACCAGCCACAGGAATGGTTGGTCTAAAAGTTACAGAAATAATTCGGTTTTATAATAAACATACTTGCAGGGGGGTGAGTCCGGGATTTACGCACCGAGAGAGGCTGGAAGTTTCCCGAACTTATACCGAGCGTACCGAGGTGAGCTCGGGAAGCTTCCAGTATTCTGACAATGGAACTGACCTGTTCATTCCGGGAAGATTTCCCCAGAAATATCGGGCTCTACGGGCTGGTGAGATGTCTTTTGCATCAACGACCACAGGGTTACACTGAACACAAAAAATCAAAGTTAAAATACACTTAAGGTGGCTCGATACAGTTTCTCGAATTTTTTTTTGGCTCATTTTAAACAGGGATATTATAAAGCACCTAAATATTTCACTATAAGGCTAAAAGTTAATATACTTTGCAGGAAACATATATAGAACGGAAAAATTCTCAGAACCTTTGCCGGGCACCCGTTACCATGGAAACAGAGACGTTTCAAAATGGCCGCCAAACAAGGTTTTATCGTATTTATATCACAAACGAGCTCGGTGACCCCCATTTTTTTTTCATTAAACGTTTACGCTAAAGATTATTAGTCTATGAAAAAGTTTTAAAAAAATTCTAACATGGGGGAATTTTTTTATTAACCAAAAATAACGTTTTTGTATATAGAAAAAACTCCCCATGTTAGAATTTTTTTAAAACTTTTTTATAAATAAAGCATTTATGGCGTAAACGTTTAATGAAAAAAAAATTGGGGGTCACCGAACTCGTTTGTGATATAAACACGATTAAACCATGTTTGGTGGCTATTTTGAAACGTCTTTGTTGCCATGGTAACGGGTGCCAGGCAAAAGTTCTGAGAATATTTCCGCTCTAGATATGTTTCCTGCAAAGTATATTAACTTTTAGCCTTATAGTGAAATATTTAGGGGCTTAATATCCTTGTTTAAAAAGTGCATCTAAAAATTTCGAAAAATTGTATCGAGCCACCTTAAACGTAATTTTTATAACTAAAAATACAATATGCAGTCTCTAATTAGTCTGAAACAATTGTTTTACACGAGAAAAAATAACACAAGAACAATTCGTTTCGGAATACGAGAAAGCAGTGGAGTACCAAAATATAAGGCGTAGAGAGAAATAAACACCTTATTTAAGCAACATCGTTGTTATATTGACAAGTATAGACGTAAGTTGATTATAACAGTCACCTTACGTATACGTATTCTCAGAGGATTGAACTCTATTATATTAATGATGAATCTTAAAAGTATTTGACCACTTCGCGTACCTGAAGAAATCTTGAAATAGTTCTTTTGTCGACAGCGCGCATGCTCACAACATTTTCAAACAACCAGAAGAAAGGTCTAGAGTCACCAGGATGGGGCTTTGCATACATCAACAGACGAAAGAATTCAAAAAACAAGCGACCACTTCCTTCTGCCGGGAATTAAAATATAAATCATGGTAATTAATACGGTCGGTCGACTTTTTTGCATGGAAGTAAGTTTTGAAAGGATAACTGGGACTTACCAAAAATTCCTTGACGGGCTGGGTTTGCAATAGATAGATCATTACATGGACTTGCTCCTATGACTAAATCAAATGGGCCCCACATTTCGATCTGAAACAAAAATAATAATAAACAAAATAAACAAAATATCCTGATGTGACAAAATGTTGCAGCATTTTTGAAAAGATGCTTCAATTTCATAAAAAAAAACCATGGCACTTCTAGGCATTGCAAATATTTTTCGTGCATGTCCAAAGTGGTGGCCACGCAGCAATAAAAGTGAATTGATGGAATTGCACAGGATTTCTTTCTTTTTTAACAGCACCTGATCTGCAGTGATTAGCTCAACATCACCAATAAACTTTACAATATCATCTTCACCATGTTGAACTTTCACAACCTGCAAGACAAAATCAATCAACTATCATTAATTATCGACAGACTCTTTCAACTTTTAAATGGCATCACTTCATAGAATGATAGGAAAACTGCATGGCACGACTATGAAACCAACGTATACATAATTGCACTAAGAAAAAGCTGATGTATACGATTTTTGTCCTTCTTGTATTGAAGCCAGTGGCGTAATGGACATAAGGTAGGGTTAGGACAAGAACTAAGGGGCCCCGACCGTTGGGGGCCCCTGAGGTCCCCCATTGATTGCCGTCTATCGCCACGATTCTTAAAAAAAACGGCGTGTCTGTGTATCGCATAAAAAAGTCAGGTTAAAACTGAACAAATTGTTATGCCAAAGATAGGCCTAGGGTATGAGGTTGATTACAAAGGAAAATGCAGCAGTAATGATGGTAGATTAAATAATAAAGTATCCATCGACCATGGCTGAATTCTCTATTCTATTATCCATGTTCTATTACTTCTATAACTAATGAAGTAATACACTAATGTAAATTTACAAGCTTCAGCTCTCAAATTATTTTTAAAGTGAAAACATGACAAACAGCTATAGGGCCCCCACACCAAATATACCTAAGGGCCTTGAAGCTCTATTAATTTATAACTATTTACAAAATTTAAAAGGCTGACTTACTCGTGTTGCATTCTCGTCAATCTCGGCAGCAAAATACACGTGAACATCTAGTCCCAATTCCTTCAGCGCTAGCAAACCTAGAAATGAGCACGGAATATCAACTAACCTCCACGAAAGTCCGTTAAGCTAAGCAGGAATGAGGTATTTAGCTACACTTGCATGGTGAGTTCAATATAGCCAAGAGTGATTAGCAGTACTTCAATAAAAAATAATATTAAGTGAATTGATCGGATAAAAAATACGACGTAGAAGCACGCCACGCCATTTTTACATTGTCTATACTGCAGACAAAACAACCCATTACTAAAATGAATCAATTGGCATGATATAATCTGGAATGTTGTTACCACCAGTTCATACATTATAAAGTTATGTAGCAATGGCGCTGATAATATCTAGAGCGCGTGATCTGAAATCGCATCCTTCGGGATCTAGATGAATTGAGCTATTGAGCCAACTGATTGGTATTCAATTCTATCCGATTTGGTGCACGTAACATTTTCATAAACTTCAAAACAATCCTTGGAGAAAAAATATGGCGGTACTCACCTGTTGCAATACCATCAAACAATGATAAAACACGAAGTTTTTGACGTTTTTCGGGTGGAATCGGAGCACAGATTCTTGGAATGGACTGAAGAAAAAAAATCACAATTAACAGTTTATCCCTACTGGACCCTGAAACGCAGTTTATCCCCAAAGAAGACAAACTGACGTTTGCACAAATCGTAGTTTATCTTTACTGCACAATAAAATTTACTTCACTCCAATCTACTGCTTACACCCAGCTAATGTAAAATCGTGGTGTCATTAGGCGTCCGGCAACAAAACTGAGTTATCATTCACCATGCAGGAGTAATTTGTTCGCGTTCAATCAACTAAAAGTATAATTATTGTAAATTACTCAGCATTTCTAAGTGCCGAAGCTATAATACGAAATAAAGGAAATGATAATCCAGTAAAATCGCTTCTGTTTGGATGATTTTGGTCCTCAGATCGACTGATGAATATTTTACCGCTAAAACTACTATTATTACTATTATACAGCACACTTCTGCAATGCACTTTATAGAGCGTCCTATTGACTAAATCTTCTCAACTACTCACATATTCTTGTTCTTTATCCGATGCAAAAAGTTCTCTCAGTTGTTCTTGCCAATCCTCTCTCTTCTGAAGAAGTCCTATTTTGTTATCTAAACACATGATACAACACCACTTCTCTGACGACGAAATCTAAACAAAAAGAAACATTTTCGTTCCTAGTTCTACGAATTTGTCATGTTGATCGTAAAAAAGAACTTTGCTTCTTACATCAAATATTTTTCTGATAACGTTTTAATTATTTTACGATGACTGAGGTAGATCAATGAGATCATTACAATTATTTTACGATGACCGAGGCAGATCATTACTTTCATACATTTGTAACGATGCACAGATCATTACTTTTCATTTGGCAATCAACATGCAAACAAACCTTATCTACGGTACCAGCTCCGCACATCAATTCCAAACAAACAGCACAATATGACCTAATATTAGGAAACGTTTGTCATTTTTTCCCCTTTTTTGTCCAAATGGTACTGACAGGAATATAACTACATGTATCGTCGTTTAACGAAAATCTATCTATATATATTGCTTTTAATATTAAAATTATTATGTACATGCATGTATATGAGAAAATAACTTGATTTATAACAGAACATACCGGAAACATCCCGTAGATTCACACATGAACACCTCTTTACCATCTCCACATATTGTACAATACATCTAGACAAGAATAATGTGAACAAGGTTGGGTTTTTATAATCGAGAAATTTATAACATAAAGTACGCTTTCAACGGCTTTACACCAGACTTATACGGGAATGGTTTACTGAGAAATATTACCTGATATCCGTCTTCGTCAAATAAGTAAACACACTCTAGAAAGGTTTCCTATCATTAAACGTACAGTAATAATTAGGTGTGTGTGTGGATAGAATTTAATTTATAATTACACACATGCCGAACGTTATCCATTCATCTGGTTTTCATTACGGGGTATTCTGCCCAAGACCTTAATTGTTCTTTTCTCAGATTTTTCAGACTTCTTCATACCTTGCACTCCTCACAAAGTGAGCCATGAAATAATGGATGACGAACACTGATTTGTATATCTCCACAACCAAGACAAATATCTACAACGCACAATCCAAGTTGATTATAGCAGTCCGTTCTAAGTCACTAAGTTCCGTTTTTCGCATTAACAAAAATATCTGAATTACCTTCAATACTAATTATGCCTGACACAGCTTGGTCAAAAACGGCTGGTTGGAGAGAACAAAAAGTAATTAGTGGTCCATAACAGCCTAGGATGATTCTCAAACTGTTGACAGGATAATTTTCAAATAAAGACAGCATTTAGTAACGACAAATTCTTAGAAAAAAGCTCTCTAGTCTAATAAAAACGAGAGCCTATAATGAGAAAAGTTATCTAATACAAAGAAATTTCTAATAATGATAGTTTTCTAATAGATGAAAGCTCTCTATAATATGTACAGCTTGGTAATACAAACGCCTGAAATACGCCTTTGGTAATACAAATCGCCCCAAAAATTATAATGTATATGTTCGATAAGCTCACTCAAGTGTGGCTCGAGGTCAACCGTCAATAAATAATAATTAGAGCTGAGTTATGATAGTAATCATCTATCCCTAAAATAGAGTATAGCGGAGAATGATATAAAAAAGCAATCTTGATACAACAGTAAAAATTACATTTTACATCTTCTGCCAAAGCAGGGGTTCTAATTGGTTGGCCGAATCTGTCCTTTCCTTCGCGTCGGTTCCAGGCCCCCTCAAGATCCACCATGTTGGGATAGACTGACAACTCTTGCATATCTTTTGAAGAAGGAATTGTTAAAACATTACTTTCATTAAGAAAAATATAGGCTCATATACACCCCCCCATTATCAGCTTTCCATGAAAATGAGGGAAAATTTATTGAAACTGTATTTCTAAGTTTGCTACAGAAATTCTGGGTTGCAACGTAACTTCGCAACTCGTTACGCATGTGTCTCCTATTGTTACTTGACACAATTTTAACAAAATTTTCCTGACTAACGCGGAAAAAATACAAACTTTGCACAGCCTTTTCAAACACTTCAGGTCCGCAAGGTTTAAAATCATCTAGTCCCCAGTCCAATAGTAATTTCGCTCGGTCATCCTTGTTAGGGTTATTACTGTCTTCTGATTTTAACAAATTGTTACTTCGTGAGGCTGCAACCTGTTATTTATATACGGGTAAATGCAGGCATATTAATTCAATGGCTAAATAAACGGTGCATTGGAATCGAAATGTTTTTCTTTTACCTCTAATGCTGACACAACTGCTTTCTTGTAAACTCCTTTCCATTTTGAAGGTGAAAATTTCGATCGAAAGTGACGAAATAATACAATTTCATTCTTGAGAAGCTTTAGAAAGAAAAGAGAGCTATACAGAGAGCCAAGGCGTTTTAGATTTCTTTCATAAAAAACAGAAATGATGAAAATATCTTTACCTTTGAAAATTTATTGTCTCCATACCATTTAACCCAGACATCATTAATTTGATTATCGGTTTGTGTCAGATTTTTCAGTTCAACAACCATGCCAGGCCACCAATCAAAACCCTTCAACTTTCCCCAAATCAACTGTCCTGGTGGAAACTGCGCCTACAATATTTTATGAATAGCAAAGGTGATTCTATCATTGTTTGTAAATATCGCACTTGTCAGTACAAATTACCTTTAAACTCTCTTTAGTGACGCTCAACTCGTTTTTATTACCATTCATTTCTAACTTTTGTCTTTTAGAATCCATCAAAACGGTTGTATTATTTACACTGTCCAGGTTGTCTGTTCAGTTAGTACAAGAAAAATATATCATTCAAATTCAGCACTTTAATTGCAATTTATTGCGAACTTTTGATATTTTGAGGTATTTTTATATTCAAATACAATAAATACATTCAAAATCATTTTATCAACTCAAGAACGATCACATGGGGCAATCTGGACTATTGGTTACAGAATTGAACCGGGTATTTCAGTCTAGAAAATCATCCCTGATCTTAGTTCACGATCTGTCTCTACGTCAACTAAAATTTAGTCCAGAATGATCGCTTCACTCGTTTAGAAGCTATTACCAGTAAAATCAGAGCACTTTTTTGGGAAATCCATAATTGCATTACGACTACATGAAAACTGAGGTAGTTAAGTACGCTTTGGCAAGTTTTCATCTTTGATCTAATGTGCAATCATTTCACCGCGGCAAAACAGTTTCTTTACAAGGCTCTCTTTATTATCACGATACTATTTTACATAGATTAAAAATAAACGCGCACTGCTACGGCGCTCTTTTTTTCTCTATAACACTAATAAAAAATACAACCTTCGCAAGTGCGCTTCAGGATGCTGTTGGTATCATCCAAGGACGACTCTTTTAATGTTGATTGGTCAAATTCTAACTGTCTTCTAACAGAAGTCTCGCAAAAATTCTAGAAGTATGAAATATGTCTCGAGTTCCCCGAAACAAAGCTGTGGGATAATCAAAATCAGAAATTATTCTGATTGGTCGTTCACGCAGTTGGGACGTTGTAATAAAATAAACCGATTTGGATTATCGGCAGAGCCTTTGTTCCCTCTCCAGGGAAAATCGTAGGCTCGGTGAAAGAGATACACTGGACGCGATTTGCCAACGCGACGCGAATATCACGAATTTTTCAGTTTTTAAAATTTGCTAATTTTGACAATGCTGTGATACTCTTGGTATAATTACTGAATGATAGTACATTTAGACTGGTTTGGTATCTCTCATATCTCTCAAAATTTTCTTTGGGATTTGAATCTATTTGCTTTTGAAAATGAAAAATTCGCGTCGCGTTAGCGAATTGGCTCCAGTGTGTGGGCCCCAGACTGCAAAACAGGTTCAACTGTTCAAATCGTCCTAAGTCTCGTCTACAAATGTTCCTTTTGGTTAATTTCGGCTATTTTCACTTTGTTTCAAGCGTTGTTGTACTGAATGTATTACTTTGAAACACCAGCGCAAACTTATCCACAGTTTAATACTTTCTCCGATAATATATTTTAACTCTCATTCCTTAGTTCCAACCCCCTTTATAATTACACTCAGTAAAACAATCGTTTGCATCACGTGAATATTGTGGATAAAAGGCTCGACTTCGTCTTGGTTTTTATTCAGCTATGTTTAACTCCGTCTTTGGGCGAAATATTTGTTGGTGAATGCGTCAAAACTGCAAAATGGAAGACGTATAACTACTGACCTTTGGCCCTGGTTCTGTAACTGGAGTATCCTTATTGTTTAATGTTGGTGTATTATCGTCCGACTGAACAACACGTCTGGTTTGTTTGGATTTTTTTCCCTTTTCGCCAGGTTTATATTCACTGAAATTCGAGGAAATTGTGTCCTGTTGGACTCTTTTATCCTTTCTTAAAGGTAAAAAACAAAAAAGAGTAGAAACTAGAGGTCAGCCTTTCCACTTAGGAGAAAAATTAACTTGTACTTTAACTTAGATACTGTAAGAAGCATTCTTTTCAGGTGTTTGGCTTTTTACTTTTTGACCTCTCCCCCAGTGGCGTAACTAGAACGATAATTGGGGGGGGGGTGGAGACGTGGATAAATATATTCATATACTTTTGTAATTGCAATAGCTTATATTACAATAGAAATGCGAGATGAAATGTTGAAACGATGGGTCTTCAGTCATTGATGCATAAAATCATTTGTCTATCGAAGAAAACTTATATACTTCACAACCTCGTAAACCTTCACAACCTTCACAATCACAGAAAAGACCCTGGGTACGAGGTTGATATACTTCATTGATCACCGACAATAATAGGTCGTAGACTATCGCCGATGAATTACGAGAATCGTGAATTACGAGAAACTTGGCTTTATTGTTAGTTAACGATCAAAATTGCATCTACTACCTCGTCTACCTAAACTTGGTTTAAACAAACCTCTTACGACTATTTTGAGTGAGTTGTTTGCGCATCAAAAAGTTTTCGGACATATTCTATAAAAAATACGAAGATCACTAGTTACTTACAATAAAGCGAAAAGAACATCAAATTTAATTACGGAAGGTACTGTATTGTCGTTTCGCAACTTTTATAAGCTAATATCTTTACCGACGTGGGTAGTACTACAAATCTAATTGTTGCTTCTGTGTTTGAGACCTATGACTATGTATGTCGTTTTTCAAAGAGTTGAGCTATTTACTAAACTCTATGCAGGCGGGTCTTGTCGTGCGAGGGAGAAAAAATTGGAAAACACGTATCACCGTGCATGCAACAATGCTGGATCAGGGTTTAGGCAGAATATTTTTGAATAAAAATGCACCAATGATGTAATGCATAATGTGATTACAAATCAGAGATGTATTAACTATTATTATTCTGCTCTAAATCTTCTTCCAGCCCAGGCCCAGAAAATAACTGATTAAAGTTTTAGAGTTTCAGAAAAGAAATTATAAATTACAAAGCTTACTTTATTTTGTCCATTACTTTGAAGAGTACATTTTCTTTGTGGACAAATCTGTGAATTTTAACAAAACATCATAATCTGACATGGTTATCCAGGGACAGGAATGATAATAGGCGAGTAATACAGCATTGTTATGCTGTAAGCAATACACGACAAACAGTAGGGAACATACAGGATAAGTTGGTGATTAGGGACAGACAATGAAGGGCAAAATAAGGGGGCAAACAAGGGGGTTGACAAGCCAGGTGTGAAAAAACAGGGACACACAGGATAAATGCAGGCTAAAACACAAACAGCAAGGGAAATGCAGGGAAAATACACACACATACACATATAAAAAGTACTAAGAAGAGTGTCAAACAGCAGAATACTAAGAATATTTTTCTTTAGTGATAGTTTGCTAATGGTGGTCTGACAGAAGAGTCTGAATAGTGATTACTTGTCAACAGAATTATCCTGCACAATGAGGGCCTAAACAAATATTCCAACTTACAGAGTATAGTTCTTTCTCAAATTCCGGCCATACATAATGGTCTCCAATCTGTAAAGATACAATTTCTGGATATCAATGGCAAAACTTTCTCAAAAGAGTTAGAAATCAAATTGCATTAAATGATAACAAATGGACTTTACTGATCAAGAAACAAATTTCATTTATCATTATACTCATTTAATTTATCATGTCAACAATCAACATGGTATTAAATTGGGATCTCATTTTTTACTCTTGGGAATTGGACCAACCTTACATTAGAAGTGGGGATAGGCCAAAAAACAAGGATCGTGCAATTTTTAATTTAGTTACTAATTTCTAAGTTATGACAGGAACAACAGCATCACATATGAATTTAGTTATCTAACTGATACAGGTAGTATTCAGGTACACATAATATACTTTTGTGAAGAATGTATAAAAATGATAAAGTATTCATTAAAATGATTATACAATATATCCCTCTCTCCTTTAGACAGGGCTGTACCTGAAGCTTAAATTGGGAGGATGCATTCATATATTTGTCTTTCTTATACCTGACTGAATTCTTTTTTACGTAATTGTTTCTATGGTATTTAAACATGAATACACTGATACACACCCACCCCCAATTAAGCTGTCAAGCTACAGCCCTGCCTTTAGTGCAGTTTAAAAGCATCAGGACAAAAGTCCTGAATGTTGTCCAAACCAAAATGTTATAACCTCTACACAATGACCTCCTCTATACAGGGTCAAGAAATAGTTATAATAATAGGGCCAGGAGCAATTATACAATACCTGGCTGGCCAACTAAAGTCTTAATACACTAAAATTGATCCCTCTGGGCTCTAACAGACCACAGTTGGCCTGGTATTGCGCTGTCCTGCATTTTGAAAGATGAAATTACGCTCAGGCTCTATACAGCAGTTGGGCCCTCGATAAATCAATAATAATCAATTTTTTAATATCCGAAACACGTGCTCTAGGCTCGAGTGAGTCGATCTAGTCTAATCTTGCCGTATGCAAATATTTGTACGAAGCAAACAAAAACGAGCCAAATTAGGTGAAGCAATAGTAAATCTTAATCTTCAATTAATACAATACAATTACAATACAGGGCATTCCCCAAGTCACCTCTTTTGAATCGATATTCTGTTCTAATTTGAATGCCTTTAGTTAACACTGTCTGTACCCGCAGGTGCGTGAAATTGGAAAAAGGGACCTTAGCATAGTATTTAGTATTACGCTTTCAAATTTGAACTAAAGAATTCGAAAAAGGTACAACATGTAATTGTGGAGTCAGTAGAAAGGCTGAGTTTGGAAATTTCTTTATTGGAATGGCTGTTTGCAAATTACGCTGAAGACTTGTAAGTGCGTAAACACAATCTAATCACACTTCTGAAGCCGCTCTTTTGTCTATAATTTTAACAAAAGATAATTTGAAAAGATATATTAAAGCTCACTTGAAATCTTGAGTCTAAATACACAAACAAAGTGACAGCAATTGTATCGAAACAATACGACTTAGTAAATAAGCTTTATAATTGATTCATACCGCACGAGGTGCTTTGACCGCTTTGGGCTTTGATTCTCCATCAGTTGTTGCTCCATCCATAGCGCGATGCACCAGGAACTTTGAGATAAATCGTAATAAAAATAATATACGTGTAAAAAAAATATAGTCAAAATATGCTTCAAATTTTGAAGAAAATTACCAGACAAGCCTTCGCCTTCAACTGCACTGTCTGCTCATTCGAACACTTGGGCAGGTCGAATGTTGAGTGCCAAATGTATCAATCATCGATCATTTGTCATAATTTCTCAAGGCTAAAGTTCAGGGTAAAACCCTGCTGGGGTTTCCCTGAAAAATTCCTGACGCATTTTTTCATGTTTCCACAGTGAGCTCGATGAAAATAATTTTTTTTTGCAAATTGCTACGAAATAATTGTTACGAGGTACTACGAGTTTACCCCGTCAGTTTTTAAGCTTTGCCTTTGGGCTTTGGTTTAGGATTGACTCTTTTGACAATTACGTCTCAACATTACCAGGAAAGGGCGGGGAGCCTCGTTCTCAAGTAATAGCTCCTTTCCACACTTTTTTGTCAAAAGTTCTTTTTCATGCATATGTTGAGGAAGGATATTTTAAAACTTGAAATCCATATCTAAATTTAAAGTTCAAAATTTAAAACGATACTGTTGTGAGGTAAGGGTCTATTGTCGTAGACACAAGCAATTACTAAGCTGAGGATATGAACTAAACAATGAAAGATATTTTGTGAAACTTTGTTAATTCATTTCAATGTGACATTCAAAATAAGTTGCCTATATATCCATATTTTTTATAACATAGCCATTTATATAGGTCTGAAAAATTTTGTCCAAATCCATTAGGAAGGGTATCCATTCTCAAATACCTTTCAGTAATAAACGGCCCTTCTTTTTCTGCAGCAGAAATGGCACAAGTTAGGCGATTAAGATTACCTCAGTTGTCTTCTCAGATATAAAAAATAGAGAAACAATTTAGTCCATTAATTAATACCAAAAAACAAGACGCACAATTCCATCGCAGTTTGATGAAAATACAAACTCATAACTTTAACAATAACAGAAACCAGTTTATTAGTCAGTCTTGATAATGAGCTGAAGACTGTAACAGGTGACAACGCATATAATGCCCTGTTACACGGTGCAATTTTTCTTGCAGCTTGCAATGCAATTCTACTTTTGAGAGATGTATATTTGGGAACAACGAAACTTTTGTGTTTATTACACTTCATGCCCCTTTTCTTCTGCAAGACTCTTCACTAATTTACATCTCTTAGAAGTAGAATTGCATTGCAAGTTGAAAGAAAAATTGTACCGTGTAACATGGCGTATTGTACAACATGACTTTAGCTACGCTGAACAATTCAAATTACAACAACTTTCTCATCACTTTTATCCAGCTTGGCCACGTGAAAATCAGATGACGGTTATTCAAAATCTGATTAAGCCTAGTTTCCATTTAGTCGCAATTTTCGTTAACAGTCGAAGTGGCTGATGTGATATAATTTTTTTATTTGTGTGCAGTGAACAATCACCGATTGTTCAAAGGGAAATTTAAAGTTTTTATCGGTGAAAATGACCTGTGTCTGAAAATTACGACAAAATGGAAACAAGGATTTAGCCATAAGCCAGATTGAGGAGATTTTGTTGCTATCATCTTTTTATGAATTTCTAACATGGACGGCTGCTTCAAGACTGTTTACAATTTCTTGAGGAGTTGAGGAACAATTAAACTCGATGAACAAACCATTAAAAATTTGATTACTATATACATAGATTTGAATTAACCCGAAAACAAACTAACAAGATGTTGAAAAACCAGCCTCAGGTCTGTGTGCTTGAAACAATTTTGTACACAGGCATGCAAAAATGGCAAAATAGGGCGTGAACACTTTCAATGTGATGAATGAACAGTTTGAATGAATTTCTTCAGCCTGTGCAGTTTTTCCTGAGCTTGCTTTGTTGACTCAACTATTTCTGCTTTCTTTTGAATTTGAATCTGAAAAAATATAAAAAAGAGTCGAGTTGAGTTCACTAATGGTTGGTTATATTCTGACCTGTTTGCCCTTGTTGGCTAATGAGAAAGATTGCACTAAGATTATAACATTGGTATTACAATAGAATATCCTTGGTTCCTACTAATATAAGAGAGATCGTCCTAAATTACTGATGGGGGAAATTCATAATCAAGCTTTCGTTCATTGAGGAGATCGCGCCGCGTGTCATGGGATATATTGGGCCAACGTTGATCTTCAGTCCAAAAATTTTGACTCGATATATATTACTTCTTAATACCTACGACAATGCTGAGACCTGCTTCAAACATATTTATGCATGGGAAGCCTCATCTATTGCTTAAAACGCTTTCGTGACATAAGAAATAGTGTGTTCGAATAGGACAAAAGAGGAACACGATGATCGGATGATGACTCACAACGCCTAGAAGAGGCATTATGTAGTTTATTAACAGAAGAAGACTTACCACAATAGCGCTGCTTAGTTCATTTACTTTCCTCTGTAGTTCGAGCTCCTGCAGTTTCAGTTCTTGATTTCGATTCAATAAGTTTTGTTTTTCTTTGTCTTTCTCTGCGAAAAATATTGGAAATTGATTTGGAATTACAGCAAATCGTGAACTAAATATATGGAATGTTGGGTATCATCCCAGATGGCGGGTGCGGGAGCCGTATGCTTTAATTAGAGCCAATGATTCGAAACGTTTATTAGAGTAAAAAATTAATTATTGACCTTTCGTCCAAACTTAAAAATTCTTCCTTCAACGTTCTAATCATTTCTATATTCCTAGCTCTAACCGCGTCATTTCTTGTGAGTGTTTAAACAACCCGCTCTTTCCTTTATACCATAAAAACGGCCAGACCGGTCCTGTAGACTCCTGTTGTATTTTACTACAGAAAAGATTACTGGGCTTTTTTAGTGGTTTAAGAAATCTGCATATCTGCATTCACGTTTATCGATATTTACATCCGGCTAGCATGGGAAATGCAGCTTTATGCACCGCTATAATACTCTATTTTCAATTCAAAATATGACCGCTCTGACTGTCTGATAATTTTGGCCGCTTAAAGGAAAGCGCCCAAATAGTCTCTGTGTTAGATTTGTAATTTTATCCAAAATGTCTGAAAATTTTGAAAAATAAAACATCCATTTTATATTTGGCTTTGATATTTATAATGCGAATACAACGTTGACAATAAATATTTGAACTCACCAGCCCTGTGTTTGAGATAAGAATGAGCAACAGCAAGAGTACCAGGCCATTCCATTGGTTCTTTATTTTTTATATTTTCCTAAATAAAGACATTTGGAAGGAAACGTGTGTTAAAAGGAAACGTGGGTCGATACGGGAACAAGGGACGATATAATAACGCTTAACTATCTAAATAACATTTTTCGCAAAAAAATCTACAATATTTTACTTGACACTTGGGACACATCCACATTCCGGTCGGTATTGAGGTCAGTGGTGGTGTAAGACATTTCAAATGATAGACAAGTATACATGTATCACACATTAATACTTCGCCACTTTGTTGACAAACAGCGCAGTGATCTTCGTGTTCCTCAACCTGTAATGTTCAAAAAATAATTCTACTGAATAGATAATTCAGCATTAAAACTTTTTACGGCTATTCTGTATTATCACTATTATCCTTCCTACAAATCATTACCAAATTTTACTAAATTTTAAGTACTTTTTATAAAGGATATATATTTTCAATTAAACTTTCCCGTGCCAAAATTTTTCTAATGCCGTCGTTTCTGACAGTTGGGCGACCTTCAATAAGGCACCATCAGAAAGTTTGAGATGCACGTCAGAGAATTATTATGAATAACGGCATTCCCAGACACATACCTTGGGCGAGGAATCCGATGAAATATTTCGAGAGATTTGCTCTGCTGAAGGATGATCATCATTTGGTGTTTTAAAACCATTAATAGGAACAAACACTGGCGATGGGGATATTGGTGATTTTAGGCCGTTTTCACCGCTTTTTGATGGACGACCTAAATAATGGACATATAAGAACCATGAACGTGTGTAATTTTGCCAAAGTTCTCACCATATATATGACCGTATACATGATCTCAAACTCAAATTGAAACTGATCCTATATGATTCTTATTCAGTTTATGCCAACTTTAAATCCTAACCTTATCCAGTCACATACTTAACAGTACAGTTTGCACATTATCAGATGAACCATTTGAGTGTACTCTGCACAGGTTGACATACACATGCATGCAAAGATTTATCAGCACTACATGCAGATGTTTAACAGCTAGTATATGTATTACTTGAAATATACATTTGAATCGTGATGTTAAATCATTGTGTGCGAACATAGACTTGGGGTATGTCGATGATAGTGTTAATACATTTGCAGTAAACTTCTATATAATTTCGATCTTCTATTTCCTAGAGTTTCGACATATCATGTGATACACGCAAGTGATTTAGTACCTCTTCCTCGCTTTATTCCAGGGGACGGTCGCTTAGGCTTAAAAAGATAGAAATAGCTTTGTCGTAACGATTTTGAAATATATACCGTTGCCACCAACAAGTTTTTTTTTCAGATGCATTGAAAAAAGATCTTTTTACCTCATCAAAAAACTGAAAAGAACTGTAAGGTGAAAATATTGCGCTAGTTCTTCTCCTTCGTTCGTTTTTCTGCGAATTGATTTCTATAACGAAATGAAAAGAGCAGTTTAGTATTTAGAAGAGCTAGGAAAAACAATCAATCCATCATTATACTGACAAAATTACCGTAGTGCATGATGTGAATATATATGGCATGCGCTAGTTACTAACGCTAGTGACCCTAGTGTAGCTATGTGGGAAAGCGCAAGAGCATTAAACAAATAAACTCACCTCGACATTTCGAAACAGTGATA
The DNA here is from genome assembly GCF_004324835.1 of Dendronephthya gigantea. Classification (NCBI taxonomy): domain Eukaryota; kingdom Metazoa; phylum Cnidaria; class Anthozoa; order Malacalcyonacea; family Nephtheidae; genus Dendronephthya; species Dendronephthya gigantea. The sequence goes on from NW_021163087.1 coordinate 1,004,591, forward strand.
AGACCAAGAGTGGATAGGAAATTGAGTTTCTATTAAATAATGTTTAGGAATATCAAATAGGGACAAAATATCACGTGTGATTTTATTGTATCTTGTTCTTTAAAAACTCCTTGTCTATGTTGATTTTTGGGGTATTGCTTTTTCTTACATTTCACGAAATAATAACACTAAGTACTATATAAATATGAAGTATTTTAACCAATTTTATACTGTACGTTGTACCTCTGTATTTTGTTTCCCAGCACTCCGCTGTTCAACAGGTTTGCTGTACTGTATTCCAAGAGATGCTTTTTTGGTATCAGGTCTGGCGAGAACTGTTCTCTCTATCTTACCAGTCGGCACCGTTTGCATACCAGTAGTGACCATGTCTGGTTTTCTCCTAACCTCTCGTCCCTCCTTCAGGGAAACAATGTTATTTTGTGTGATGGTTGGAATAAACTTTGTCGTCTGTGGAGAAGACATGGAGTTTACAATCTATTAAATTTTAAATAAAAATATTTTTCAATACATTAAGCGATGCATGGAGTTGCGTGCATCCCAGGGCGGGTGATCATCGGATTGTCGGGTTTTAAAACTTTTAAACTAGTAAAATTTGATTTGCATTCTTTTTTCCGTCAACCCAAGACGGTTTAAGCCCGTTTTCCACTAGGCGAATTTATTCGCGCGACGCGAAGCGATATCTGAAATCCGGTGATAGGATTGGTTGGCGAACGAATTCGCAGCGAAAAAGTATACTTTTTATCTGTTCTCCTAGTGGAAAATGGGCAACATAAAAAGGCACATATTACTTGAAATAGCCCCCCACCAGGGTAGATCTCGATCATAATTAACATACCTGTTTGTCCAACGTATTCAGACCAGAATGTCGCCCAGCACTCATGTTGATCATTGAGGGTCGACGTGGTGAACGTTCCGTTCTTGAATAATCAGAAGTGGACGGTATTTGCTAAAACATTGGCAGATGTACATCATCAAATGTTACATAATAAAAACTTGTTTAAAACTAAATCAGATTAGGTTTAGCAACATAATACATAAGAACTTTAAAAAAGTCTCTTCTGATCAATGAATATATATTGGTTATCCATAAATTTTGAGACATACACTGGTTATTTTACGTATCCTTTAAAAAAAATTTTTGTGTTAAAAAGCGTCTATATGATGGACACTTCAGTTGCACAATTCAGTAACTTCAAAAAATTACGTACATGATGGTGACTCCTTGAGAGGAGATCTTGTTCATTTGAATATACTTCTGATCTTGGTTTAATGTTCTGTTTAAGTTGTTTAACAACGTATTTCTATAAAAAATGCACTAGTCATTGATGGCGTAGGTTAATCAGAACTCCAGTTATGTGAGCAACTAACAAGATACAGTGAATTCATTGTGCCAAGCTGTACCAATTCTGTACATTTGTGCAGTTATCAAGACTTAGCCCATACATTAGGTAATACAAAGTTTCATTGTGATACCATGCAACAGGTAATTATCAAGACCAAGTAGGTTTATATTATTCGCTACCAACTAGAACCAATAATTACCAGCTGATAGTGACAAAACCCACCAAGCCTTGATTATCAGATGGCAGTGAAAAAGAATGCACTATAAGCCTTGATTACTAGCGAGTAACAAAATAAACTCACTGAGTCTTGATTACGAGCTTTGAATAACTGGTACAATAGCGAAATACAAACTCACAGAGTTGTGATCACCAGCTAATATAGTGATAAAAAACTTACCAAGCCTAAATTACCAGCAGGTAGTGACATAAACTCACAAAGTATTGATTACCTGCTGGTACCTAAATAAACTCACAAAGTATTGATTACCAGCTGCAGTAATCAAATTGATTAACCTGTAGGTGGTGAAGTAAACTCACAAACCCTTCATTACCATGCAGCTGCATGGTATTAAAAAACTCATCAAGCCACGGTGACAATTGGCTAGTTGCAGAATAAACTCACTAAGCTTGGATATTAATTATGCTCACCTGGTTGCAAAAAATAATTATATGCTAGCTGTAAGCCTTGATTACAATCTGGAATAACTATTATCAAGTCTATAGCTCAACCATATATAAAATTAATATATGATTCAATAATACATAGCACAAAAAAATAATATATGATTCAAGTAAGCATGTACTGTAGCAATATGAGGGATACTTGATACTTAACTGTATAGTGTCTTATCAATAAAGTGAGTAAAAGTACGTACATATACTTTGCAAGAACAATTTGGGTCAACTATTGCACAAGCAGACCTAACTATATTATATTAGTTTAATTTGTTTAGAGAATTTCTTCATATATTAAAGAATAAGCCTATATCATTTCTGCATACATGTATATACAATATATTTACAGATTTGCTATTGTAGATGCTTACTTCAATCATATATTTTTTTCTGCAATATTATTGAATCATATATATATAATCATATATATATATATATATATATTGAAGTTGTGTTGAACACAACTTTAACATAGTCACACTAAATAGGATGTATCATATTACACTATATGTAAGTAAACAAAATAACCACTGTTATCATTTATCACCTGAAGAGCTAAGAGAGCGAAAACGTTTGTGAATAAAGTGATATTAAAAAATACAAAGCAGTGGTTATGTTCGAATAATATCTCTCTAGTTGACAAGCAACCTTTTTCTATATATATATATATATATATATATATATATATATATATATATATATATATATATATATATATATATATATATATTATATACAGTATACATATGGTTAAGCCACCTATTTATTGTGTATATATGTATTATGATATAACTGAAGATTTAAACATGCAGACTGTACGTTGTGAACAATTTTTGGCAAGCTTGCAATACTTCAAGTATTGTGTAAAACAAAGGAAATTTATTTATTTGCATAAATAATATATTTTTTAAAGATATACAAAATGTACAGTATATATACAAGAAACACCTGTGCATTATAATTACAAAAGTTTTGTATATACTTACCAAATTTACATCTCTTAAAAGTGAAATTGGATTGCAAGTTGCAAGAAAAATTGGATTGTGTAATGCACATATGGCCTGCCTATTCTAATACTATCTTAATTTAACTTTGATTTTTATGCAATATGTTTCTTGAACAGTAGATGAAAAAGAAAGATGTTAACTAGTTAGTCAACTTGCATGAACAAAGGTATGGGTTTTTAAGGATTTTCCTAGTCGATATTTGATAAACTGTAAATCAATCATTATTAATTTGAAAATTAAAATCCCCTGGAGCCCTGCTATTTTCACAAGGCCTAGGCCCTAGGTAGGGTAACTCAGGGTTTGGGACTTTGGGCTCCTATGATTCAGAAAACCAGCCATATTTCATAAAATAAATCAACCACACTAAATTTATAGCAATGTAGCTGAACTGCATCAGCATCCACTTGATACTTTTTCTTTTTAATATTAATACATAAAAAAGTAGTTTTTCTATAAAAATTAAGTTGGGGCAGGTAATTCAATACCAAATCCCATGATACAAGCCATATGATAACACAGGCTCTCTAACTTTAATTTGCAGCTGTTATATTATATAAATAAATGTACCCATGCATATCCCAAACAACAACATTAAAACTTACTTGTTTCTCACTGAGGCTAGTTAATTCAGCTTGAAGTGATTGGACTTTCTGTTGTATTTCTATGTTCTGAAAAAAAAAGGCTTGCTCAAATTTCCCACTACCAGTGAGATCAAAATGAATTGTAGTAAAAAACAAAACATAAACGTCTGCATGTATATACATATATATACCTGGGGATCTCTTTTCATTTCCTCTATTAAGATCTAAATAGAACATTTGGATACGTACGTCAATTTTGTTGGAAATGTTACAAGATCCTGCCCTAACGTGGTTTTGGGGGACCACACATACATAGTCGTTCATGCATATCTTAAAACTCGCTCACGGATAATATCAAATGATGTGCCAACCCCACAAAAGCTACCTGAATGTATTTTTTAAAAAAACGCTATCTATATACCCATAAATACATTACAAATCTTTTAAAAAGCAAAGAGAAGCATATATGGAAAAAAGCGTATCAATATTTTAGGACTTATTTCTGCATTTTTTCAATTGAATATGTGAAGTCCATATGTCTATATGGACAAATCTCTGACGATAACATGCCGAGCGCATAACCTATATAGACGTTTATATATTTTCATGTTAGCTAGTTACGTACCTGATGTTGATGAATATGGCTTTTTAACTGGGCCTGGATTTTTTCTAAGTCCATTATCCAACCTAAACTGTGAGATCGACAAACAATATTCGGATAAAATAAAATTGAAGTAATATAACTTTGGATATTGCAGCAATGTAAATTCGTATTCCTTTCCGCCTCTAGGGAAACTCTATTTCCGAGTTTCACCCGGGAATCTCCGAAGCAACGACATGTAGTTAGGGTACTAATCTCGTATTACGAAAAAAGTACATAGGTTTACTTATAAATTGTTCACTTTTTCATCTCTTTCGGTAAACTTTTTAGGTACAATTTACTCTACGGGTTCCACACATTAGCAGAAAATACTATATAACTGCTAAATACCTCTGCAATTTATTCACGATCAGTCACCAGGCGAAAGAATAAATACCTGGGGATATAGCGCCGGGGTGGAATAACTTCAAGGGAACGTGATTCCTGGCACCTTGGTGTATGAATTATTAGAGGGAAAAGGGCAATTTACACTTCAAACAGCTGAATATCTGAATTTTAACCTGACAGCGCAATTTGAAATAAAACTATCTTCATAATGGCGAAACGAGGAGCCGCTGTTCAGTTGACAGACAGAAATTGGGACGAGGAGGAGGAAAATGAAGTGGTATAAATACCTTTATTATTTCAATATTTATTTCAAGTATGCCCACGCTGTCCCTGTAATAGATATACATATTGTTTCAGTATATTAACACGAGATGTGTTAGTGTGAATATAGAGTCAGAGAGGCAAAGTTTGGCTTTTTCTTCTCAGAATTTCAAAGCAATTAAAGATCACTGAGCTGCAAGAAACATCTGCAATAATCAAGCATGCAGTCAAACACTAATCAATTTATAGCTAACAACAGTCATCAAGCAATATAGCCAATGATTTATCTAGAAATTAATTATACAAATCTAAAAATTTACCTAAAAATTCATCCACATGCCTTCATGCCTTGGCTATTTGGGCTTCAAATTTTAAAAGATAAAAACCCATCCAGATCTGTCTATATGAATGATTGGGAATACATGCAATTAATCTAGTTTGCAAAGTTTGGTGGGATTTCTTATTTCTTGAAGTTTAAATTTTCAATTTATTCTTTCTTCTACATGAAAAACAATCCAGTCAGCCAATGTGAAATGTGGTGGAAATTAACAAACAAAAGTTTTGCCAATCTCAATTGGTTCAGTTGGCTTTGCCAGCTACTTTTCACTAAAGTAAAAAAAACGATATCTATTTTAAGACCTATATTATGTTTTCCTCACATTTCCTAACAGTCCCAACTGAAGTAAATAAAAAAAAAATCACTATTTAACTTCACGTTTATTTTTTTTTAGGCAGGCCACTTTAAAGTTGCTGATGATGATCAATTGAGCAAACGAGTGTATGTAAAAATAAATTTTTGGTTTCTTATATAACAGCTGTTCTTACATTATAGTTGAGCTATTTACTCCAATTCAAACCCAATCATTTCCTATTGAAAAAAACCTAGGGAGTAGCCTGCACTGCCTGAAATAGACAAAAATCTACATCTACACTTATTAGGTCGGTAAAATCCTATTGGATATCACACCAACCATTAACACCTTGACCTAGGGCTTTTCGATCGTCAGGAGAGTTAACTTTCTCTCTCCATTTCTCTCTCTCCTTATACTCTCTCTTGTGACAAAGGTCCTGTAGGTTGAAACATTGAGAAGTACTGTTTTTAGGAAAGAATACAATAAATCACTATATTTTGATAATATAACCTTGGAATAATGGATAATTAGTGCATAGATTTCAGTTTTAGTGCATAATGTATATATACAAGACTATGTTGCGTTATGTTGCGTTAATGTAGTTCCCAACAACTATAAACTATTGGCAATTTAAGACCCTTAGGTTTAAACAGAGAAATTTTAGGGAATGTACCAGACTCTAGTTAATTGATAGTGACTTAAAACTAATTATAACATTTCCAATGTTTTGCGTAGATAAGTTTCCATTATTTTTTTAGTTGTGATGTTCTAAATGGTTTAGTAAATTTAAATGTGGTCTGATTTTTAGAATAAGAAAGGCAAAAAGACGTGTTACAGGCAGTGATGAAACAGTAAGATGTTGCTAGTATAAGTATATAACCATGGCAAGCAGACAATTTCGGAAAATCCAAGTAAAACAGATTTTTATCTTTGGAATCTGTTTTATTTTGTATAAATTTGCTAGTATAACATAACATAGTATTGAATCATGACTTGCAGCTAAGTGACAAATCAGGTCAGGTTTCTTAAAGCACTGCAAGAACAATTTGCTTAGTTTTTTATGATCATGGAGTCCACTTGATGCAGATCCCAGCCAGATGTGTGATGAAACAGATTGTGTTTCAGGTAGCCTTCTCCACATTGGGCTTGGGTTAGCTGCATCAAGGAATACAAAGAGACATAGACCTTATGCATAATGACATATCAAGCTGTGACACCTGCAGGGAATTCTGGTTGGTAGTCATGCATGGCAAAAAATTCAAACTTCAAAACTTCCCACCGTGACTAGTACTGACTACTAAGACCAGAATTCCCTGCAGGTGTCACAGCTTGTTACGTCATTATGCATAACGTCTATTAGACCAGCTGGGGAGGTTATGTTTAAAGTAGCTTTTTAACCTCTTCACATGTTGCACATAAGCTGGTACCTAAATAGAACTGCTTGCCTCACAAGGAGACTTCTAATTTTATGCACGTATTTTCATATACATTTCGCTTGGTAGCGGTGTGCTCTCCTGTTTCCAGGACTCCCGAAAGCAGAGTTAATTATAATGTAGCTTGACCTTATCTTATGCGTGCTGGTGTTCGTAGTTACAGTACTTAATGTTACAAATGCGTTTTGTCTCTCTCCTTAGTCGGGAAGTTTTAAAAGCTTTCAAGGATTTGGTGTCCCACAAAATTCATCGACACCAATGATCAGCAATGCGCCAAATACTTTGTCTTTGACGGGATTTAAAGGCTTTGGAAATGGAAATGAAAAGAAAGGTAATTAATCATCGGGTATATTTGTAAATATTTATAGCCTATAGGATATATTTATCTATTATCACTATTAGTATTGTCTTTAAAAAATAATAATGCGGTAGTCAATAAAGAATAAGAACAGTTTTTGTTTGTTGACTGGTCATTTTTAAACACTTGTATTTGATAATCCACTTGGTCCATTTATTTAATAGCTGCTGCATTTATATGATATATAACTCGCTTGGTTTCTATTTGATCAAACTCCTCCACCTTCAACTTTCAATAAACAAATCATACGCAAAACTACACTATCAAAATTGAAACACTTTTGTAGATAATGCACAAGTAGCGACATCGGACTTGAATTCTGCTTATATGACTCAACTCAAGAGATTGAACCAAGAAGTTTGTGAGTGGATAAAGAAACATATCAATGAAAATCCGTACGTTGATTTAACACCAGTCTTTAAGGATTATGAAAAACACCTGGGAAATCTTGAGAAGAAATTCCCTGCTGCCTGCAAGCCCGTGGAAATGAGTAACATTTCCCCGAAAATTACAACATCTGGTGGAATGAGTTCTAGTGTTGTTCATAGTTTTAATGGAGGTAAGTCATTCACTGGTCAATTTCATAATCATTGACGATTATGAAAATTTTGGAATATAAGCTATAGAATGCATTGAAGGGGCATTGCAGCTGATGGCTTGAAGCTAATTGCCATGCGATTTCCTAATGCGCCACGCATGTGTTACAGTAAATGAGAAAATTAATGACAACACAGCATGATACAGTGATAGTTGATTTGCAAAGATATTTCATGTGTTACGATATGATGTTGTGTTTTATTACAATTTCCAGGTACAACTACAAATTTAAGCCGAGCTAATGACGTTAAACCTCCCGAAAGTTGTGAATCGTCAGATGACACACCACAGAATATCCAGAGTCAAGCTAAAAGGTGAGAATATATTGCATGAACCATAGCGGACTAATCTGACAGCAAAGTTTATATTCATACTGCTGAGGAATTCTATTCTGCAGGCAATGCATTTATTAGTATTGTATTAAACATCGCGGTAATATAGATTATCTTTAAATCATTTATCTTATAAAAACACGAAGATTTCAAATATATTTTTTTATAATCATGTTTAGCACACCGGAGGAAGAAGCGTTTTATTCAATTCGCTGTAAACTTTTCTTCAAACGGGACAATGACTGGTCTGAACTTGGCGTTGGAACGTTAAGTTTAAAGAAAATTACCACGGAGAAAATTCGTGTGTTAGTACGTAATGACACAGCATTGAGCAAGATACTTTTAAATATCTTCGTTAGCAATGAAACTCCCACATCACGCTCAGGAAACAATGTTTTGCTCATGAGTGTCCCCAACCCGCCTGTTTTTGGAAAGGAAGGTGATAACACAAAGCCTGTCAGTTATCTCATTCGTGTAAAAACGTCAGAAAAGGCAGATGAATTACGAAACAATTTAAAAACATCTGATGATTAGATCATTTTGGTGAAGCTTTTGTGACATTTCCTGTGGAGGTCCATGAACAGAACGCGATGTAAATAACAGATCCTGCTTTCTACGTGCAATTCCTTAACAGAAGTTAGAATATAGTTTTTGCAAGCTGTTTCAGTAATCATAATTTAATACCGGCATTAAAGAAACCGAGTTCATTTATAACGCTTTATAACAAAAGAAATATTTTGATCAAATTTGAGAAATATTTTAGACTTTTACATCAATTTGGCATGGTGTATTTATTTTTATGTGCACGATGTAGTAATCCTGTTCAGTAAAAATTAAAACTAAAAAGAAATTAAATCAACATCATTTAGTCCGTCGTTGAATTTATCGTGTCACTCAGTGAGTGTAAATATGCACATTGTCATTGACTTTGTGCGTTACTGTCCTCAATTGTGTACGATGTGCCGAATATATACCCTGGACCTGGTCGTTGTGAAAAATGTTGAGACGTCACTTATTGCGGAGATTTCAGGTGGATAAACCAAATATACGTACCGTCACAACTCGGCTATCGTTCAAACCTACATGCATCATTGACAATGTAGTCATGACTCATGAGGAGTTTTATCACGGAATCAATCTTTTAATAGCATCATAACCAAGATTGACATTCGATTCACGCGATGCATTAGTCAAAATTTCACTAAAAATTAAATGCGAAATTGGCGTAAAATAGGGCTAGTCTATGGAAAGGTATTGAGTATATAACACGTTAAAAAATAGTGATGGTCAAATATACCTGAATATGGTAACTCAACCTTGGCATGGTCGAGTATACCTAAATAGGTATACCTTGTTGTATGGTCGAATAGTACCGAATAACCGAAATATGGTATATTCGACCTTGCTATCCTGGAATGTGCAGGAATATGGTATATTCGACCTTGCTATCCTGGAATGTACAGGAATATGGTATATTCGACCTTGCTATCGTCGAATGTACAGGAATATGGTATATTCGACCTTGCTATCCTCGAATGTACAGGAATATGGTATATTCGACCTTAATATAAAAATATACACGCGGAGACGACAAGTAAATAACCACCTATTAAAACCCTAAACACCATTGGCATTGTAAAAGGCTAAAAGCGAATAGTTTTTATTATTTTAAATTAAATTATATAGCGTAAATAAAAATGTAGAATAAATTTTACTTATCTAAAGATGTCTTTTAAGTTTTTTCGTTGTATTTCCAGCGTAAAGTTCGTTTTAAATACGAACCAAAGACTGTTTGTATTTCACAGCAACAACCATTGGCAACAACAAACAAAATGGCGGGAAAAAACTGTCACTCCTAAACTCCGTGACATACGTAAAAAACGCACACCGTACCCGGTGGCCGGTATCACTAATGTAGTGGAGGCGTAAGATATACGAGTGTTTTAGTAAATAATAAACGTATAATAATAAACAATATCTAAAATCTAAAGTCTGTCAATTACCAAAGAGATAAATTTTGAACCGCATGCACTGCAAGGTCTTCATACAGGACAAACAGCCTTCGTACAGGAGCGAGCCTCCGCCTGTATAGAATTCCCATGGCAACGAGATATTTGGCACTCACTGAGCTACATAAAATAATTGGTATCAACCAGTGGTATCAACCCGAACCAATGACCCGAACACTTCCTCAGGCAGCACTTCATATGACCGGCTTCTATAACCTAGTTTCATAAACATTAGAAATTTACAAGAGGAAATCTGGATTCTGGAGGAAATTTACCAATTTCTTCGTTTAGTAATTGTGAATATAAAAACTATATGGAATTATCTATGATAAGTTGTCCAAGTTGGTCACATCACTGAGTCACATGCCAGTGATGCCACTGTCACATGCCCTCAATGGTCACATCCACATCCACTGGTCACAATTTCTGGTCACATCACATCACATCACATGCGCTTTCATCCTCGTCCCCAGGGTCTTCGGGTACTTCGCATTTCGGTCAACCCGCAAACCCGCGACACCTGAAATATTATTTTTAAAACATTACGTAACGTAAATACAAAAACAACATCGACACCTAGTGTTAGAAGACAAACTTTACGATAGAAAATTTGGACAAAATTTTAGCCGGGTCTTTTTTAAAATTATGGGGATTGATTCTACATTTAAAGACGCCATTGGTTAGTAAAAAATATGAAAATGTTCTGGTGTATAAAGGCAAAGATATTTGATATATAATTTGAGGTTTACATCCGTTATTATCGGTTATGCAATTTTTGCCCTAACATCGTTGTATTTGTATTTAAAGTATTTTACGAATACGGCTTATTGTCTAATGATATTATGAATAGCAAGAAATGTGACAAAGACAAAATGTGTACTGATAAATTCAATTTTTTATTGACCAAAAATTGTTTTCAACCTACCAGCAGTGTATCACTGTATCATATATACCCATCTCTTTGATGAACGAAAGAGCCTACAACAATGCATCCAAGCATCTATTAGAGCACATTCCAGGAGTCAAACACAGTTCATCTTAAAAATTACCTAATTAACTTCCAATTTGAAAGCTAGGTGCATAAAACATGGTGTTTTCTACAAGTTGAAGATTTAATTATGCCTATAATATAATGTTATTTAACTCTATTGGTACACTATGTTCTGACTTTAAACCAATTATAGAACGTGCCACAAGTCCTACCCTAGTAGAACCGGACTGGGCTGCCATTCTGCAAGCATGTGACAGTATACGACAAAAAGATGTCACGTAAGTGTTTAGTATTATTTCACTCATATAAATCTATTATGGTTATGGTGTCAAGAACAACCTTTTCATGTTTCATTCCAAATTCTAGGGGTAAAGTTGCTGTCAGTGAAATTCGAAAGAGAATATTTGACTCCAATCCACATGTGGCAAAGAATGCACTTATTGTAAGCTAAAAAAAAAGGTTATGCTTTCACAAAGGTTGGATAAAATGTTAAAAAGTAAAAATTTTCTGTTTTCATTATAGACTTTAGAAGCATGTGTGAAAAATTGTGGATCTGTAATTCATGATGAGGTTGCCACCAAAGCAATGATGGATGATTTTCGCCAGCTTGTTAATGTATGTATTCAGTTGTCTACAAGAGCTGGTTGTTTAGCTTAATTAAACAGACTGGATAAGGCTACTGCCAGATACTCTCATACATAGATCTCTGACTTAAAGTCACAAGCAACTTAATCTTAATCTACACCTTATTAAATAACATACTAAAAATTTAACCATCTACATTAAAATATTTCTTATTGATTTGTTATCTGGCAATACAATCTACCTAGTTATTTACACAACAACAACAACAACAATACTACTAAATTTATTTTCATAGGTATGTCCAGAAACTGTTAAGACTGAAGTGTTGAGAATCATCAATGCTTGGGCATATGGTTTTCGTAATGAGCCTAAATACAGGATAGTTGAAGATACTAGAAACTTGATGAAAATGGAAGGTGCATGTCAATAAAATATATTGATTGATTTTATTACTTATTGCAAAAACAAAAATATGCCTGTGTTTGCTCACACAAGAAAATATGTTTAAGGTTTTGAATTCCCTGAAAGAAATGAGAGTGATGCAATGTTCAGTGCTCTAAAGGTAATAGAGAAATTTTATGAAAATAAGGTCATTAAAGAAACAGGTTAACAATGCTACTTTCCAGTTCGCTGGACCACTCATTCTCAGGAAAAATTCCAAGGGCGCTCCGGCAATAACTGAATAAGTTGTTTTTCAATTTCTGTTCAAGGCTCCAGATTGGGCTGATGGAGATGTGTGTCACAGATGCCGTGTGAAATTTGGAACATTCACCCGACAAGTAGGTTTAATTCAATAGAAAATAAACAGTACATATCGTCAGAGGTGCAATACTTTAATAAAATACATGTTCAAATGGCATATATATATATATATACACTCTGGTTTACTACGCACAAATCCAAGATTATTATATATATATATATATATATATATATATATATATATATATATATATAATATATAAAGCTATACACATGTAAATAATTTAGATATTCTGAAGAAGACTCGAAGTACCGAGTCGAAAGCTCAATAAAAAACAATTTTAAATCCGGAGAACAGTCATTGATATATATATATATATATATATATATATATATATATATATATATATATATATATATATATATATATATATATATATATATATATATATATATATATATATATATATATATATGTATATATATGTGAATTTTTTCAAGTTTTAATGTTTAGTGCATTTGTATTTCAAAAAACCATTCACAATTAAAAATTATGCTTAATATGTGTTGTATGTATATTTCTAGCATCACTGTCGTTGCTGTGGTCAAGTATTTTGTGCAAAGTGCTCATCAAAAAACTCAGTTATTGCAAAATTTGGTATTGAACGTGAAGTCAGAGTCTGTGATCCATGCTATGATCAGCTTAACCCCGGTGAAGCAAAGTAATTATCATACATTATAAATATAAAGTTATGATTTTGTGTTTTTGGGTAATGACGATCAAATATTTCTTACAACAGAGCCTCCTCTGCAACAAGTCAACCGCCAGCAAAAGGGAAAGGCAATGGTGATTTACCTCCAGAGTACTTGAACAGTTCCCTTGCTAAAGAGTCTCAGGTATATAATTAATCCAAAGTAAATTTAAACCATAAACACCTTGCATCATAAACACCTGTGCCAGGTTATAAACTAACTAGAAATGAAATAGTGGAATATTATTTAACAACATTATTGCCTTTATTAGGTCCCAGAAAAGAAATCAGATGAGGAAATAAAACGTCAAGAACAGGAAGATCTTCAATTAGCAATGGCTTTGTCTGTATCTGAACAAGAAACAAAACAGGTGATACAGTAAGAAATTATGTAAAAATTGCATGGTTGGTAGCTTTTAAAGGGACAATCAAACCATTGCCCTGTCAAACAAGTAAGCTAGAACATTCTAAAATTTCCTCTAGTGTTCTATCATTAATTCATGCAGGCATATTCATATATTATCTGTTGCTCTAGTTTAGTGTACTTTCCTTTCATAGAAGTCATCATCGCAATCATCAAGAATTTATGATGTTGTGGAAACAAGGCCATCAGCACCAGCCAAACCATCAAGTTATAGCTACACATCTTCTGTATGTATAATTTTGAACAGCAATTACAGTACTAGTTGAGCAGAGCACCTACAGAGCATCTACACCTACCTTTTAATTTAAATGAATTTTTATCACATTTCATTACAATTAGCCAATGGAAGAAGTGGGCCCCAGTGATTCTGAGGTAGAGTATTTTCACAGTTCTTTTCAAACTAGAACTTAAACTTCATCAACCTTTGTGCCATCACAATTAAATAATTGATCAAATAATTATAAATTATTGAGCTAGGATCGCATTGTTTTTCTTGCTGCTGTTCTAGTTGGATCGCTACCTGAACAGGTCTTATTGGGAAAAAAGAAAAGAAGAAGCTTCACCACCAGCTTACACATCTCCAACACATGAAGAAGAGTCTCCTGTACCTACTTCATCTTATAATGGAGAAACCATTGGGAAAGTATGTTCAAAAAGACTTGCACCAATGTCACACAAAGTCCTCAGAATATTGGCTTGTTGAGAAGTTGTTCATAACTGATTTGCAACTTCCTACAAGGAATATGTTACAGCATGATCAAAATGGAAAAATACATTTTGGCTTCAAAAAATGTGTGTCTGTCATAACAAAACCCTCAAAACTGTGTTTTTAGACAAAACAGGATTCAGAATGCGAAGCTTTTATGGCCACATTCCGCAGCAATGTTGAGAAATTAATGGAAAGAATGAAATATGTGGCAGGAAAAGGCAGGCATATATCCTCTGACTCTATTATACAGGTAATTAATACGATCATAGCACACACAAAAGCCCTTTTAGTAAAGTTAGTATTCTTTGTCTTCGTAAAACATCTGTGATGCCTGATGGTCACTAATAACTATTTGCAGTCCTTGTACCAAACGGTCAGTGCGATGCAGCCACAACTGATGAATTACATCGAGCAACAAGAACGGCAAAAAGGTATCAAGAATTTCTTTCGTTTGATTCATGTAATAATGAAATACTGGTTGAAATTTAGCACCGAAAACTTATCCCTGAAACTTGTTTCTAATAATGTTATCACTCAACTAGAAAAGTTATGAACTTTTTCTTTAGATACGTACGAGATGATGGAGGAAAAACTAGGAGTTTTACAGGAAACAAGACGTTCACTTGATGAAATGCGAGTTCAACGACGCGAAAAATTACGACAACAGGAGCTGGAACAAGACATGTTACGTCGCATGCAGATGGAACAAAAGATGGAATTGTTAAGACAACAGAAACAAGAGTATATGCTTTATCAGCAGCAGCTGCAAACACAAAGGCAACAAGCATTGGAACAGATGGCTAAAGGTACGACGAAACATTTTAATTTATATCAATTTGCAGCGTTTAACTGCCCAATCGTTTCCTTTGTAGAGCAAGCAATGGGGTGTCAAGTGTCAACTTACGGCGCATATCAACCTTCTCGCCAAGTAGCTGGGGATCAACCAGCGCCACCTAACTATCAATCACTAACCCCCAGTGTCCAACCACACCCTGGCCAAAGACAAAGTCAACCACCTTACCAACCAGGAAATCAATACGAAGCTCCAAACTCACAATTTCAAAATTTGTCATTGCAAAATATATCCCCCGTCCCTAATCCAGCACAACCTGCAGGAAACCCACCTCAAACACAGAGTATTGTAAGTCAAGGGCAGACAACACATTACCTTCAACCCTCCACACAAGTACAACAAGACCTGCAGTTAAGACAACCGACTCCAGGAAGCCAACCTAATCAGTACCAAGTCGTGAATGAAGGGCCAAGACAAGGACAGACCTACGCTATGGGACCAGATTACCCTTCAAGTGGACCAATGTCATATCAAAATCAACCCCAACAAAACATGTATACCCACACACCTCCTTCATCTGGACCACCCTCAATGGAGTCTTATTCATCTGGACCAAACTCATTACAAGATAACATGACTGGAGGGGTCACTCACGGACAACCTCAGTCATTCACAGGGCCACCACCAACGCAAACTCAACCCCCACAGCCATTCCCCCCAGGTCAAGGCACAACACCAACGCAACAGTTTCAGTCACAACAAGTTCCACCACCTCAGCTAAATCAACCACAATTCCAGTTGCAACAACACCCTTATTCTCAACATGCAGCGCAATCACAAGGTCCACCTCCTCAACAAAACATACCATCCCAAGGACCTCCTACACAAAATTCCCAAATACCACAATACCAAGGAGGTCAACCCTCCCAATCAGCCCCTCAAGGCTCGGGAGCATCATCTTTACAGTACCAAAACCAACCAGTGGACCCCACCTATCAACAAACTGCTGGGCAACAGCCATGGGTGCAGGCCCCAAATGGTAACTACCAACAACAGCAACCACCACCACCACCACCACCACCCTCGTACGGAGGTTACGAACCAGTTCAACAACCCTATAACCAACAACAATACGGCCAACAACAGTTTTATGAGCAGAATGTTGCCGAAACCCCGCTTATTTCCTTCGATTAAATTTAACTATAGCTATAACTAGAGGCTATTATATCCCATATACCCCATATATATATATATATATATACAATAAATTGTAGCATTATATATTTAAATTTAAAAGGAACGATTCTTAGTTGATTATTGAAGAGTATTGTGATAAACATTGATGTAACAGGAATAATGTTTGAAATTAATTTTAGATTAAAAACGTTATTTGTCATCTGCGCTTTCCTTATTTTATTCATCCGATGTAAATGTTTCTTAGAATTTCAAATGCAGTTAAATTCAACCCCAGTTTAATGTAAACGAAGCGATATTTTATCCGGTACCTTAATTTGGATATTTTATCCTGTACTTTTGCTTTTTGCAGTCTTTACCACGCAACATAGCTCCATTCTCATGTGTTTTTAATAACGTCACTCTAACCTGCAATATTTTCTCTTCTTGTGCCTTCGGTTCATTTAGCAGGCACGACTCTGGATGTAGTAAGCCAGTGTTGGAAATCCTCCAGTTGTTAGACAATTTCCAGCCTATGTTCGTAGAGTGCCCGGCTGCGTTCCACGAATGAACCAACATGCCCCTTTTCGTTCGAGCCCCAACTCCTGGAAACCGAGAATGATGTAAACAAGGAATTTCCAAATAATCAATTAGAAAACACGACGTATATAAATATGGAGAGTCTCGGTACGTTAACCTGGGCCAAAGAGTAGATATATATGATTATACTGTGTTTTTTTGCGTAAAGACTGTTCGTTTTCATTTATGATTCGTCACCAGGCAAATACCGGAAACAGAAGCGGTTGCACCCCCCCCCCCCTCATACAAATTTAAATTGATGCCGTTCGAGAAGTTAATGGAAACAACAACCTAAATATTCGAACACAAATATCAACTGCGATCATGCGTGAAATAATAAAAATCCCTTACGCAAAAAATATTAGTATTCCGATATTTAAAAACAGGGTTGCTTCATTTTACACATAAATGATGAAGAGTCCACAGTCCGTGACGGACTTATCGAGTTAATTATTCTTCTAATTCGTCTAATGTTCTTTCTAACATGTTGAGGTATTTCTTAAACATAATGTAATACACTTCATGCAGAATTTGTGAGATCATCTTTGTGAGTACAAAAAGCGCGAAACAATGTGTTACTACTTAAAATGATAAACTTGTATTCCAACAATATTAATATTCCAACGATTTTAAATGAGTTAAATTAGGGACTATCCTACTTAGTCATTAGCGATCAGTGAATAAGTGTGAATTCTACCTGTATAACTTTGTTATACTCCGAGGCGGTGGGTGCAGTGCCGAGAACCTGTCGTGATTTTTCCATGATCATTCTTCGCTGAACAGAGAAAGCTCCGTGAAACATGTTCAGTATGACGCTTCGATACTACAGAAGAAAACGGCAAAAATTTAAGCATCTTTGCTGGCAGCACATGGTAACCCAGGTTATTAGGTGTATTATTATGATCCAGTTATATATAAGTCAGGGTTAAACTACATATAACGCGGGCGCTCACAAACCTTGTCTAAGGGACTGCCAAGACTTCGAACGACAAAAATTCTACGACTATTTAAATCTGATGGATATTGTGATGTCGTGGGCCACTAGAAAAAGAAAACGGTGTGAGCACAACCCTTGTTGTTTTTTTGAGGAAACTATATTTCCAGTTGTCAAAAACTTGTCAAAACGTTGTATTAATCTGGTTATTTCATGAAATTGCACCCAACAGGAACTATCTAATTTTTAAAACTTCTATAAATGAAGTTTTGTTACCTTAAGATCAATTTCTTCTCCATCGCATTTAGCAATTGCTTTCAAAAGTAATGAATCTGTAACACCAGAAGAGAGGACATCTTCTTGTGACCCCGCTAGATAATGAAGAGAAAAATAATTCTACGTAAAGTATTCACGTGTTTTGAACTAAATTCATAGCATCATGACAGAAATAAATTGATAATGAACGACTCATATAAAAGTGCAGAGGATGTTTACGACATTATGAATGGATCTCGTTTTCACGAGATTTACTGAAGACTCTGGCCGTTGTAGTTTTCGTTACAACAGTTGAACTCACCTGAGTGATGATGAAGTAGCAGGAGTTTTTTAAATTCTGCTAAGCTTAAACTGCTTGTATTCAGTTTGTCTTTGACAAATTTCACAAGATGATTTAATAATTTTTCTTCATCCTGCGGTGAGAGTTTAGTTTCTGTGTCTTTGACGACGAGTTCTTTACAAGCATTCTGATTTATCTGTGTTTCAGAAATACTGGGCGAAGGCTCGACTGCACATTTGACTTCAGGTGGGCGGCTGGTGGTAGCATTAGTCTTGGTTACTTTGACTTCGTCTTAACAGCAGAGAATTAAATATACATACAGTAAGTCATACACAATCATATTCATCCCTACTGAGATTGTGATACCTGAGTTGTCGACCTCGTTCTTTAAATGATACCTCTCAGAAAGACTAGGAATGAAGATTGAAGTGTATAAATATGTATAAGCTGTATCTTTGCACTCTGTATAATGTAGGAACAAACACATAATTCCGACTCTGTATAATGTAGGATAGGAACAAACATATAATTTGCACTCTGTATAATGTAGGAACGAAGATATAATTTGCACACTGTATAATGTAGGAACGAAGATATAATTTGCACTCTGTATAATGTAGGAACGAACATATAATTTGCACTCTGTATAATGTAGGAACGAACATATAATTTGCACTCTGTATAATGTAGGAACGAACATATAATTTGCACTCTGTATAATGTAGGAACGAACATATAATTTGCACTCTGTATAATGTAGGAACGAAGATATAATTTGCACTGTATAATGTAGGAACGAAGATATAATTTGCACTCTGTATAATGTAGGAACGAGAATAATTGGCATTCTGTATAATGTAGGAACGAAGATATAATTTGCACTGTATAATGTAGGAACGAAGATATAATTTGCACTCTGTATAATGTAGGAACGAGAATAATTGGCATTCTGTATAATGTAGGAACGAACAAACAACACAGATGAAATTTCATTTATGTCTAATTTTAATAAAATCTTACGTTTGATATTTTGTCGTCCAGAACGATGACTGTTGTTTTACGACATCGCCAAACCTGTGAAATAAAGAAGAAAATTATGACAAACAGAAGAATCGATTATGGCTTTCCATGCATGCAGGATATTAATGGACTGCTTACTTTTGAACAAAATCTTGGTCGTAAGGCAGCTTGAATTCCCAGCCAACGTTGACGATTCTGGTCGCAACCTATAATAATAAAATAATATCGTCTAGAGGTTGCACATTTTAAAAAGAGTTGACAACTCTCTTTCTCTTTTAACTAAACCATTACCTAGAGCTGAACTAATTCTCACTTGTCAATTGACATATTAAACTCTAAAATGATACTGCAGTAGCTGTCACTACATTCAGATTTATAAAAGGGTTTATTTATATCACTGGTTTATACCTGCTGTAGCAGATCATTCACATCATTTACTGTCAGCTAAAAAGAAAAAAAAAATACAAGTTACACTACAACAATGTTGTACTAAACTAAATTTAATCGTGAAAATCTAACCTTGACCACAGAAATCACGTCGCTTCTTTGAACGATACGAGATTCGGTGAATCTGTAAAGCTTAAAAATATAAATAGGATTGAATATACGCATATATTGAATATACGAATTGTATTGCAAGGAATCTTCGAGTAAATTTCATTACTTACGATGTAGTCTCTTGCAACACATAATGTCTCTGATGTTGAGGAGCTGAAAGCACTTGTTTTTCCTTTTGGATAAAGTAATTCACTACAGGGAATGATGAAAATTTTCAAATAACTTAATAATAATAATAATAATGGAATAAGAAATGTTGTAGTTTTGTATAAAGAAACGAGCGTCTACTTATGAGCAGATTTTGCGTCGTAAAGTAAGATAATGCTACATTACATACCTTTTAACAACCCAAGATCCTTGAACAAGAACCGCATGTTGCTGTAGACATTTCAACACAGTAACGTCGTTTGCTGGAGGAAGCAATGCATTGGAGATCTCCGAGAATGTCATTAATTTAGCTGCAAGAAATCCAATGGCCACGTTATCATTTTAAGTGCCAAAATTTAATATAATTTTTTCGCCACCAGGTTTGAAAGTGCTAAGAGAAGCTGCAACATCTCACCAGAAACAACCAGACTCACCCTCTATTAAGCGATTCCTAACTTGGTCAATTATGTCCATTTTTCGTACATGAGCTAACGTTGTGAATTTGGTTGGCAATGAGTTTAAATCACTTGAAGAAACAAATAAGACAAATCTTAATGTGTCAAGAGAGTATTTCCTAGCCTCTAAACTCTGGCAATATGGATTTGCTTTAATGCAGGAAGAATCATGTCATCCAAGGTTGTTTATTTGGTTGGCTACCCCACTTTGTTCCATGACTGGCATGTTGGCTTGATTAACCTACCTTGAAACCTCTGCTGTAGTAGGCATCAACATCTCAACATAACTACTGCAAAACAAAATACAAGCTAGCTGGCTATGTGACCAAATTAAGGCTAATGATCTGAACAGGTACTGTTAGTGTCAAAATCCATCCTCCCCCAAAGTAAAGATGGTTGAGGATGACTAAATCAGTTTGCTTGTGGTTAACAGAATTTTAGCCAGGGTTCTGTTGTAGGCAATAATAACAATGTATTTACTTGCACAAAAATCAAACCTTGAGGTTGCATCAAATTCTAAAACCTCAGTATTCACTTCTTGACAAAACAGCAAATTTCGTTCCTCAACACTTTTTGTGTCCTGGGAAGAGAATAATTGAAAGGCAAATATTACACACATGATTACTGATGTTACTGGAATAACACATGTTGAACACTGAGATTGTGAACCCACATTGATTCCAAAATATTCAACTTCAGTCCATGGTTCTTCCGACATCTGTTTCTCAAGATGTTTATAGGATGACAGCCTCTGAGCTTTGGCTTGTTCAGTTTCCTTCTTAGCAAACCTAACCTGGAATTCAGAGTAACTTGATCATTGTACGGAACTGCAAGTTTACTGTATTTTTTAGACTTAGATAGAATCTTAAAGTTTTCCTACCAACAAAGCAGTGGCCTTTTCCTCATCTTCATCTTGTGAATCACCTGCAAAAATAGATTCTGCTTGCTCTGTCCAATTTCCTATTTTGAAGCTGGGTTCAAGACAAAGGTAGAGAAGGGATTTCAACAGAGAGCCTAAGCCAAGCTTACTCATGTACAAACCTTCCTCCTGGTTAGTTGGCTTTTTCTCCTGATTACGATCCAAATATTCAAAACTGGGCCTCAATTGAACAACCCCCTTGAGAGGTGTTAAATGAATTTCCCCTGAAAGATACAAAAGTATTTCACTGTAAACATGATTGTTTATCATTATTACGATATAATGTAGGTTGTCACATACAGTAATTAGTTAAAAGCAATTGTTGCTTTAAGTTATGTTTACCATCTCTCAGCAGACCAACTGCATACTGTGATGTTGAAACTGTTCCTTGGGAAGAGAGCAAGACTTGCTTGTCCATTCTGTCACTGTTTTAGAAAAGATCATTACTACAACATTAATTACTAGAATGCTAGATTCACAGTGGCAGTCAATAAAATTATAAAATATATACATGAGAATGTTTTGTTTTTCTATGCCAAAAATGACCTTCTGAAGAATTTTTTATCATCTGATGCAGCATGGTCAGCTTCCCAGGCAAATTGTTCCCCTTTAGATTTGCAGTAACTGGGACCAGATGTGTTTAACGACATTTCCAGCATTACCTAGAAAAATTATTTTTTTAACAATTAAACAATTAATTAAGCCAGTATTTATGAAATTTTTGAAATTCACCTTTTGTTGTTTTGGTTTTACCCTTGATGATAAACATGCTGTCTTGTCGTAGCTCACTGCAGCTGGACGGCTTAGATACTACACAAACATATCCATTGAAATCATTTTATAATTTGTCAATTTGATTATTAAAAACCATAAAACACACACACAAAATCATGGATTGAAACTTGCCTGGAAAAGGTAAAGGTTTTCAGCCAGATTTTTGGCTAAATAGACATCAATCTATAACAAAATAAAAAATATTTTGCGCATATTCTATAAAAGCGGATGGGGCAAACACAGACGCCGGAACAGGGGGGCAGCAGGGGGGGACAAACACAGACGCCGGAACAGGGGGGGCAGCAGGGGCAACTGCCCCCCTTGCCTTTCACCAGAAGGGGCAAGGGGGACAAAATGCCCTTTTATTTTAAAAGATTAATTACATTCTATATCTGAATTAGAAGTGCCACAAACGAGCATCAAGAATAAGACAATCGTCTAGATCAGAAATTATCTTTGATCAGAAATTATCTTTGAAAGAGAAATCACGACGATACGAAGTTCAACTGACGATGTTTTGCAAACATTCTTTATTAATGCGCCGCTACAGGAGTGCCCTTTCAACAAAATCTGCCCCCTTTGCCCTCGCATCGTTCCGGCGTCCCTGGCCGGACAAATTGAAGAATATAAAGTCTGCACTCTCCACATGGTTTAGGTCAGATATGAAAACTTGAGTATTATGCATAGGTTAATATACAATGAGATATGAATCAACACATTATTCTAGTAGTTATGAAATAATCATGAATATTTCAAACCTCGTCAACTACATCATCTTCCTCATCTGGCTCATCATAAACAGATGGAACTGGCAACTCGTCGACCATCTTGAATTTGACAGAACCAGAGGAGTCTGGACAGAGCAAGCTCAGCAAATCCCGGAACGAGAGAAAAATGACAGACACCGGTGAACTATATATACACTGGGTGGATTCGATCCTCGTTTTAAAGCTGGGAAATGAATATAACCTGCCAGTTGTCCCAAAAAACCCCAAACCATTGAAATCACCCATAACGATGTAATAGCTGGAGTTTGAATGCGCCTATAAGCACCCTGTTGGGACCCACAAGTGTATAAACTGCATATATGACATATATGTTTGACATTATAGTGTCTTATTACTGACGTTGACATGCCCTGTACATGGTCATTGCATAGAATCTGTTCATGTCATAGAGCTTAAATAACATGCGAAGAGAACATGTGCTATTGCCTGATTTTAAATCATTTACTATGGTTTTTAAATTATCTTATCTCTTTCTGATAAATGTATTTCATTTCCCATGAAAAAACAAACAAAAAAAAACAAACAACAAATCAACAACTTGGATTTTCGAGCTTGTGGCATATGCTTATTCTTCGATGCGTGTAGCTATATAACTTATGTTTCTTCTGTGTGTTATTTGTTTTTGTATATGTAAATATGTAATCGGAGGAATGCCTCGCATGGGATCTCGTGTCCCGTTTGCATTTTCTCCGTTTGAACACTGTTCAATAAATTTGATATATATGACATGATGAATCGATGACAGTAAAATTTGTTTGTATACCAACAAATGATTTTTATTACCAAATCACTTTACAAATATGGATAACAATATTTAAATTTACAACTCAGGACGATGATCTTCGACCTTTCCTTCTCTAGCAAATTTTAACTTATTTAGGCCTATTTAGTATTTTATAAGTTGCGTTAATCCCAATAGGCAAAAATTCGCGGACGAGTCCCTCAAATAGTTTTGGGTATTTTTGGGATACCCTGTATATTCCAGTCTTCTTTCAAGTTCGGACCAGCTGCCCATGGTCTTGCCAAGATGGATACCTTCAAAAATGTGACAATATATAAAAGAGGTCAATATCAACGGCCAATGGGTTTATAGATATTTAAATATATAAATAAATATATAACACAGGATGAGAAACACGAGTTACTTCATCGAATTTTATTTACTACAGAACTAATAATAATAAGCTCTTTAAATCCACCTTAAGCTAAAAATTACAATGGTCCTAAAAGGTCCTATTATTATCTAAAAATATATCAGTGTGTATTTACAAGAATATATAAATATATAAATTATACAATATAAAACATTATTGATAATTTAAACGTCAAGCGGAGTACGGCGAGAAATTTAGTGTTTTGTTAAAAGTTCAGTTGCCTGAGGTATGAATGACATTTTATGTCTTTCAGTACTAGATATTATTTTACCTACGTTGTCACTGTTGCCTTTGGATCTAGTGTAATAATAATGATTATTATATACCACCAGGATACCACTTGTCAAAGTTTTGTTTTCGTAGCGTTTCATTGGTCGAGAGTGACGAAATTTTGATGTCGCCATGCAGTGTTATAATCTCATGGGAAATAACAACTTTTATCCATTTGAAATTATGTCTTTAATGAATAGATATTTCGTTGTATACCTTCTAGTTTAGTTTTTATTTGACAAGTGGTATATAATAAAAAACTTATTTTCCGAAAACTCAGGAAACATTATGTTTTGTGGACCCTCGACCATCGATATTTCACTCGGCTTTGCCTCGTGAAATATCGACAGGTCTCGGGTCCACAAAACATAATGTTTCCTTCGTTCGCAGTAAATAAGTGTTAATTATTTGCGGCGGGAATAAATTCTTGACATGGATGGTTAGTAGTGTCACAAATTATTTTCTTTAGTTCCCGAAGTGTTGATTTCTCTCTTGTTTTGCCTAGCGAAGGGAGAGTATTGGTTGGTAGGCCAATAATACGTAAACTTCTTCTTTGGATGCATTCGAGATCATTAACTACGTGAAGGGGTAAGCTATCCCAAACTGGTGCCGCATATTCTAGCAGGGGGCGTATTTTAGTGCAGTAAGTTTCAAGGCCGAATTCTGTAGGAAGATGTGCCTTCCTACACTCCCTGAGATGATAAAGTTTCCTGTTACTTTTACGTGTTATTTCATAAATGTGCGAGTTCCATTTTAGGTTACTCTGACAAACTAGCCCCAGCAACTTGAAAGTGTCCACTCTTTCAACAATGGAATCCGCGATAGAAAGATTGGGAGGTTCCGGAATAGACTTCCCAAAACAAATCCACATATCCTTCGTTTTTTTCGCGTTCAACTGCATTTATCATCATCAGACCACCTTTTTACAGAGTCCAAAACTTCCTGTATATTGCTGCATTTTCCCTGTATAATGCGTTCACTTTGGTTACAATCATCAGCGTATTTGTGTGTTCTGCATGAAATATCTAAATCATCAATAGCTAGGTATATTGAATAAGGCTGGAGAAAGTACGGACGTCCTTTGGGGGACTCCAGCAGGACAGCTTTCAGTTGAGGATAGTGTTCCATTTATTTTGACTTGCTGGGTTCTACCCGATAGGAAGCTTTTAACTCACAGCCAGAAACTTTTGTTCACATGCATTCATTCGTGCAAGTTTAAACAGCAAAATCTCGTGGTCGACTAAATCAAAAGCTTTTTTTAAATCTATAAAAAGGGCATGAATAGCTGATTTATCAGAATAGATATTATCTGTAGCATTAAACCATGGTTGTGTAATGGATATCAAGGCTGCATGATGTAGTAGATCGGCCATTAATAAAACCATGCATGCTGGCTGGGACACAATGTGATATCTTTATCATTTAGTTGAAGTTGTATTCTCTCTAAGATTTTTTCGATGTGTCAGTAAAACAGAAATTGCCGAAAGTCATTATTTACGTTGTTTGGTGGATATACTTTGGGCAGAGGTGTAATAAGGCTTGGATACTTGCACTGTATGACTTGGATACTTGCACTGTTTAATGCTGGGGGTAATAATTTCATGGACTACCCGTGCTATATAGGATATAGGAAAATGGCCCGAAAATCTCTTAAGTAGCCATGCTGGAACACCGTCCGCTCCCGTTGCTTCCGATTCTTTAAGATGGTTTAGCGCATTTTTGATCTGACCTCTGCCAGGGAGGGAAGGTGCATAGTCTTTGAGGAATATTTCAACGTCGTTTAAATGTGGGCCGGTTGTTGTATTGATGTCTTTCCATGGAGCAACAAAGGATTTTTGAAGCTTTTCTGCTACATCAAAGCCTTCCTCTTTAGACAGTGAGTTTACAGACGCACCATTCTGTTGATTATTTGCACCATGCAGACAAAGCATAAATCACTTTACACCATTTCGCAGGATCACGAGTGCGAAGAGTTTTAGCTTTGCTTTGGTAGTATTTTATTTTCGCTTTCTTAATCATGTCTTCAACCTTTGCACATAAAAGAGTGTATTGGTCCGTATTTCCACGAGTAAAAGCCCGTTGTCTTAACTTTATTTCTGCTTTAATATTAAGTGTCATCCAAGGTTTATCGGTTGGGTGGCTGTAACTCCCAAATTCTTCTAAAAGCTACGCTGCTTTGGTATGCCGTTCACGCCACAAATTGAACTACTCCACTAAAATCGCCAACCACGATGATAGAATAACACGTGCGCGGATAATGGTTATAAAATGTATCTTTAATGATAAAGTTTATAATACTGTGCGGTTGAAGGTATGGTGGCTGATCAATCCGGTAACGGAATATTGAATAGAGTGATCGCGGAAAAGAAATATAGTGGGTAACGTTCGAACAAAAATGCAAGAATTAAACCGCACTAAGTCATGCAATCTAGACAAATTAAATACTATAACAGGCATGCACTAAATATAAAATAAATCAACTAACGTAGCTATGTTTACAAATCACAAAGAAAGAGTCTTACTTTAGTTGGCGCACACACTAAACTGCTGTTGAATACCGTCGATAGAGTTGAAACATAAACGTATATAAATAATATAACCAATTGTAGAATAGAGTGACCTTACTCTAGTTGACAGTTGTGTTCTCTTTATCAACTTGAACAATTAATTATCAAACCTACTAATTAATTAAACCTACAAGGGAGACTAAGGGTCTGTTAACATGGAGCCGAGTTACTCGGGTAACCGAGTCACTCGCCTTGCCGGGACAAAACGGCATTGTGTTTATATGGAACCGGGTAACTCGGTATTTGTTACGGTACATTGTAATTACATGACGTACTTCCTATGTAGGGCGCAAAATTTCAAAAAGTTTTTTACAATGGTGGTAAATGAAACGTAAACACGCATGCGTGTTTGGCGAATATTCTACTCGCCTAGCCGAGTTTCCTGTTGCAAAGTGTTTACATGGTATAACCGAGTAACTCGCCTTGCCGAGAACCCGGCACAGTTTGTTGAGAACTCGGCACGCTGAGTTACTCGGATGAGCCATATAAACAGTCAACCGAGATATCCATACAATATATAGAACAGGCGAGAATTCGGTGCTGCCGAGTAACTCGGCTTCATGTAAACAGGCCTTAAATGAAGGTCATGTGATAAAAAATAGACGGAAGTATTTTGAATAAAAATTATGTAAATTATATCACTTCAATTTACAATAACTGCAGAGAAAAGACTTTTGATGAGATGGGTGGCTCTGGGTGCAAGAGTAGCCGATGCGAGGCAAGTCTGATGTTGTTGACAAAAGCCGTCTCTCATTGACTGCGATTTCCGAATTTTACACATCCTTATCAAGGATGACATTCAGTATGGATATATAGTTCCTATTTTAAGAAAAATAGCGAAAAGTATTTTTCCTTATCAGCAACCGCAAACATGACGCCATATACATTTTAGCCATGCAGCTTCTGTGAAGCTATCTCAAATATTACCTAATGTATTGATCAAGCAAGAATGACGCGAAGAAAAAAAATTAATTGCATGGAAAGAAGCGCAGTAATATAAACACATTTTGTACGTCAGAATGCGGATACCCGGCTATTTTTATATCCACGTACATTTTGGAACTGATCTGAAATTGAATGTGAAAGTGAATATGAAACGGTAAAGCCGACAGTTGTCTAACCGAAACAGGAATTGTATTACGCGGAAATACCTTCCTTGCACGTGACCTACACTCTTCCGGGCTAACATATATAAGCACAAACACATGCAAAGTCCTACATTCAGAGCTTATAATACTCGAAGAAGGATGTAATCGTGGAACAATACAAGCCTTCCAAATCCTGACGACAGCAGAGACAAGCTTTTTAGGTAAGAATGTATATTTTGATTCTGGTAAAACATGCAAGGATGCGAGGAAAATGAGCCGTTTGTATATGAACGGTTCTCGAGCGTTGCCTTGGGTCAATTAGTGAACATGCACAATTCAACGAGAACGAACGACTATGCATGCAGTCATGTTAATAAGTGTTTAATATGTTAATATATCATAACAAAACACATTTGTACCAAACTGCTTGTGCACATTTATAAATACATAGTTACAAAGATCTTGGATGATGAAAATAATGTCGAAATGATTATGCTGTGTTTTCTTTGGGGATTCATCCCTATATACACATTCATACGGTTTAAGTGCTTTCAAAACAACGCAATTTTTTTCAAAGATGGATGACTTAGAAGCAACCGCGACTGCTTTGCACTTGATGACTTGTTCACAGTTTTTATTCAGTTTTTATTTTCTGTATACTTACCTGCGATTAGAGCAAGTATTGAAATATCGGAAGAAAACTACATAGTATTAAACGATGAGATAAACCCTTTGTTGCAATCATCCGCCTTGTTAATTGAGAGTTTCAACAAATTGGTAGTCTTTGCGGCCTTGAATGAATGAATGAAGATCTTTATTTTATCAGGGTAGTCCTTTCAGTGTTACAATGAACACTGTTATCAACAGGAGCCCTGAAATTACAAGTAGCTACAATAGATTGTTCTTATAGTATAAAATTTAAAAAAATTACATTTAAAAAATATGGTACAAGTATAGAAGACTAAGAATTACATAACATCGCAATTACGTTTAAAATTATTAAAAACTACACAGCCATTATAAAAAAATGACTTTTTGGCGGCTTCTGTTCGAACTTTAGCTAAGTGCAACAGATTACTTTGTCTGGTTATCCTCGTGTTTATCTCTCTATTGTATACAAAATAATTATGTAAAAACTGAGGCGACTTCTTCTGCAAGCATAAGTTAACCAACTTAAAGATATGTTTATTTCGCCTGTTCTCTAACTTGTCCCACTTGAGAAGAGCAAGGGCTGGAGCACTACGTGTGGTTCTCATAACAATCCTACCAGCCCGATTCTGCAGACGCTCTAATTGATCGATATCACTTCTGTTGCAACACGCCCAGACCGAATCACAATAATCCAAAATTGGTAATATGAATGTTTTATAAATCATATTGGCTGCGTTTGCTGTGAGATCATTCCTTGTTCTACGAAGCAAACCGAGTCTCTTCCCAACCTTGGTTGTAATATACTCTACGTGAGATTTCCAAGTAAGACTGTCATCAAGAAACACGCCAAGATACTTATATTCCATCACTCGCTTTAGTTGGTAATGTCCAATTGTAACCCGAAAGTTTGTAACTTTGGCTAAATTAGCACCAGTTCCAAAGAGAACAAGCTCAGTTTTGCTGAGGTTCAGAAATAACTTATTCAAATGTAGCCAATTGTGTATCAATTTTAACTCTGTATTCAAGACTCTTTCAATTTCACTCGTATCTTTCGCCGAAAAAAAGATCACCGTATCATCAGCATACATCAATATATCGCAACGAACTGTACTATTTGGTAAATCGTTGATAAAAAGGACGAATAGTAATGGGCCCAATATAGACCCTTGAGGTACCCCAAATGACACAGTACCGGGTTCTGAAAAAGCATTCCCAAACTGAACAACTTGCTCACGATTTTGCAGGTAATCCACAAACCACTCGAGCTCTTTACCTTTAACTCCAAAACCCTGTAACTTTTCGATTAGCAAGCAATGATCCACAGTGTCGAAGGCTTTGCGCAAGTCTATAAAGACTGATCCCGTTATCAGCCCCTGATCCATTCCACGACGAATATGATCAGTCAGAGCAATAACAGCATGTTCTGTGGAATAACCTCTTCGGAACCCACATTGAGAAGAACTGAGAATGTTGTTTGCTGTAAGAAACCGGCACAGCTGTGTATGGATTGCCCTCTCCAAAATCTTTGAAACCGTCGGGAGAATAGAGATAGGACGATAATTATCCATGTCACACTTTTTTCCACCTTTAAACAGCGGTAACACTCTAGCAATTTTCCAGTCACAGGGTATACGACCTTGGGAAATAGACAGATTCATAATAGCAGCAAGAGGCTTCGAAATTACACTTGCAGCGTCCTTCAAAAGGCGGGGCGGCATCTGATCTAAACCAACAGCCTTACTTGTTTTCAACTTACGCAACTGGGTGTATATAAACTGTTCCGAGATTTCTTCAAATGTAAAAGAAGAAACTGTCCCTTGCACCCGAACGGTAGATGAATTACACGTGCTACCAGTGAGTGACATAACAGCGTCATTTATTGTATTATTAACAAGCCGATAGACAGTTCCAAGAAAAAATTTATTAAAACTCTCAGCAATCGTTTTATAATTCGTAATTACCTCTCCTTCAACTTTGAAACTTGACGAAACAGTTTTCGTTTCACCTGGGATAATTTTCTTAATCGCCTGCCAGAACGCTTTCGGGTTACCACCACATTCCTCAATGACCTTTATGTTATATCTACTTTTTGCAATTTTGATTGACTTTGTTACCCGGTTCCGATGCGATTTATAAGCTAACCAATCCTCTGTTGCATGCGATTGTTTGGCTTTACGCAACAGATAATTTCGATGTCGGATATCCCTCTTTATTTCGCCTGTTAACCAAGGACAAGGGTTACCACGAACACGTTTTTCCAAAAGTGGTGCATGTAAATTAGCAACATCCATAAATTTAACTTTAAAATTTGACCAGTGTTCATTTACCGATACATTAGCGTCCTCAGTGGGATTACTTATGCTCTCCCAGACAACATTATTCAAATCTGAACAAAAAGATTCACCGTTGTATTTTGAATAATTCCTGAACTGTTTTGTTTGTGCAGGAAATTTCTTCCAATTCACTTTCCGTACGCAAAAAACCATCTCGTGGTCGCTAAGGCCCATGCTAATAACTCCGCTACGACTTAAATTGTTAGGAGTATTTGTAGCAATAAGATCTAAAAGGGAGGTTGAACGTTCGGCAATACGAGTAGCATCAGTAATACATTGCTTAAAATTCAGTAGCTTGAAAAGCAATTTCAATCGCTTACATGCATCTGTCCCAGACGTAGATGGCAAAAAGTCAAAGTTAAAATCACCAAGCAGGATTACTTCTTTCTCGTCGGCGGTGGCAATATCCAACATAACCTCAAATTTCGAAACATATTCTTTATCAAAATAGCGCGACGAGTTGGGGGGTCTATAGAACGTACCCAATAAAATTCCATGCGATTTGGGGAGAAATAGCTCTAACCACAGTCCCTCAACCCCATCCATTTCAAGATCGTCTCTCCTGACTACAGATAATTCATTTTTTACGTAAACAGCTATACCACCACCTTTATTCGCTCTGTCCAATCTGAAAACTTTATAACCCTCAATCGCAATTTCAGAGTCCAAAATTTGTTCGTTTAGCCATGTTTCACTCAAAGTTAGAAAATGTATTCCCGATTGAACAGACGAGCAAATCAACCGTAACTCATTTATTTTCTTAGCTATAGACTGGATATTTTGATGCACGATCTTAAGGCCTCGAGTATTCACTATATCAACAAACTCAGGGAATAAGGCAAAAGGAAATTCGTCAGTGTTACAAGGTGGTAAAGTATCACAACATAAGGAACAACGTTTAGATTG
This sequence comes from Dendronephthya gigantea, assembly GCF_004324835.1. Classification (NCBI taxonomy): domain Eukaryota; kingdom Metazoa; phylum Cnidaria; class Anthozoa; order Malacalcyonacea; family Nephtheidae; genus Dendronephthya; species Dendronephthya gigantea. The sequence goes on from NW_021163087.1 coordinate 1,036,635, forward strand.
TTCAAACTCAGCACCGAGGCAACTTAGGTGCACATACAAATCACATACTGAACATTGTGCATTCGCTTGAGACCTTCTGATGGCTTTTTCGCAAATAGGGCATACCAAACCACGGTTGTTTGGGCCAGGATTTAACGAAATATCGTTGCACTGCAGTAAGACATTAACTAGAACAATATCACCCACCAACTTGGCAAACTTTAGTCCCTGCCGTGTGGTCAATCGGAAATTCCCTGTAAGTGAAGTGGAATTATAAGCCTTAAAATTATACTCCTTTCTTTGTTTCCTAACCTTACAACTTGACAAGGAGGCATTGTCCGTAGTAAAGTCAAAGCTGTTTGCAGAATATTTTAAAAGCATTTAATTACATAGCAAGCAAAGGGCTATACACAACTCTCAAGAGTGCATGCTTAAAATATACTGCAATACCGGGTGAGTGAAAAAAACTGACACCTTTGAAATTCAAATTAGCCGCATAGCGGCTGTAATGTGACAGAAGTTGCCTAAAATATTTCATGGGTATACTAAGCATGCATATTATTTTAATTAACCTAAACATGAAGTTTGTTCCCATTGGGAGTTAAAATGCATTCTAAGCTCTGTAAATACAAAAGAACAGTTTTATCAAATCGTTTTTGTTGATGTACATGGGAATTGTCATATTCCAGCAATAAGTTCGCAGCTAATTTGAATTTCAAAGGTGTCAGGTTTTTTTTACTCACCCTGTATATATGTAGATATGACGGTAATTGACACGCTAATTGTTCAACTTTTCCGTTAACAAGTCGTCTGGGTTTGAAGTTTTATTTGTTCCTTGTCAGTGAATTGTTTATGCTAATCGGCTTGGAACGGAATAAAATTATCACATTCGTCTAAATGCTTGTCGAAAATTCATATTTAAGGTCTCATCCAGTAGCCACGCGAGTTTAAACGAGTGCACACAACTGAGTCACTCGGTTAATGAGGCTACTCGTTCGTTCTCGTTGAATTGTGCATGTTCACTATAAAGACCTTTAGCTTGGAGTAGCTTGGACGTCAAACTGCTAATAAACCTTGTGTTTTAAATCCATTATCTCAAAGTTTTCTCGATGTACAGGGTGTATCAAAAAAAAGGTAATCCAACTTCAACATGCTATATTGTACGTGAACTATACTCAGTCTATAAACGAATTTTTTTCACATTTGGAAAGATCAGGCTTTTAACTATCGGATGTCATGCTTTTAATACCATGATGGTGAAAAAGTGAGCACATACGAGGCTGATAAAAAATGTTAGTCGCAATCGCATCGCATATTTTTTACCTTTGTGCTATAATTAAAGCAGTGCATAACAAAAGAAAAAAATAATTAATCACGAACATGTCACAGCTCGCACTGGTTTTATGCCGCATTGCGTAGAATTTCTCCTGATGTGATTTATTCCTACTTAATATGCATATGCCGGTAGTTTATTCAGAAGCAAAATCTTTTAATTAAGTCCGAATGAGAGTTAATTTTCAATGGTTTTAGTCCCAACTCTGAGAGGTGAAAATATGCGATTTTGACTAACACTTTTTATCAGCCTCCTATTTGCTTATTTTTTCACCATTTAGTATCAAAAACATGTCATTCGATAGTTAAAAGCCTAACCTTTCCGAATGTGAAGAAAATCGTTACTAGAATGAGTACTGAGTTCACGTACAATAGCGCACCAAAGTTGGCCGGATTACCTTTTTTTTGATATACCCTGTATTTAGCAAAGCAATACTGAAAATATGCCGTATTTGCCGTATAAAACTTCATGTTTGAACGACTGCACACATCCACACCCGCTCAAACATTAAATTTTATCGCGAACAAAACTGAACTTGCATGCTGATTTGCTGAATACATCAAAAATGGCCTATTGCTTTCTCATATATTACTGCTGAAAATCACGAGTTTTATTTAGAACGTTTGTAATTTCGCAACATGCTGCACACTTTAAGATTTTATTTCCACGAGTAAATCATATTATTTATTTGCTGCAAACTTTAAGATTCTATTTCCACAAGTGCATGTAAATCAATGTTCCAGTTTTCCTGGAGGAATGATTTGACATTACATGTAAAAATGAATTTCATTCTGAAGTGAAGGGAAGTTGCAAGATAGAAATTGCTTGGAATTGTATTACGGGAAAATGCCTCTAATATTTACATATATACCTACTGAATGAAGGTCTGTCAAATGATAAATTGACATGCAAGGGCGTAGAAAGCATCCAGAGGTTAGGGGGGGGGCACCAGCTTCTAGGGGGACTTTTGGTTAATAGAAATATATACGTGTGGCGACGGTTAATTCAGGGACCGCCGACCACGGAGCATTTTTCGTATTACTTGGGCTTCGTAGTGCTAGGAGGGTCCGGGGGCATGATCCCCCGAGAAAATTTTGGGATATATGCCTCTGAAATGGCCGCAAATCCCTCTCAATTTAAGGATTATTGGGAAATGGTAGATACTTTTTTCTTCTTTTCTTTTCACTTTCCAAAAAGGCATTTTTCATCACAAAAATGGCACTTTTGGGGACACTTGAAAAATTTTGGGGGGACACGTGCCCCCTGTGCCCCTCCGTTCCTAATAAGCCACTGCTGAAATTATCCGGTGCTTGTCTGACATTTGGCCGACAATGTTAAACAGAAACTTCGGTATGTGTCAGCCTTAAGAAGGCGAGTGATTCATCCGCGGGTTTGTGATGTCTAAGATTGATTACATGTAAAAATAAATTTCCTTTTATAATGAATTCGAAGTGCATGACAAGATGAAAATGGACCGGAATTGTATTATAATAGACGGGGAAATGCTTCCTACGTTTTAAGATTTAAACATCCCTTGGCTTGGTATGAATTCAGTAAATGAAATGATAGAATGGACTAAAGGTGATGTATACATTAACAATACCGAGTCGGTACTAATTAGGTACTGGACAGCTTTTCTGATTATCGCTGGGTTATTTTGCAAAGCGTAAACTTCGTCACGAATATTTATTGCTCAAAATTTCTCATTCACTGAGCTCAAATTTCAGTTTCTGATTTTAGGGAGGAGACCAGGCCATTTATTATGGAAGAACCTGGCCCAAGTCACGCAGGTTATAGCAACGGTATGAATCTATTTGGAAATATTAACTAGAATTGAGAATGTTAAGTTCAATTTACATAGGAAAGTTATGCCAGGTTTCGTGGCACCCTAATTTCGAAATCTAAATTTTGGTATTAAGAATCCTATATATTATTAAAATCGACTATTTTGTTAATTGCTGCGAGCGAAGGGAGCAGTCCTGTATTATTGACTGCATCTCGATTTCAGTGATTTTTGTTTGTGATAATGATTTTTTGAGCACACATACCATAGAACAGTGGTCTCATTATGTATGTCTCATTTGCATTTATATGTGTTTATGTGCCATCTCAACTCTGGAGAGAATTCTCATCAGCATAACCGGGATAAAATATATAATATAAACATAAAGTTTTTTGACAAGCAATAGTGCCGTTACTATCCTGTAGACACCCAAAGAAATGATTGGGAGAAGATAAAGGTACTACGTGTATTCACACGACGCACTTCACTTGTAATTGTAGTTTATCTAATTTGTGATTTAGCAGAAGTGTCGCATTCGAGATATGCAGACAAATATTTCTTACACTCCACTACAGAAGGTAAAATATTTTTCCTTCCCTGTCATCTTTTTCGAATTCAAAGAATTTTTTGCACTTATGAAAAAGTTTTAACAACTGATTATATAAATAGGCTTTCATCATATGCTTGATGCACTGACAGATGAAAGAAGAAGGAATAATATTCCAGAGGTATCGATACAGTAATGGCTGTAATTGTAAACAGAAGCTTTATTAAAATTTTGCGATATACATGAAATACTGTTGCCAGAGACGTGCTGGGCGGGAAGCGTATTCGAAATATAAACTTTAAATCCCAACGTAGTGCTTTCAGACTTCAATAAAGCCATAAAAGACAATTTAAACAATTTGAGAGTAATAAAAATAGATTTGATGTAACTTAAGATGTCTTAAGTTAAGACAAACGTTATACTGTCAAATATATTTTTATTACTCTCAAGTTATTTAAATTGTCTTTTATGGCTTTACTGAAAGCATTTTGTTGGGCTTTAATATTTATATTTCATAAAATATGTAATGTCAGAATAATTAGCACCATTAAAGGATCGAATACTAAATGGTTTTCCGTGCAGGATTGCGTGATACTGCACGCGGGAAGTTGCGAGACTTTCAGAAAGCGTGAAAAAGCATGAGCCGTAGGCGAGTTACGCTTTCCGAAAGTTGAGTAAGTACAATAACTACGAAACAACGGTCAAATTTATTTATTTAGTTCGTGGCTAAACAATCAAACGGTTCTAAAGTGAATTCTAGTGAGTTTTTGTAGAGTGTAGTAAAGGCGAACTGTTGTTGTTGTTCCATGTTTTCTTTTAACTTTTCCATCGTTTACAACTTCAAATTGTCGTAAAATTGTCCGACATTAATCTTTAAAAAACTCGCGCAAAGCGGCATTGTAAAACTCTCCCGCGCGCAGGATTGTCTCATCCTGCACGCCTACCAACCAATCAAATTGCGTGTTTTATTGTAGTTATTATATAATGTGGTTTGCTGTACGTCTGAATGAATATGCAGCGAATCGGACAGCCCGGCTGATCGATGTGTGAAAATTTACTATTTCACCATTAGCTAAAAAAATTCTCAATTTCTGCCAAAATACCATGACGTTAAACCCCGTACAGACGGGCAAGTTTTCTTGACAAGTTTTATTTGCTCGTGTGTACGCGAAAAAATGACACGTTTTCCTTGACAAGGAGGCTGAAAGAGCTTGTTTAAAAGCTAGTCATGCCAGCTCTTCAGCAAGGAAAAATGCTTGTGTGTACTGCTATAAAGGAAACTTTTCGAAGTTTATGGCTCATATCATCGCAAAATATACTCATATTATCGTAAAACTTGTCAAGAAATTTTTTTTTAATTTTTTTGCATACATACAAGCAAATAAAACTTGCAAGGAAAACTTGTCAACGCGAAAACGTGTTCGCCATAGAAACAAGTGAACGGGTCAAAAAAACTTGTCAAGGAACATTTGCCTGTCTGTGCGGTGCTTTAATGTTTAACAATACAAGCACGGCGGAGTATCGTAAAGTGCTGGGACTAGTATTCATATATCTATGTTCAGCATTATTAGTTTCTTTTGAAATTGATTATTTTGACGGCTGCTAACATGAATATATGAATATATCATGCAGGACAATATCTCCACCATATCAGGACAATGTTAGTGCTGATTTCGTTAAGGTATTCTAATTACCAAACAGGAATACATAAATAGACCTCTCTATGTATACACACAGGACATAACCAGAAATCCAAGACATTAATTACCACAAAAGTACATAATGCCAAGATTTCATTGGATAACATTTGTATCAATTACAAATAGATAACATTTTAATCGTTGTCTGTTCAGTTAGAGATACACGGCATGACGTAATTTGTGATGAGAACAAAACAAAGTGATTACTCACCCCGGCGGCTCGTACGTAGTCACTTTGTTTTGTTCTTATAAAAAATACTACGTCATACCGCGTGTATTTATAACTGAACAGACAACGGTTTAATGTTATCTATTTGTTAACCCTTCATCGCAAATTTTATTTTTCCAGTTTGGTTGTAAGAAACTCTTGGAGATTTCAAAACAAGCATTGAAGAAGGGAGAGATAAATACCGCAGAAGAATATGCTGGAAAAGCAATACGAAAAGAGAAATATGAAGATGCATCAAAGGAGAGAAACCCAGAACCTTATTATCATTTAGCTGAAGTCCTTCGAGAGAAAGCATCACACGAAACCGTGGAGTTACTTCAAAGACAAAAATTCTTACTCCAGGCTGCGTCGCTTTACAACTTCGTAAGAAATTGTTTTAATAAAAGTACTGTTAAGAATAAAAGTGAATTTGCGACGACTCATGAATATATTTTACCTGAGAAAATCTTAAATATTCAAGAAAGTCTAATCGCAGCGACTGAAGGAAATCACCAACGCTGTAGATTCAATCATGAAAAAAAGAAAGCCTCCTTAAAACAGTTACGAGAGGAGTCTAGGAGAGAACTGGGAGTTATAAATGTCAAATACGATACTGAAACAGGAGATGAGGAAGATCTTCGAAAAGTATTTATCAAGCAAGCCACAGATGTAAGAGCCTTATACAAAAAAATCGCATCAAAAATGAAACAGTTTTTTGCAGAAATCATTCAAGAGTGTTTAGAAGTTCTGGGTGAACCGCCATGCGAATACGAAGTCATTCTACTTGGATCATTAGCGAGAGATGAGATGACGCCATATTCTGATCTGGAGTGGGCTATACTAACAAGCTCTGATGACGAACAGTCTAAAATATTCTTCCGCAAGTTAACCAATCTTGTTCATTTAGAGGTACAATTTCAAAATCAACCTAGTAAAGAATGGCTATCGAATATGTATTTCTTTGCATTAATTTTTATCCCTTCATAATGGCTGATATAAATACTCTGCCAATCAGATTATGTAACGTACAGCTCATAGTTAAAGGCCCGTTTACACACTTGCAATTTTTCATCACATTTTATGTGCAATTTTTTTCTTTTAATAGATGTGAACGAGTAATTAGTTTTGAATTCTCTGATCAGGGCCAAAGTTAGACCGCTTAATTGGGGAGGGGGGGGGTGTATATTCATAGTATTCATGTTTAACTACCGCAGGAAGAATAGCGTATATTTGAACATGAGTAACTGATTCACTCGTTCACTTCTATCAAAAAAAAAAAAAATCGCACATAAAACAGCATCAAAACTTGCATATGTAAACGGGCCTACACAAGGCGGGAAACTGTATAATACAAGTTATGACTACAAATAATTTTATGAATGATAATAACAACATGTTTTCTATGATCTTCAATCATTTCCAGATAATCAACCTTGGAGAAACTATCCTACCTTGCATGGATATTGAAGTATTAAGAGGAGAATGGTTTTATGATGATGTAACTCCAAAAGGACTTTCCTTCGATGGCCTTCTTGATCAGGCAAGCAAGACTCCTTTGGGCAACACAAAAGATTTTGAGCTCATTCACAGCCCCACTGAAATGGCAAATTTTCAGAGCAACTTTTGGTACAATAAGGATCCTCGTCTCGGTAACTGAACTTTTCTACCCTATACGACGCAGATTTTTTGCTTCTGCCGTTGTGAACTGTGGAAAAACAATTTAAATAAAGGCTCACAAACACCAGACGCGAGTTTTTAAATCATCTAAATTTGATCATGTTATAATTATCTTGGTAATCATGAAAGGATAGTACATTTTAACATGTTTGGGGCCCATAACTTTAATTCAAAATTTCCTTACAGAATTAAATCTATTTGCTTCAAAAAGACTAAAAAATTCGTCGCGTTGGCAAATCGTATCCGGTGTGAGAGGAATCATGGGCGAAAATTAAAGAAGCATAAGTCCGACTTATATTCAACCAATATTACAACGCAAATATATTAACGTCAAATTCACTGCTCGTGACTTAATCCTGAAACTTTGTATTTTACATTATATTCTGATTTTTAATATTATTAGGTGAAATCCTTTTGAATGTTGCACTACTGGACAAAAACAGACATGCTTTATTAGACGAATACAATATGGAGCTCGAGAGGATCTTGTACAAAAAATGTGACTTGGATAGCTGTGCTCACGACAGCTTAAATACCAAACCGACACGAGGATCTTGTCGAGGACTGCGCACACTCCAACAGGACATGTCAAGATATGAACCGCGTCTACTGGGCCTAAATTTAGAATACGAGGGGTATGTCAGTTCTGAACCAGAGGTCTTGATAACGTTGTCAGATTACGATGGGAAATTGTTTGATGTGAAGAAAGAAATATATCGTTTAACTGATCGCGTTGTTGTAGCTCTATTGAATGTCTTTGGAATCGAGGGTAAAGGATCTTTTGAAGCTCTTGACAAGTTGTGTGAGAGAAATGTGATCAGTCCAAGTGCCAGAGATAACGTAGCCAGTGCTGTAGCAATTGCCCTGAAAATGAGGTTGAGTACTTATCTTTCTGCTGGGAAACAAGAAGAGGCAATAAAAGGAAAAGCAGGGAACGCTACATCTGCTTACCATATTCCAGGAGAAAAAGAACTGTTTCATTTTTTCTATGTGACCACTCCACTGTTTGAATCATTGCATGGGTTGTGTAATGACGCTAAGAACTCCCCAGAAGATTTAGCACAAAGGATGTTCTTCAGTTTCTCTGATGCCATGAAAGGTCATATTCATTGTCGTCTCCTAAATTACAAGGTCGCGTCAGAATGCTACAAGCGTGCACTTGAAGGTGACCCGGGAAATATTAGCATACAGATGCGACTGCACCAAATTGAGGTTATGCCAAGGCAGATCACAGTTGATGGTAATAAAGGGAATGACATAACGCAGCATTTATTACTTACATGGGCCTCACAAATATACAAATATGATAATTTAGACAACAAGGTAAAGAGGGAAAAAAGTATTATCATCTCCGCAATAAAGGACGAGGGAATAAGCGTCCAAATGATTATTAATTTAAACGAGCTCTCCGAATTACTAATTCTCCTCAAGAAAAATGGCGAAGCGTACAAATGTCTGCAAAGAGCATTTACAATGGAGCAAACCATTTTTGGTGATAATCCAAACTCACACTCTGCCATAACTTCGGCATTGCTTGGAAAGTTGTGTATTGAATTGGGTAAGCGAGAGGAGAGCATCTTCTATTTTGAGAAATCTATTAAATTCCTTCCTTTTTCAGAGTTGAATGATAATTTCACGCTGGTGAGAATTCCAATCTACAGCCAATTGGCATTGTCCTATTCCGTAGTGGGCAATCACGAACAAGCGATATTCTATTCCGAGAAAAGTTTATCTCTGAGTACAGATTTAGCTACGAGGACTGGCGTGAGAATAGACTGTTTCGTTTTAGCCGTAATGGCATCAATTTGGTTAAATTCGGGGAAAGTTGAAATGGCGATGGAATGTGCAAGAAAAGAAGACGAAACTTTAACAAATTGTAAAGCAAGTGAAAGGACACAAGTTGTAAAGACTTGTCTTGCTGCAGTGACCTACAGTTATTTGGATAAAGCTCAGGAGGCAAAAATATTACTCTACCGGGAACTCGAGAAAGCACGAGAATACAAACAACTTTACCTGAGAACTCTTGGAGATATATGTTGGTTCCATGGTTCGACAAGCGAGGCAGAACAACATTATAAGGAGGCCTTAATAATTCAAATAATTGAAAATAACCCTAAATTAGAGATTGTATCAACATTGTTAATTCTCTCCAAGATTGTGATTGAGAACGAAAAGTCTTCCGAAGCCGTCAACTGTCTGGAAGAGGCTGCAAAAAATCTTTCCGATTTGAATGACAACGATGAAAAATTTGATTTCCTAAACGAAATCGCTAAGAGGTGGGAAAGTCTTGAAGACTACAACCGAGCTGAGATGTACCTGAACAAAGCCCTCGAATTGTGCGAAAAATCTGTGTTAACCTCGGGGATGGAGTTGCGACGTGAAATAGATCTACACGTTAAACTGGGGGATCTGCTTGAAAAAGTCAACTCTTTGTCTGGGGCTTGGGAGAGTTCAATAACGAAGGAACACGACGTGAATAAGGACCAACGAAAGCACTATGATCAAGCCTATGATTTGTTGGAACAATATTTAGTGACAGCCAGGTTTAGCCGCAGTGTCGGTGATCTGGTTATTCATCTGGCACAGAAGTTTATTCCTTTCGACTTGCTAAAAAGTGAGGAGTTGTTATTGAAAATTACGAAGTTTAACGAAGAAATTTTGGAAGACTCGAGTTTGGAAAACTTCAACGAGCTATCTTCGTCCATACTTTTCACTCAATATATGGTCGAACTTGAAAAAGGTCATTTCGAAGAAGCCTTGGAATGCTTTCGCCGTTCACAAAAAAAAGAGCTTGAAATACATGCTTCAGATCCATTTCACTGGCACATCGGAAGAATTTTTCACACGCGTGACCTTTTACTTCTAAATATACACGACGCGTACAGAGAGAAGCTGGAAATGATCAAACAGGATATTCTCGAAATCTGGGAAAAACATGAGCAGAAGAAAGAAAAGCCAACCACGAGTGTGGAAAAAGCCAACTGCTTGGTACACATGGCATATTTATGTATCTATTTACACGATTACGAAAAAGCCGAAGAATTAAATGAGATTGCCTTTGAAATTTTCGACACTGCTGAAGGACGCAAGGATCGCCAATTTAGAAAGTCTGGTCTAAAATGGTACAATGTGACAAATATGACTTTGGATTACGTGAAGCAAAGGCAAGCACAAAACGAACCTGTTACAACAGACGAATTGATTAATCTTCGCGGAACAATTCTTCCACTTATTCCTCATGACAAGGCATCAACGATAATTAGCAAACAAATTGTTTCCAATTGTTGCAACGCTTTTGATGAATTTGAAAACAAGAACTGCATCTTTTTGTTGAAAGCAACAGAGGAAGTAACACAGGAAGATCAAGAGCGCTTAATTTTTAAATGCTCAAGATTTTCACGTGATGAGCCTGGCCAGAACCAAGAAACAGAATATTCCACAAACACGCCGCGATTGAAACCGACTCTTGAATTAGAATACGATAACGCTCGCTTGTTGGCAGGATCTATTCTATCTGACTGTAATCACAGTTACTTGATAAGATCGACGGAGAACTATTTTGTTTTTTTTTTGCTTGAATCGTTGTCAAAAATGCCCTCCTGCGTCAATTTCTTTATAAAAGAAGCAGAAAACGCTAGAAACAAGAAGGACATTCACCAGATGATTGTTTTTCTGGAACTAGCCTGCAGCCAGGCGTCGGTTCCCGAAAGTGAGGCAGAAATTTCTAAATTGGTCGGAGAGTGTCAACTATACCTGCACAGTTACAGAATGGCAGAGATCAGCTTTAAAAAAGCACCAGACTTTTATCGATCTGCAGTAGATTCGTCATCGAAACTCGATCATCAAGTCTTTTACATGGAGAGTTTGATTGGTGTGGCCAAGCTCCGAATGCTTTGTAATGATATGGAAAATGCATTTTACGCATGCGAGGAAGGTTTAGGGATTGAACCTCAATTGATGACATCTCCATTATTGGAGAAGAGAATTGAGCTGCTTTATTTAGCTGTACGATGTATGCATCAGCTGAGTTCAATTTCCCCAGAAACTTGTGAACAGCTCTCGGGGAGATGCGATAGAATTGTTGGCTTAGTAAAGGCTAACCTTCTTCTGGAATCTGATATGATATCTAAATATGATCTATCATTGCTCAATTTTACAATGAGTGTAATTCGAGCATCGCTTACCTTCCGTTATGAGGAATCAGAAGAAAAGCAAATGCGACAGAGAGTAAATCAGAGTGTGCAAAAAATAACAGAGCACTATAAGGCAACAACACACGTTAACCAACCAATGGTCGATCGTCGTGTCTACTCCTTGGTGGGACAAATGTTGCTAATAACAGGTGAAGCCAAAGATGCGGTGATTGCATTAAAAAAATGTTTAGCAACCTACTTTACTCCAAACGGTGGGATTTTACCATTAGACGAGATCATCCCATTGTTGGATGCAATTACAGCAACCAAAATAGCCTCATCATCTGCACAAGAATCAAACAGCACGTTCCAGCAAACCCTGGAGTTATGCAGGGATGAATACCTAGAGGTAAACGACAATCCATTTCCACTCTTGAATTTTTTCCGAAATCTGGGTAATCATTATCTTGACGGAGGAAGGAGTGGGCAAGCCATTATTGCTTATGAAGCTGGTTTAGAGGTCGTCCAAAACCTGATCTTAGACGCTACAGACCAAGTGAACGCTCGGGGTGAAATGATGCTGCACCTTGCCAATGTCCACAGACTTCAAGCTTTAAGAAACGCAGGAAAAGGCGAAGTGGAAGAAAGTCGTTTGGCAGAAAACTACTACAATTTTGAAAATGGCAATGGGACAGAAAAGAGTAGTATTCATAAATATATAATGTATGCTAACTTTTTATGTGACAAAGGGCGCTTTCAAGAAGCAATTGTCGTTCTAAATCAAGCAATTGAAGCAGACGACAAGCTGTGGTCAACAACCGTCATTTGCTCCTTTTCACAACGAGTTCTTTATGGATCAGATGTTAAAAACTACATTGAATCTGACGGTGAACTGCTTACAAAGATGGGAAACTTGGCGTATACAACACTAGTTCGCACGTATGTACAACTTGGAAACGGAAGAGAAGCATGCAAAGCGCTAGAAACACTGTTAAAAAATGGCGAAGATTTGCCGGCCAGTATATTCTACACAACATCTTGTCTTTCACATCTTATTGGCTTCTGCCAGAAATATTTACTGTCGCTTATTAAAGATCCCTTGAAATTATCATTCGACGATTCAGCATTTCCACTGTCGCCTAAAAATTTGGCGAAATTGTACTACGAGTTGGGTGAATATGAACAGACGCTTAATTTTTGTGAACATTTTAGCGCATTACAACCAACTAACCAAACAGAATATTTGAACAAGCTTTCGGGTTTGCGTCTTACAGCAGATGCATTGGTTATGGTGGGGAGAGGTGATGAATCTATTTCTTTTTACTGTGAGTCTCTTCTGACGCTTGATCTGTGTGAAGGGATTCTTGACAAATCATTTGATGAACAGCACGCTATTATTTCTCAGCTCTCATTTCCAGAATCAAGATACGTTTACCTGGCACTGGCGAAGGTGTTGCTGGAGCACCAAGATAAGATTGATAATGCAATAGCATGCTACGAGCATTGTGTAGGCCTGGATCCTAGTGACGACACCTACCTAGACTCAGTGGCAACTCTGACGGATCTTTATCAAACCAAAGCTTTGACAAATTGTAAGGAAGATAAGACGATCTACCAGAAGTGGATGGACAAAGCTCAAGAGTGTTTCCAGAAACTGGTCGGCAAAAACGTAAAAATGACGTCATTCTTTCAGACCACCTTTGCCTCATTCCTTCTCCGAACTGAACAATTTGCCGAAGCCATTTTCCTCTTGGAGCAGTTGCTTGTTGGTGAAACAAACTCTGTGATCGTTTCCAACCATGTTGACATACCTTTGTCTGGCGTTCACATGGCGAGAGAAATTAAAGCAAGAGGGAAAGTTTGTGTGCCAGAGAAGGTTGAAATATACTATCTTATTGCGCTGGCGTATTTTCAATGTGGTAAAATTGATAAAGCACAAGAATCTGCGCTGCAAATGGAGGAATATGTCGAGAATATATCGTCTACACCATATTACCTTATTAGTCGTTCCTTACTTGCGTATGCGTGCAAAGAGACTGGAAACGAAAGAAAGGCAATGGAAATATTAAAGACGGTACTGGAGATTGAACCAGATAACGTGGCTGTGAAACTGGCGTTGGAAGAATGTGCAACTGTTGAAGAAACAACATCAAGTTGAAATTATAACGTTTAAGACGATTTACTCTTTAATAAAAATCGCTACCAGGGCTCTGAATGTTTTGGGGGGATTAGCCACGCAAGCGCGTTCAAGTGAAGACACATCCCTACAGGCGACTTCTAGGATTTGTAATTGCGCACCAAAGAACGCCCCTAAAGCCGGTTTTCCACTAGCGATATTTTTCGCGCGAAGCAACATTTTACTTTTGTTCCAGAGCTCTCAACTGCAACCATCTGGGACAAATTGCTCAAATACAAAGGAATAAAGTCGCTTCGCGCGAAAAATATCGCTAGTGGAAAACCGGCTTAACTCCCTCTTGTCCAGCCCTGACTACGCCTTTGGTCAGAGTCGGGGATGAAACATTTAGAAGAATTTGGAGAACAAACAAACCACTTTTGAAAACTTATTAAACACGAAAATTTGTGGCAGAAATGATGAAAAAAAGAACTATGTCAATAACCCGACATTAAACCTTGGTGCAAGTATTGCACTACAAGCCTCGTTTGGTTATTTTAATAAACTTGTCAAAATAGCTTAAATTTATTGCCGTATCCATTCCTTTAATAGTTGCATAAGACTTTGAGGTGCCTATGATAATAAATCCGGGACTGGACAAAAACTATCTGTTTTTCAAAGTTATTACTAGAATATGCGTAACGTTAACTGTAATACTGATAATTTTTTCTCGTAGATTTCAGTATATTTTGTGCTGTAATGATAATTAGAGTGATAATTATCACTTTAGCTTTTGTGTCAATAAATTATGCATGAAGTAAATAAGTAATTCTGTATAAGTAGCCAATAACTTTCAACCGATAAAATCATGCAATTCTTTTCTAATGGATTTAAAAGACGATTAAAAAAACAACGTTTTTCTGAAAGGTTTTAGAAGAACTCGAGAAATCGTTGCATTTGATTACTGGATTTGAAGGGTGAATCATCATTGGTTTATAGCGTGGTAGGTATAATTGTTTTGGTTTTAATTCATCTTCGTGCGGTAAGATCGAGGAAAGGAATATATTATATGTTTTGTTTCTCGGCCTGGGTTGAGTGAGTGAATTTTTTCCCAACACTGCCTGCCTTTTAGGGTGGGGTCTGCGGGCAGGCTAAACACAGCAATGTTTTGAGAAAATTTCTATCTCGAAAGAAGCTGCTCTCATGACTGTTTCCAATGTTTCCCATGAGTGTTTCCAAAGTCGTCTCAATAGCTATCATTATGCCAGTTGCGGTCAATGAAGAGATGATTATTTAAGACTTATTGACTGATCTCGAGGAAAACCCATGGTGGTCGAGGGTCCACAAAACATGATGTTTCGCGAGGAGATTAGTCAATACTGTAAACAAGGGCCGAAGGGCGTATAGGAATGTTTTTAATGTTAGGGCGGCCAAATCTCACGAGGATCCACAATGGTTGGCGTCCAAGGGGGAAAAATTTTGTTAGATTTGAAAAATTAGGTAGGGTGGCCCTAAAGCAAGCTTCAAAGGAAACAATTTCAGCTTTAAAGCAAGCTTCAAAGGAAACAATTAGCTACGGATAAAAAAACGCAAGAAAAACGTAGGAAAAACTAATGGAGAAACTTTTAATTTTTAGAAAATAAAAAAAAGAATTCGGCTGAGTTAAAAAGTAGTATGTCGCGTGGTGTGACGTTACACCAAAACTTCCGCTTTTATTAATCCCCGGTGGTTTGTACATTACCCCCCGCGCAAACTTGTTCAAATTACCTGCATGACAAACAAAATTTTGCGGTAAACATTCGGATCCCCCTGCCTTTCACATGACGCGTACGTAGTTTTAACCAATACGTTTCTGGAAAAGATGAAATTTGAAACATCTCTGTAATATAATGGTTATAACCGTTAACTTGGATCCTGAACCTCTCATTTCCCTTGCGTAATCGGTTATAATTAGGATTTTATTTTTTTAAATAAATTTTTATTTTAAATAAATTTTTATTTTAAGTAAGTTTTTGATATATACGACATGTGAAATATGTACATACATATACAAATATATATATATATATATATATATATATATGCAGAATTGCAGAATTAACTGCACTATGACATTTAAAGGACGAAACTCCGAATGTCAATAACAATTTAAGTAAAAATCACAATCGTTCCCAACTTGGCCTTGTAGACGGTAGAGCATCGTTCTAGAAATGCAAAGGTCGCGAGTTCGATTCCCACCGCGGTCAAGTAGAATTTTCTACTTGCCCGGTTGGTTATACTTGTGTAGAAGAACAAATACACCTTACATATATATATATATATATATATATATATATATATATATATATATATATATATATATATATATTCATAAAAGACATGCATAATCTAATGAAACACTACAAACACGAAGCTTTGAAGTGAGTGACGTCATAGTGTGATACGACTTTTTTAGCGTAATAAATAGTCGTATCATACGTTATGACGTCACACCAATGGCGAAGACATCAATGTCCCAAAGGAGCGGGAATGTGAAATCACAGTTGATAGAATAAACATGGTTTGGAGACCTAAAACTACATTTAACATATTTATCATGTCAAGGTTGTGGAGCTCAGCAAGACAAATGCTATTGGCTAGTTTGGCTAATATATAATAGACACGTGACGAGAAAAGGAACCGTTTTTTGCATAAAGCTGGACAATAACATAGGTAATGAGTTGTATTGTACTTTTATTTAGTCTCCAAACCATGTATATTCCGTCAACTGTGGTGAAATCGACACAAATTAAAGCGATCAAATTAAAGTTGTAATGTTCATTCTTTTAAATAATTGATAAAACAAATATTGAATTCAGTTTTCACATGATATAAAAAATTATCAAGCCTCAGTTTGTCATTATCAACCTCAGCCTTCGGCTTCGGTTGATAATCACAAACTTCGGCTTGATAATTCTTCATATCATGTTCAACCTCATTCAATAATTGTTAATGGTCGATCGCTGTTGAACTGCGTGGCCGTGGGATGTCCTGTTTTCCTGGAAGATTAATTTAGTATTGCATGTAAAAATGAACTTCCTTTTGGAAGGAAGTCACATGATGTACGAAAGACAAGATGTCATTATTACAAATCCTGTTTATATAATGAAGTCCACCGAAGAAACATTTTATAATGTCTTTGAATCTTGTCTACAAGAGAGATCGCTAAAATATTCATGTAAGAGTTACATTTTTTCAAAGAAAACTATTCATTATATATAATTCGTAGGCTGCGTGAGACAAGATCTATAAAATACAACTCGCAATAAAATAAGCATAATGACTTCGCTCGCTTTCACATCAGTATACTGATGTAATCCTTCAACAATTTTTCGTATTTAATATCATTACTAATAATTATGATATGTACGCGACTCTTTATGTTGCACTGAGGTAGATGTTTTAGTGCACATTGCATACTCCAATATGGCAAAAGCATTGTACATGCAATAGCGCAATTTTACAGAAAATCCGTTTGTTTTAATCTAACCATTTTCGAAACGAACGTCGTAGATTTTAGAAAGCCAATATCGTTTATTTGAATGTGACGATGAGGAAGGCTCGTCAGTGTCAAGACTAGTGAGGAATAATTTAAGCGGATAAACTCTGCAAAAGCCAAGATGCAGTGATTACGAGGCAATGGTATTCGACTCTCCAACTAAATTTATTCAGAAAGGGACTATTAATTTATAACGTTCAACAAATAGTGCATTCTATCGAATGGACTAACTATTCTTCTATAGCATAATATAGCCTATAGTGGTAGAAACTATCAAACTCGGATGCTTATTCCTAGTCGTCTATAGTTAATAGCCTAAAAGCAGCTATAAGAGGTGTATGTCTGTAACTGCATGGTTCAAATGAATCATTCAATATTTTGTGATAATATATCATTAATTAGAAAGGTTAAGATACCCGGTTTCGGTATACGGGTACGGGTAGGCTTAATTTGTTCATTGGAATTCCTTGTTGTTTGCACGTTCTATGATACAAGTCATGCTTGCCTCAAGAGTCTAAAGTCTGTTGGAAAAGAGTTGTCTATTTAATATTCGAAAAAATTGAGAAACACTAATGAAAATTTTTTGAACAAAATTTTAGGCTCTTTTTACATTTCAAAACTTTAATTTCCTTTTTTCATTTTCAAACTTTTATTTCACATTTTACAATTTCGATTTTAATGAGTGCGATGACAAGTACGGAAATATCTTAATTGCTTCCTGTAGTCTGGAAAAATGGCCAACGCGTGGCCTAGTATACATAGTGTTATTTCAGACAAGATTGAAAATGATAACAACCTGATTATTAGAGAACATTTACGGTATCACAATGCAGGAAGGTATAAATTGTTAAATGCCATAAATCAAATTTCCAGCAACGAAAAAATAATCCAATAAACTAATTCTAACAAGAGCAGGCACTATATCTTTCACATATCCAACTTTTACAGTTCATACCTACCTGCATGAATTATGATAATTTACATGCATTATTCCGTAATTATGATAAATGTATAATCTAATTATCATTGTTGTGATTAACAGCAGGGCCACGATTTTTCCAGACCACTTGGAGGATATCAAATATTTTACGTACTTGTCACCGCACTCATTAAAATCGAAAATGCAAAAGTGTAAAATAAGAGTTTGAAAATGAAAAAAAGGAAAATTAAATCTTTGAAATGTAAAAATGTGAAATGAAAGATCGAACTTGTAAAAACGTAACAATTTAAAATCGTTAAGCTTCCGTACTTAGCCAAGACCTTGTTTCTGAGGACCTTGCAACTTCGATATGGATCCCTCGGAAACCATTGCGGACGTCAAATAGCTCAAAGTAGTCGATTTCTTTATATGTAAACGGCGGTTTCGATGAAGTCATCGGGTTTTCGAAAAGATATAGATGTGGCCAGACGTTTCAATCGCCCAATTTATTTTCAATGATAAGAAATAGTCCGGTTGTAAGTTTTTCTTTCTGTTTTATCTTCTTGCATTGAAATCAGACAATGTTGACGGCACACAAATAGAAGTATTGTATTACATAAACCATTTTTACATGTTCACGACAATTGCGACTAAATGGAAACCAAGCAAAGAATAGTTCTTACGGTCCGTCTACCCTATCTTTGCTGTACCAGTGAAAAAGCGTTCTCCAGGCCTGAGTGTCCGCACAGCTGGTGGTCGAGGTTCACCATAAAAATAAAATTTTAGCTATTTTACTTATGCTGAACGGAATACAACTCTTTTAGGTTCAACTCCAAGACAAATTTCTTTAACGCAGGTATGAATGTTCTGTCTACGTATGCAGTGAATTCACAGCGCGTGACGATCAGAAAGCCGCTCAGGTTAGCCCTCTTACTCTGCAGAATAAGGAAGACCAGCCCGGAATGTCCAATGCAGAACTGACCAACATTATCCGAAATATCGAGGGAAAAGTCTACAGAGAATTAAGCAATTTTAGAAGCGAAATTAAAGATTTAAAATCCAACCTGAACTCAGAAAAAACATGGCGTGCCACAAACATAACGTCGCCGGTAAGGACTGTGATCAATCCAATACAGCAATTAGGAATTCCTTATAGAGGAAAATGCCTATCTCAAAGAACAGACTGAGAAACTAAACGATGAACTTAATAATTATAAATGCATAGCTTCAGATTTAAACATGAAAGTTAAAGAGCTAGAAGATCAAAATAGCAGCTTAACCATGGTTATGAAATTGATAAGTAATGAGCAAGCAAATATTTGTGAACAAGATCCATAGAAATTAGCATATAATAATAAAAGGATTTCTCAACAGCAAGCACCCCACAGCAACAAAAGCGACAGGAAAAGCGACAACAACAGCCTAGTCATTATCAGCAACGAAGTGGAACTATTAATCATCTAATCCCAAAAGCAGAAAAGTCTCTCAAAAATACTCAAACTGAAGCGAGTGAGAAAGAAGTAATCCCTGAAGCAGGAAATTGATTCAAAAATACTCAGACCGAAGCGAGTGAGAAAGAAGTACAAGTTGTCAAAATACAGAAGAACCTGTTGAAACTACTCAAGAAACGCAAGTTATTGAAGTAGAAAGGGCTAATGGTGCCCCTCGGAAAGAAAGAACAAATGGGCAAGGTCTCGACAAGAATCTCGACAAGCCAGGCGATAAACCGAAGTGAGTATTAATCATTGGTGACTCAATGAATAAAAAAATATAGACCCCCGAAAGCTCTGCAAAAAAACAGTACATAAACGATCCTTCCCTAACTGGTAAAGGAATCGAAGAATTCGACGACCAAATAGACAAATACATATGAATACCAAATTATCGCATATAATTATTCATGCCGGCACAAATAATCTGCCGTCGGAAAGCATTGGTTCTTGTACTCGGAAAATTCAAAAGCTGGTTTTGAAAACCCAGAGGAAATTTGAAAATTCTAAGATTGGCATCTCTAGCCTTATACAAATGCAGAGAGGATATAAATATGTCGGCTAAGCTATTGGAGCTCAACAAAAAGTTGAAGGAGATCGCTGATAACAAATAACAATGGCTTTGTTTATATTGATAATTCATATATTGATGGAACGTACCTTCGGGAAAACGAATGTCGCAGCAAACGGGTATTCTAAACCCCCTATACACCAGCTGGGTGAACTTTTACCCCGACTAGCAACTCAATCAATGACTGTCCCACAACAACAGAAACCTTATCGATAGACACTAAAACAGATGATAATCTAGGTAGGACGTGTCAATCTCCAACGACAGGTGAGTTTGATTCTACCTTGCATTGCGTCGCTAAATTAAAAGGCCTAAAAATTGCTAGCCTAAATGTTAATAGTCTTTTGAAACATATTGATGAAATAAGATATTTCTTATTCAATTTCTCCTTTGACATTTTTGCTATAAATGAATCCAAAACGGATGATCCAGCAACGCATGGTAAAATAAGTGTCTCCGGTTTTAACTTGTTAAGGAAGGACCGTAATAGGGCTGGAGGCGGTGTGGTGTTGTATATTAGAGATGACCTATCCTATACGGATAGGAATGACTTGGTGCCAGATCGTCTTGAAATGTTGTGTGCAGAAATTACTCGCCCCTTTAGCAAGTCGCTGTTTGTCTGCACATGGTATAGGCCCCCAAATTCAAGCCTAAGCTTATTTGATGACTGTGATGCATTTCTTCAAAAATGTGAGTCTGAAAAAAAAGAATTAATCATAATTGGTGATATTAATTGTGATGTTATGAAAGCCTCACCAGCAGATTCCCATACACAACGGCTTAAATTTTTGTGTTCTCTTTATCAATTTGAACAATTAATTAACAAACCTACAAGGGAGAATAACATTTCAGCAACATTGATTGATCTAGTTCTGACGAATGCTAAAGTAAACATTTCGACATCTGGTGTTATTGATGTGGGGATGTCCGATCATTATCTGATTTACGCGGTGAGGAAATTCACAGTCCCAAAACGTAAACCCACTGTAAAAGAAGTTAGGGACTTCATATTTTATTTTGGACTTAGCCAGAATCCCCTGGCAAGTAATTGAACAATATAATAATGATCCCAACGAATACTGGAGGGTATGGAAATCTCTGTTTCATGAGATGTTAGATATGCATGCGCCGAACCGACATAAGCGGGTAAAAGGAAATTCTGTCCCATGGATCACTCCGGAAATAAAACACATGATGAGAAACAGAGATTATTGCAAAAAATGCAATAAAACATGCTTCACAGTCACACTGGGAAAACTATCAATTTATGAGAAATTAAGTGAATGTTGAAATGCAAAAATTAAATCCAAATATTTTCATGATAAAATCACTGAATGTACTAATAGGAATGATCCTAAAAATAACTGGAAACGAATTGATTATTTACAGGGTAAGAATGATAAATCCCACAACGTGAGTGAGCTGTTGGTTGATGATACACCAGTTTCGGATCCCAAATGTATTGCGGATGCATTTAGTAACTATTTTACCCGTATCGGGTCAAAGCTGGCTGCGGAATGTATTGATGAGTCCTGTGGCAATGAAGATAATCAGCCCATAAACTATAATAGAAGAGTTTTTTAAACCAGCCAGTAGACACTGGTGTTCGCACTTCGCACTTTCTTTTCAACCCAACGACGATTGAGACGTTTTTCCAAAGGAAGGTAAGCACAGATATTCACTAATAGAGCTCAAAAATTATGTTTAATTCGACGTTATATATCTCTGAAAGTGTTGATCAAGGCAACGGACGTTTTATAATATCTTCAAGGGTTTTATATTTAATCACGACTGAATGGATTGATCTTCATTCTTGAATGATCTGACCCCTCGCAGCGATTATCTTTCTATTAGAAGTTCCATTACTAGTTTATCTTATAAACAATGAATTCTAACGAAAAAGTTGTCGTTAAAAGTTTGGAAGAGAGATTGAATAGTTGGACATTGACGACGGTAGGAAATAAATATAAACTTTTAGTGATTTACTAATTTTAGTGATTTATTAAATTTTGAATTATAGCTAAACATTCGTTTCAGTAATTCTTTATGAAACTAGTTGGTAAAAATTAAAAACCTATTTATTATTTAGATGCAAATGAGGCCAAATCAAAACAAATTGTTGAAGATTTGAAAGAACAATTTTATAAAGATTATAAACCGTCCTGCAATGCACTCTTTCCTCTGTTTATTAAAAAGCATATGAAATACGCAAAAGTGAAAAGCTGTCAAAACAAATCGAAAAGTCGGAGGTAGGAATAATATTTTATATATGTTATTGATGGACAATTAAGTTGTTTATTTACAGTAATTATAGGAATGTCACAACATCTCAAATGATGATGGTGATGCTGATGACGATGATGAAGAAGATGCAGAAGGTTTTAAACTGCCCAAGGCAATTTACAACAAGCTTTATCCATATCAAATTGAGGGTGTGATGTGGTTTTGGAAACTCCATGAAGAGAAAATATGAGGAATATTAGGGGATAACATGGAATTAGGGAAGACAATCCAAGTGATTTCATTTCTGGCTGGATTGTCCAGAAGTGGCCATGTAAACACTGCGTTGATAGTTAGGCCAGTATCACTTCTCTCAAACTGGGAAAAAAATTTAAAAAATGGTAGGTATCATTAAATCAGGCTCTGTAGAGTAGCTTATATTCTGTTCTGATGACGAATCCTCAACCAAATTTTCTCTCCAGGGCTCCTGAAATCAGGGTTCTTTTGTTCCATTGTTCAAAGATAAAGCAACATACTGAAAATCTAGAAAAAATTCAATCCAGAAAAGGAGTTTGGTTAACCACCTATGGTGATTACATAAAATATTATGTATAAAGATCTTATCTACCTCAAACAATGATTGATGTTGAACTTTTCTGACAAATCTTGTACAAAATGTTTTTTAAGTCTAGTAGGTGTACTGTTAAACTCATGACGGTGGAAGACTTATATATAACAATATTTATTAACGAAAACTTATACAACTTACAAGTGCTGGAGTCAACTACAACTAACTAACAACTACATCAAACAAAACTTTTATATTGCTAGTGTTCATGTGATCATGACACATGTTCATAGATAGATTGACGTCATCTGGATATTAATGTTTATATTAACATGTACAAATGTCTTTCAAATCTTATACACATACTTGTTCTGCACAGTTGTCTAGATTCACATGGGTATGATCACTTTGATATTCATCAATTACTTAAATCTAGTTTTACTTGAACAATACAGAAGTATCATAAATGTGTTTTTATAATTGATATTTCACTAGACTTATTGTAAATACCGAGGCAAGAGGATATACACAAAGATAAAAATGATCAGCCACTTCTCTACTAGACTGTACAATATCGCTCATCAGATATTGTCAAATATCTAAGTGGAACAAGGTGCTGATGTAAATTGGAGAAATGACATAGCATTACTCAACTATTGGAAACATCAAGTGCTTCCATATCCATATTTATGCGTATTTTGAATTTGAAATAAAGCTCTGTTTTTAGTAAAATCTGGTTCGCAATATGATTTGTCGTTAGATTCATTTCCCAAAAGACAGCAACAGCAACTTCATGAACAACGCTCAGGGATACAAAAAAAACTGACAACAAAGAGAACAGGTAATTACTGTAATCTTAATTTATTAAATATTTTCTTTCAGAATATTATTTGAGACCATCAAGATCACGACCGTTTTAAAGTTTATTTCTGCTTGTATCTTTTTGTTCAAACCTCGCTGATCTCTCACTGACCACACAAAGTTCGGTTATTTCATTGTTAGCTACAATAAAATTTCGTGGCGATCACATGTTCGTGAACACTTATTTCAAATGATAATACCATTCAATCTTTTCAGAATCTTCGAAACGAATTGTGCCTATTTCAGGTAATATCCATGCATATTACAATAATACCTAATTCAATTTTTACTATTTATCTTTTTCGCTTTTTATCATGTGTTTGCACATGTCACACATCACGTATTTTTATTGGTAAAACTCTTCTATCTTTCCAGATTCCTTGAAATGGAATTCGCCTTTTTCAGGTATTAATATTTTATGAAAATGACCTCAACGAAAATGAATTGTAGCCTGTCGCGATGTGACTTTGTCAAGTCATTTTGAACCTTTCAGGCATATGTTAAGCATGCGCGTTGCTCGCTTTGTATCCTAACACCTGAACATGGAGTTAATCTGCGAAACGTTGTAACAAAAATAAAAATTTAACTGTTTAGAGAAAGTACCGTCATAAACAATTTGTAAAACTCATATGTAACAATATAAATGATTCAATGCGATATAGCCGCCATTATGATGTTTAAAGGGATGCCACAACAGGACTGTGTAATTTATACCAATGCTTTAAAAATGAATGAGCCGATGTTTTGCCCAACTTTAGAACTAAATTGTTTCTAGTGATACTTTTTTAATGCGCAAATTGAGAGACTGTCTTTGAAGAATTGTGTGCGGCACTAATGAAGATAAACGATAGGTCATATTAAACGTATATATCGGTGTGTACAAAGAAATCTTCTATAATAATCTTCCATCTTCTTTTCTCAGAAGACCTAGGAGAATATGACAGTTGTTTCGAAGATAGAATTTTATTCAGAAGAAGCGTACGTGGAAATCTCCAAAGGTATATTAAAATTCGGGTCTTCAAGATATTGAAAGAGATACTACATAATGTACATATACAATCACAGAGATTGAAGAATTGATTTAAAAAAGCATCCATGAATAGTGACGAAGACACTAAAATGCATGTATTTAGACAATCCATTTCCTTAGGTTACTTTATCCCACCTGTTTTTACAGTTTGGAACATTTATCCGGACAAATTCGATTCTAAATGTGTCGTAAATTAGAACAATTTTCAGGAATAGGTTTAAAATTTTCATTCGTTTCCTCAAAAATTCCTATTATACACGTTCCATAGAATCAAAGAGGATAAAACGGATGAAGAAAACAAAGAAGAAAAATGTGAGACAAAAAAGAGAATTGGTCTTTGGGATGTTTTCACAAATTCGACGAGAGTCAATTTAGAAAGTGTAAAAGATTTAGTCGAAAATGGAGCTGATGTAGTACTAATAATTTCGGTAAAACTGTGCTCTTTGTTGCTGCAAGATCTGGTGGTTTTATAGAGGTCACAAAATATTTAGTAGAACATGGTGCTGATGTTAATTGGAAAGATAATTTTGGCTCGACACCTCTTAGCCATGCTGTACAATCTTACTCATTAGAAATTGTCAAATATTTAGTGGAACATGGTGCTGACGTCGGTTGGAAAGACATAAACGACAGACCTTCTCTTCTATGCTGTACAATACGACTCACCAGATATTTTCAAATATTTAGTGGAACAAGGTTGTGATGTTAATTGGACTCATCATAATGGAAAGCCACTTTCCTATTATGCTGTAAAATATCAGTCGTTAAATACTGTTAAATATTTAATAGAACGAGGTCTGGATGCGAATTGGAAAGATAGTGACGGGAAACCAGTTCTCTACTATGCTGTCGAATATAATTCATTAGACATTGTCAAATATCTAGTGGAACATCGTGCTGATGTCAATTGGAAAGATGATAACGATAGAACACTTTTGAACTATGCTGAAGAGTTTTTTTCATCCGAGATTGTCGAATATTTATTGAAACTTGGTGGTAAAGATAAAGGTAATTTCTTGATGTTGATGTTTATAACCACTGGCCTATCACATAAAATTGCATGTAAAACGGGCCTTTAAAGTTTCCGCGCGTAAGTGGAAAGCGGCCTTTAAACAATAAAAATATATAATATATTTTTTAATATATTTCGTTGCTCATAAGGCGGGAATTATTACTACTCCCCTGTGGTTGGTTTTTCAAAAGGCGGTTAACGCCTTTGATCACCTAAAAATGCCTAACCTATGACTGATTTACGCTGCTCAAAACCAGGTAATCGTTAACCCTGGGTTAAAATTAAAAAAAATTAACCCTGCTACCTAGGTGGTTTAACTTTTTATCCTGGGTTAACTTCGATTTAAGATGGATGAATAAGGAGAGTAAACACGTAAACACGTATAATTCCTTATGAATTAAACACTTTTGAAATGTTTTTCGAACATTTTTAGGCTCCCATGGCTAAGCAAGTGAAGAGTTTATTTCTTTGATATTTGAAAAGTTGGTGGCAGGGTTAAACACGCAAAGCATGATGGTTGGAAACACAATTTAGAATTACAACTGTCGTCCAGGCGTAATGTAAACAAACGCTTAATTCGTTTACATTTTGAACAATTAATTTTTTGATATATGACGACCTGTTGGCAGCATATCTCAAATGGTTTTATATCGGCGATTATTTTGTCAACATAATGCGATAACAGAGGAGTTTTAGCGGTGACTACGACTACGACTACGAATACATGATTCGTCATTTGCTATTGCCTACGCCATCTGACGAAACTTATAGTCGTTGGGATATCGAATACGAATTTAATCACGAATGACGAATCTCGTACTCGTAGTCGCACTGGAAGTAACTGCTAAAGCTGCTTAACAATTACTAGTGCAATGTTGATAAAATTCCTGAAAAGTTCTCGCGTTCAAAAATCGCGCAAATTTAGCCCGCCTCTCGCGAAGCATGCGTTGTGAGCAGATGCAATGCGCAAACCCGAAAAATTATTTACGATGCGCAAAATAATTTATTTTTAATTATTATATTTCAGCTCTAATTGGTCCAAAAGGAGGCGTTATCCAGAAAGACGACGTCAAACTTCAGTTGGAAGCTGGTTGCTTGACCGAGGACACAGAAATTACTGTAGCTACAAAACCTGAAAAAGATTTCGTCCCTAAATCAGTAAAAGACTTGGGTCTTGTCGATGCTTTCCTAAGTGCTGCTGAATTTTTTCCACATCGCCTAAAATTCCTAAAACCAGCCGTTCTTACCATTCCATTCAAAAGGCCTGACTCCGATGCACAACTTTTCATCCTTCATGGCTCTTACAATGATATTTACGAAAAGATCGTGTGGGAAGTGGTGACTAAATGTATCGACAATGACGTGGACAATGAGGGGGTGGTAAATTTAAAAATTGCCGGTTTCTCTTGGTATAATGCCATTTTGGCGTTGCGGGCAATGTTAGCTCGAGTCGTTTCCCATTACAATTGCTGGTTTGTTTGCCGTGCCTACGCCTTGTACCGCAGACAACCTTCACTCAGAACTATTGACATCGCTGTTGTTCTGATCAGCGAGTTTGTTGATGACAATGACGAGAAAGATATCAAACAGTTGAAGGATCATTTTGATCGAGGTTACCACATCGGAGAAAAAGGAGAGTTGAAACGTGTCCACACTGATCGTCATTTTCAAATATGTTTATATTTTCCAGGAGTTGAAAGCAGTTCTATCTCTTTGAAGATAGATCAGACTCAACTGGATTCTGATGGTTATGCGATTGATGATTTTGAAGGAATTACAATAGAGAATCCAGCAAATGGAAGGATTGAGATCTGCGATGTAATCGAAACTACCTTGCTGTGGAGATTAACTTTAAGTGGAAATTGGCAAAAGACCACTGGTAATAATTTGTAATTATTCATGCAGAATATATTATTCCAAAAATGCCACCCTTGAAAAGCATGAGGGTAATATTGTATGTCAAACGAGGGCGCCCAAGGTGGCCGGGACTACGAGGCTTTGCTAACGCCGTGCAAGGGGAGAAGTCGGGCGCCATTCATTTAATACCTCTTATTCTTTATTTTTTTGCTATGTTATGCTTGCCACGAGCGCTGAGCGTTTTAGTTTAAAAGGGAATATTATTGAAACTGCGTTTTCCTGCGGACCTGAAAGTCTTTTTGTAGTAATACTATTATACTAAGATTAGTAAAACTGAAGATTCTATTAAAAACTGCTTTCCGCGTTTTCGAAGATTACTGAAGTACGGTACTGTCCAGAAATAACCTAATACTGTGGTTCGGTTTGGTCGCGGTTCAGTTGCGGTCGAACGATAGAAACCGCAGAGGACCCCAAGGGAAAAGATACGATCGTCGTTGTCGTTCGTTTCCAAACGGAATGTTATGAACTGCTCAGAACGACAATTTACAAAATAATTAAATCGAAAACATCTCAAGAAATGACTGTCAGGGTAAGTCAGACCGAGTTTCGACCGAGGTTCCACCGAGGTCTCACCGCGGTTCGACCTCGGTCTGAACTCGGTTCAAATTGAACTGGACTGTACTGTACTTTACTGATCTTTGTTACAAGTGCAGATTTATGTCGATTCGTATTATCTCCGTGACGTGTTTTTGTTTTTTTTCTTTATTTCACATGTTCTTTCAAAATTCTAGCACCAGGCTCAACCACGGAACAATTACCAGAAGGTATGCATAACTTTGTTTCTTAGATGAATTCTCCGGATTAAACTTTTAAACTTTTTCTATGCATGCAACTTTTTCTCATCTCGCCTTTGGCGACTTATAGTTAAATAACCGAGGTGGCTCGACCAATCATGAGCCAAACTGTTCAATAATCACATTTGTAATTATTCCGAATTCATACGAATATTGTTTCCTTGCATTTCCAGTTGTATGTCATGCCACAAAACTCACAAATAAAGAAATAAGTCGAATAAGTAGAGAGATTGGGCTCGACTGGGACGGTCTGGCAGGACTCATGGATATTCCGTACTATGAAAGCGAAGAGATTAGATTCAACTGCACGAAATTTTCTTCAAGAGGTGAACAGGTTCTCCTACTTTTCAATGAAAGCCACTCGTTGATCGGCGTATTTTGAAAAGGTGTTTGGATGAATTGGGGCGAAAAGATTTGAAAGACATGCTGCTTCTGATGGAGAATGAGGTAAACGTTTTCTAGCGCTATAATTGTATTCATGCCATGCATACATAATTAAAGTGTTTTCATTCTTGCTGAGCGGGATAATTATGAGTCTAAGGTTTATAGATTTATATAGATTTACCTTGATGATCGTTATCATATGGTAAGCCCTGAAATGTAGGAAAAATTTCATCTCATTCTTGTCGAAGATCTCATTCTTGTCGAAGTGACATTTAAATACCCAATGAACGAACCACAACTCAATTTTCGAAAATGATACTCAATATTAAACCTTAATATTTTCTCTTCAACCTTTTTTCTGGTATCACTTTATAAAACACACATCGAAATTTGATTAACATATAAATAATTGCCAAAAGTAGCTGGGTTCTTCATCTGTGTCGCATTGTCGCAGGTTTTTTAACTACAAGCCATTGCCTGAAGATGCATTTTTCCCATGCAATTACATCTATTTGTTTAAATGTATTCGATGCGTAACCAGGGTTAATCATATTGAGAAATATATAGACGTTCTTTGGGTAAAATATTTATTATTTCGCGAGCTCTCTACTGTCAGTCTACAGTCTTCAGCGGGTTGAGAAAATGGAAGTGTTGCAAGATACGGGGTTTACAATTACAAAGCAATTAACATGATGACGTATTGACAGCTACAATATGGAGGAAAAGTGAATAAATTACAATGTTTCGGCAAAACTAGGAAATTACTAGTGTTTATTTATGAGAAAGCGGTATTGTTTCCGTAAATGTTTCGAATTGTTGTCTGAGTCTTTTGTGCATGTGCAGTGTGACTCGAAGGTTTGCCTGTGTCGGTGTGGGCCTCTGTCAATAATTTTACCGCCGTCAAAATCTATTCTGCTGTCATTTGCCCACGCATGGTTAGCGATATTGGGGCCATTTTTCTCAAATTGAACGTTTCGGATGTCTTCGTTTCGCCTTGTGTTGAACGTTTTGCCTGTTAATTTCACCAATATAACTCCATGCGCAATCGCTGCAATTGGTTTGGCTTTTTCCCATAATATTTAACCCGAGAACGTCTTTCTGAAATAATGAATTTTTAACCCGAGAACGTCTATATTTCTTCATCTATTTTCGTAAAAAGTGTCGAAATCCTTTAACGAGAAAAGAGAAAAATTGTAGATTTAAATAGAGAGATAATGATTTGAATAGAGAATAGAGATATAGAGATTGGAAAAGAGATATAGAGATTCAAATGGAGATATAGAGAATCAGATAGAGATATAGAAACTCAGATAGAGATATAGAGATTAAAATAGAGGTATAATTATAGAGATTTAAATAGAGATATAGAGATTTAAATAGAGATATAGAGATTTAAATAGAGATATAGAGATTTAAATAGAGATATAGAGATTTAAATAGAGATATAGAGATTTAAATAGAGATATAGAGATTTAAATAGAGATATAGAGATTTAAATAGAGATATAGAGATTTAAATAGAGATATAGAGATTTAAATAGAGATATAGAGATTCAAATAGAGATATAGAGATTTAAATAGAGATATAGAGATTTAAATAGAGATATAGAGATTTAAATAGAGATATAGAGATTTGAATAGAGATATAGAGATTTAAATAGAGATATAGAGATTTAAATAGAGATATAGAGATTTAAATAGAGGTATAAAGATTTAAAGAGAGATATAGATATTTGAATCATATGAAATTTTCAAAGGGCTGTCAATCTGTTATCGGAAAATGATACGTAATTTATATAGAACAATTATTGGTATTGAGTAGTATGAAATGAAGTGGTATGATACGACACTTCAGATATGAGAAATAAATGTGTGTTCTGATTATGATTGGTTATCATATTTTCTCATCACAGGATGGAACTGAAACTACATTATCAACGCAGACGCAAGCAGGGGCGGATCTAGGATTTTTCAAACATAAGTCCAAATTGGGAAATTTTGAGAAAATTTTTCAAATCGGCAGAGCGGAATTTTGATTATTTCGGCTCATTTTAGGGTTCATCACAATGCCCAGGAAAGACATACTAGATACCGCTTATTAACAGAGCTGGCGAGGGTCATATTTCAAAACACACAACTTCGTACTCCCATATATTATCCCCTTATGATAGCAATAGTTGATTTAACACAAATTAAACAATATCCTCAAATAAAATAAACAGAAATATTTCCATTGCTTCGCGTAAGATGCATTAGGCGTGCAAGAACTTTACAAAACCAGGCTAATCATAACAAACCTAATATGCTATAAATAGTCGCGATTATTATAATATGCGTCGCAAACTTCAATATAATGCAAATTATCAAACACTCTAACGAGTGTTGACTGTTGAGTAAGTAGGCTTATTCATTCTAGCGCATTTTACGACGGGATAAGTTTTATAACCATAATATTATGAGCATACGAATTAGGAAGATTATGATATATAAACTATATTGATAATTGATCAGGTTTATACACAACAAAGCGGCATGAAATCAATAACTGTGAACGAACTTGTCACATGGAACACTCCTAAATCACCATATTTTTAGGTATATTGCTATATTTCTTATATTATATCCATTTTAAATGTTTCTCTTACCAACACAGTCTTATAGTTTTCATGTTCAGCAGGGATATCGTGATTAATTCCCTCGTCTATTGAAGTCTAACATCAACAAATTGCTCGCATGAAATCGCTGCTCCACGATAAAGTTTATCAAGAGCCAATTATTTTTTGTAAAATCCTGCTTCGAATGTCAGCGTATTAACACAATTTTCCAACAATAAAGTTGTAATCTTTCGTATAACGGAATATTGGAAATAAAGAGCCTGGCTTCGTTTGCATTTTGCAATTTTGCAATTTTATCATTCTGAAGACAGAGCAATCGAACCCCGTTTAAAGTTCAAGTCAGTCCGGCCACCCCGCAAATCAGTCGAGATAAGTCCGGTAAATTCAAACTGACCAATCGCAATGCAAGAAATGGACTGATTTGGCCCCCTTAAGGATGCAAATCAGTCCGGCCACCACACAAATCAGTCGAGATAAGTCCAAATGGCTTATCGACCAATCAAATGAGCCGGCTGACCCACCCGATTCTGCGAGTTTTTTGCGTTTTACCGCTGCTCTGGATGAAAGAATATTGCTTTTTTGAAACTGAACGCTGTAACTGGACTATGATTTTAATTCTTATTACAATCTTGAAAGGGTTAATTATTCATATTTCAAGATAAATTTGAATATTTAATTATCATTTTTACTGCCAAAAATACGTAAGTCGCGCGACTGACTGGACTTACCCTAGATCCGCCCCTGGACGCAAGGTTTTTTGGAAGAACAGTTGGTAACAACACCTCTTTCACCTCGAGAATTGTACAGACTGAGCCGGCGTGTTGTAGACTGGAACAGTCTTGCTGGTCTATTAAATATTCCAACTGCCGAGAGGAGCAACATTCGATCTTGTGACAGATATTATGATGACCGCAGTCGAGCTGAGAAGATATTATCGATTTTCAACCGTAGGGAAGAGTTTTCGCGCGAACAGCTAGCTTCCTGCTTGGATGAAATAAAGCAGAATGATTTGATAGGACCAATTTTAAACGGAAATTGGAGGACCTTGGTCATTCCATGATCTTTTGGTTGAGTTACTAACATTAAAACACATACGACTTTGAGCCGAGAGTGAGAAGGTTTTTATCTGAGAAGGAATTTTGCGCGTTGGTTATAAATATCCCAGGCTTTTTGGTAAATGGAACTGCGACTATCGACCCTCATGCAGAAATATAAATCCACTCGGGTTTTCATGTACAAAGACTGGCTGATAAAACTCCTAAGATGTTAAAAGCCTATAATTTCTCTACCCTAATATAGTTGCAATTGATGAACCAGGCGGGAATCCTAATATAAACATAACAGCCCAGCAAAAAATACGAAGAACAGCTATAACACAAAATTTTTCATTACAGTTGATTATAAAAGTTAACGTTAACGTTTCGTCTTACAGATGACATAATTATAGAAAATTAATAATTATAACTATTTACCAAAACAAATTTACAAGTATGAGAGTGGATTGGATCAGATTAGAAGCAGAGGAACAGAACCTGTATATTTAGACAAGGTTTATATTTGGAGATGAGAATTAAGGCTTTTGCGAAGAAGAAGTTCGTTGGGGAAGGGCATGAAGATAGAATATTGAAGTCGTCTAGCCGAAGCAGAATGACCACTACTGTTGAGGTCGGAAAATACGCTGGATTGCACAAGGCTATACCGCTACGCACACGACACTGAACACTTGGATATTTCTGCCCTCATAGGTCGAAAAAGCAGTAGCCCTGTGTTTTTTGCTGGCCTATATATCATATTTATAATTATTAGGATTTTCTACCTCAAGTCTCACTTTGGCGTTTTTGTTAACGAAATCTGGTCTTTTTGTCGGGTTAATCTTCTATGGCAATTTGTTTTACGCCGAGAGGTTGCAGTTGGCAAAGTCGTATCCATGCATAGGTCATATCTATTTCAAGCTTTGGTAGTGACATTTGTTTATAAAAGTTCAAATTGACACTTTCAAAAACACTTAAGAAGCGACCGTGTGATTGCTTTTCATGGCCAGTTATGTCTATATCAATTACGACCATGATCAATCAAGTACCATCATGCATATACAAATAAACTACATCCTCACAGCAAATACGGAATGAAATTCTTCATATATAATTATTATGAATCAATTATGATTTTTGGCACTTCACTCGATGCAGGAATATTCTAGAGGCTTAAAAGGACCTTAATTTCAAGTGGAATTATACACACTTCAAATTCAAGCCAGGAACAGTGGCGTAGGAAGGGGGGGGGGCACTGGGGGCACGTGCCCCCCCAAGATTTTTCAAAAGACCAAAAGTGCCCTTCTTGTGAAAAAAATGCCTTTTTGGAGGCGAGAAGAAACAAAAAAGTATCTACTATTTCCCAATAATCCTTAAATTGAGAGGGATTTGCGGCCATTTCAGAGGCCTATATCTCAAAATTTTCTAGGGGGAGCATGCCCCCCAGACCTCCCTAGCAGTACGAAGCCCAAGAAATACGAAAAATGCTCTGCGGTGGGCGGTCCCTAAATCAAACCGTCCCTATATTGTATTTTTATTAACCATTTTAAGCGTCATTTTTATTAACCAAAAGTGCCCCTAGAAGCTGGTGCCCCCCCAACCTCTGGATGCTTCCTACGCCCTTGGCCAGGAACAGTTGATGAAAAATGAGTCAACTATAGGTCTTCACTCTTTCTCCACTTAGTCTATAGCTGTAGCTGTGTTTCCCTATAATTTAATAATCAGTGCGTACGCTTAGAATATTACTGCATACTTGCTCTGAAGAATGCGCATGTTCATACTATACTTAGCACGCAGATGTTTGACTGGAAATTAACAAACAGAAATTGAGAAAACTATAAAATAAAATTGATTATATTTCATGTATTGCTTAATATGAGTAATGTGCATTATATTTAACTTGCAAAATTAGGGGGGGGCACATATAATTGGGGGGGGGCACATATTCATATATATTCATGTTGTGCAAGATCAATTTCTTTTCAAATCCATTGCCTTTACAGGTCTGTTAACATGAATACATGAATATGTGCCTTACACCCCAATTATCGTCTTCCTTACGCCATTACGCCAACGACTAACTGTCTAGAATAATGAAGAAACAGATCTTCAAAAGAAACCCCGGGTTTTACTGATCAATATTTAATTTATTTCTTGAATTGAATGATTCCATAATACTTTTGCTTGTTATAATGCGTGCTTGGTAAAGCAAAATGATTTCTCGCTTTAAACTACGAAACGTAACGAGGTATTTTAATTTAATTTTTATTACAATAAGGTTTAGGCAATCCACCGGGCAATTATACTGGGAGGGGGGGGGGGGGGATGTGATGGTAAATAGGTTAAATTCTATGCACAAAGTAATTGACATTCCTGTGTATCGGTTCGTTCTCGTGCTACGGTTAAAATTACCTGGTTAGACACAAGTTTGAGTGAGAAAATGAATCGAGACAAAAAAGTGAATAATATATCATATAATATGTTTTCATGAATATGTTTTTCGATTTTTTACAACAACACTGCCTTAAAATTCCTTGAAAAGCAAGGCTTTGTTGCATCAGCATTTGATCACGCCGGCTTCGTTGCAATCTTAGTGATATGATTTTTTTGCTTTTTCCAGAAAACTTGACCACAAGAATAAAGATTTACGGAAGAGTTTTGCAGCATAACCCGAGTGGTTCTAAATTCGTCTTGTTAGTTTGAGCTGCTCATATGGCTTCTCAAATTAATTGAGACAAAAATAATGTGAATATACATGAATATATGAATGCTTGATCTTAACGATCTTCCACTGCCCCTGTGTCCGGAAGGTGATTTGGATTGATGACAAAGACTAATGATGAAAGAAATTTTAATTTGGGCGTTAATTACTTTGCTGACTTGATTTTACATACGTTATTATAAGATATCTGATGAAAACACTGGGGATTTTCAGTTCCATTGGGTTATAGAGAATTTCGTAATGATACAAAAATTATCTCAGTTTTCAGTTCCATTGGTGTTATACAGAATTTCGTAATAATACAAAAATTATCTTCTTGGTAAATTATGGTGATTAATCCGCAATGATGCTTATAAAAGCGGAAAATGTGGGAAATTTGGGTGATTTTAGATGAAGTAGCAGGAAAGCCGACGAGTAAGAGCGAAACCGATGTGCAGAAGCTGCTGCAATGCCCTCCATCCGTTGCATTAATTGTGACTTTCTACTAGGAATCAAGAAATTTTTATGACCGAAGTTATCTATCTATCTGTCGTACTGAAATATAGACTAGAATTTTTATCCACCCATTTAATAAAAGTAAACTGGATCGATTACATCTAATAACTGCTTAGTTAGACCATTACATTTCTATTTTCCAAGATGTATTTCGCTAAAAAGAAAAAGATTAGCGTTAAAATAGTGTTGGAAGAATTGATTAGTGATGCCTTTGATTTCTACTTTTCTTTGTGATCTTGTTTTCTATGTTTTCGATAATTGTCAGACTAATGTTTTCTTTGTTGAAATCGTGAATAATATATGGAAGTGCACTAAAATATACCTACCAGCAGCAGTGAAAACCGGGTGGACAAGTATACCCGCACCCAACATAGCCTTCGAAACACCCAATCGGACTTTGCATGCAATGACCATAGAGATGACAAGGGGGTAAGAGATCTACAGGCATGAAGACATCATCAATTAAAATGAAATAATTATAAAGAAAGAGTGAGAAAGACAAAGAGAAAATATTACCTCGTACTGCTTTACGCCCGTCAACAGCAGAAAATGCCACGAAAAGTGTCAGCAACAGACAAATACTCAGACGGAAATCCATTGCGTTCGAGAGAATATATCTAGAAGACAGGACATGCAGATGCTGATCTATTTTTCCGAAGCCTAACATTTAACATTGCATGCATGATGCAGCCCTCTTTGTAAAAACTGTTGATTAATTCTGGCTGCGTGTAAGGTTTTAACTAGTGCATCTGAGAATGTTCGCTGGCTTGAAAACTCATAGACACACTTATACGATTAAGAAAGACTGCTTAAATGTGTCCCCTAAGCTTTTGAATATCGTATCTCGCAATTTACGAAGCGAAAGGCGCCTTTTAAATTCAATATGAACGTGGTAAAATGATAACATCTGTGGACTCCAAAATAGAGAGACAGTTTACGTCAGAACAACAAGAACGCAATTTAATATAACGAACTGCAGGTCTTTGCAGTAATTTCAAATTGAAATAGTTGAATGGTTAATTGAATAGTTGAAATCCTCACTTCAAACAAAGCTTATTTAGGGCAAGCATTTTGAATAGGTTTTTCCAGCGTATAGCTATTCATGCATTTGCAACATTTGGTATCGAAATTGTAGGATTTAATCTCAACGGGAAAATTTATTTTTTAGAAGACAATATCACATCACGAAGGATGAAACTGGAAATCAATTTGATTCTGAAATTATCGAAATAAAAAGATCAGCTTACCTCAGTTTGTAGTCTGCCAATAGTAAAGATTTCAAAACTCCTCAGAGAAACTTCAGTTCGCCAATGAATTAGGGTTCTATTGACCGAGGGTGTATATGCTATTCCTTGGTCGAGAAATGACAAACAATTTGCGACTTCCGAGAGAATATATCTATTATCATATGTTCCAATATAACCAGCGAGCAACGTGGCAGCGTCTTCAAACAACTTAGCATCAAAATTAATTAATGTGGTATAACAACTGCCTAAATTGACAAAAACACTTCTATATTGTAATACGTAGCTGTATTTACATCGCTGTGTCAGATACGAGTGTCTCGGCTGTAAATTATGAATATCGACCAGTAACGTTCTTTCCGATGGCCGCATGTTAACGCATGCCAGGATATTATTACATCCGATGGGCGCAAGTTAACGCATTCTAGAATATTATTCCATCGGATGGCCGCATGCTAACGCATTCTAGGATATCATTATATTGGATGGCCGCATGCATTCATGCTAGGATATTATTTATTTGAGTGGGTAATAAAATGATTAATGTGCTTTTACAATTTTATCATGGGCATTACGTTAATTTATCCTGAATGCCTAGCTAGAAGAGGACCCAAGTGCTTCGTCTCAAATTAATTTGCGTTTGTGCGAGTATAGAATCGAAACGGAAAAATTTTCGATCAACTTCCAAAAGACATTAATTATTTTTCAGCCTCATAATTTCGAGAAGGCACTTTAGGCTTCATATATTGGAAGTGTTGATAGTTATGTTTCGGTAAGAAAGCTTATCCGACAATGAAATGTAATTCATTCACACAAAAACGTACAAAAAGCACCTTGATTTAAAGATTTTGTATGATGTATATAACCTGCGAGCATGCGCGTCTCTAATGTTACGGTACATATAAAACGGTTTTCACGATATTATGAATTTTTTGGAATAATGAAACTATTTATCATTGAATGCAATACTATAATCAGAAGTATATGAAATACATTAAAATTATAAAGAACTTTTATAATCGCTTCTAAGTAATGTGATTTCGTTGAATTTTTATTTTTAATTGCTGCTGGCCATTGACCACCTTTACCGTATTGCGTGCACTCCATATACCTGTCGGTCTTTTAGATAAGGCACCAAGCCCATCAAGCCCATCATGTATAGGAGTTTCAATTATACTCGGCAAGGCGTACCCCCCTTGTCTTGTTTCTTATTTAGATAATATATTTCAGTTGGTAACAAATAAAAACGATTTTTATGCGAAAAAATTTCGGATACTTGTCTTGCTACTTTTAGCTCTTTGTTTTTCTATGACGATTGCGACAATCCATAGGAATAGAGTTCACGAAAGGAGAAAGAATTGAGTTGTATAGGGCGTAATGTAGCTATTTCACAATAATTAATTTAAGTGCACAGAATATGGTGTTTGAAAAACCATTACAGTACTGTTAAGAAATAACACTGCGGTTGCGGTTCGGTTGCGGTCCACCAATAGAAACCGCAGACGACCGAAATGAAAAAAAAACGATCGCGGCTCCCGTTCGCTTCCGAACGGCATGTCATTGACTGCTGAGAACGACGACACAATAATCGTACCGAAAATATCTTTAGAAATATCTGTCAGACCGATTTCGACCGAGTTTCAACATCGGTATCACTGCATGCGGTTCGACCTCGGTCTGACCTTGGTTAACCGCGGTTTTTGTTAGGTTATTTCTGGACAATAGCTACTGTATAATATTTTTATCAATTATCAAATGCAAGAACTGCAGTTTTTTCCTGCAGATAGCATGAAATAATATGCAGGGAAGACTGCATGCACAATTTTTGTTTTTTCAAAGAATTTACTAGCAAAGCCGTCTTAACACATGCAAAGCCGTCTATACTAAAGATAAATTGATTATACACATTTTATACGTATATGCGTGATACGATGCAAATATTTATGCACTGCCGCAAAAATATCGTATTTTCTTTAATTGGACTGACCCAATTATCTGAACAGCATAACACAGAACTGCGAATCTGAGGCTCTAGCAGAACTGTAAATCTGAGGTTCAAGGTCCCATCGGTGTATACATGTATGTATATGTTCTTGATGATGGAAAACCAGATAGTTTAAGATAAAAAGGAGTTTCTATCAGAGGATAAGTTGCGCAAGATAATTCTAAGCAAGCAATGATTTGTCCTTGCTATGCATGCATTCCTTTTATGGAGGTACAAAATGCCATCGAAAGAGTCTAATACATAAATGAATGGAAATGTTTGACAAAGGATTATAAAAATACAAATAATGCATACAAAAAAACATAA
The DNA here is from genome assembly GCF_004324835.1 of Dendronephthya gigantea. Classification (NCBI taxonomy): domain Eukaryota; kingdom Metazoa; phylum Cnidaria; class Anthozoa; order Malacalcyonacea; family Nephtheidae; genus Dendronephthya; species Dendronephthya gigantea. Next base: position 1,075,829 of record NW_021163087.1, read on the forward strand.
AATTACCTTTATTGCCAATATAGTTACATTAAAGTGCTAGCGCTGATTTTATCCGCAAACTTTAACTTTTGACTGTATAATTTTTTATTTCGATGTACAGCAACTATTACAATATTGTGTGGTAAACAGATGAGGACAATTAACGTACTCTCTTCAAGTGTTCAATGATGCAAAACCCCTTCATTTACATTCCACATGATCCCTGCATGTTCACATGATCGACAATCGATCCTTGCCCCATACATCCTGCATGCACCCAGTGACCCAGCTCACGTGTTCGATAATACATGTTCACATGATTCATCATGATTGCTGCATGTGCATCTGAAGTTTCGTCACCTTTGTATATTAAGGAATTACGGAATTATGGTAACGCATTGGTAACCTATATTAATCGACTGGGAAGTGTAATAATTATGTTGTTTCAATGAAAGCTCGTTATGATTTCAGATTACTTTCGTGTGATGATTGGGAATTGTGGTCATCAAGTCGGCAATCACAAAGCAATTTATAATACCGATATTATTAGAATCTGCATGCATTGTTGGCTGTAGCATGTTGCAATTAAGATTGCTTCCCATTTGGGTTCTTGAATTTCTAGACAAATAGACCCTATATAATCCGAAATCAAATTGGTATGCTTTAATGAATATGTTTGTTCTACAAATTGCTAACCTGACGCCGCATCGATTTGTATCTCAGATTCCGTCAACAAACTTATTAAATTATCGAACTCTAAATAATTGATGAACATGACGGTGACCGGCGTGTAAATTACCAGGAATGTTGTTCGTTTTGTTGAAATACCAATGTAATGAGAACGAATGTTTCATGGCTAGTGAAATTAGATGCCCTTTTGATCTGCTGCTTAGTATTAAATGAAATGATGTTGTCGGAAATGATAATGACGTGTTTACCTGCAGATTTGTGGATCTGCGCGGTATTGATACATTTAACTAATACAGTCAAGGAAGGCTTGGAGATGAATCAGCGCTAGCTAGCAGTTTAATCTTAGTATGTGGATGATAAAGCCAGGTAAGATGGAAAACAATTGCATTTTTACACATAGATTACAGACATGAATTCCGTTCAACCATTCTGTCCCATGGCCTAATCGCCTTTTGTCAAATAATAAATTCGTGTCTAAGCTAGGATGTCCATCAAGCAAATGTTCGCCATCAAAGGAAATCTAGCAATAACTCAGGTTTCTGTCTTAAAATTAAATATTTTTGTAGATTATATCTCTCTGGTAGGAGCTTCATAACATTATGTTCTTTTAGTAGACTCTGATAATCAAGGACATTATTTATTACATACCACATTGTGAGCGAGGCTAGAAACCCAGATCCCAGCTTTAGCTTAAGTGTACTACATAATCAGGCATTGAAAAAAACAAAGCGAAATTACAGTCAACTTAAAATAAAGCGATAGTTTTAGCGGTAGTGCATGTCTGTCATCATAACCCACAGTGTTGCGTATTAAAAAATATCACTTTGAATTAGTCTTCCCACCTGCATTTTAGTGGATGATGCATTATCAACAGCATTTTTGCCATCTTGGCTTCTTTAGTCCCCTTCTGGAAAACTTTGCTCAGTGAATGATGATGATAAAATATATTTTAAGGATAATTTATTGAAGAAAATCAAAGAAGGACACTATAATATACGCATATAGAATATGTATATCATCCATTTATGTATAAATGTATAGACGATTTTGCATGCGCAACAACGAAGTAAACTTACCAAACCTGAAAATTGTGCCGTTTTCTGAAAATATTATTACATGTTTTCTGCAGGAAAAAATTATAGCCTAATTTTTGCATTTTGATAAACAATATGTTTTTCTTTGTCGGAAATGTTGAAGTGTGTGCTGTCAAAGGCTATATATTCCGTGTGAATTAATTTTATTCCGAAAACGATCTATACAATGCCCTATATACTTAATTAGCAACAGGTCATAGACAAATAAAGCACTCTCACGAACAGCTTATTGTCAGGTCATTAAAAACAGAAGCAGGCAACTTTCATAGGAACAAAAAGCATTTTTATTGCTATACCAACAGAAATTTATTAACAAGAGTTTATAAAAGTCAAGAAAAGCAATTATAAAAGTCGTTATAATCGTTACGTATTTCATGTCCATCTTATTATAGTATATTGCATTAAATGGCAAATATATTCATTATTCCAAGGAATTCATAATATCGTACAAACAATTCCATGTACGGTTACGTTAAAGGCACGTGGTTTAGTATAACCGTTCCGTTATTGCGTGATATTCTCGACGTTTAAATCCTATTGTTGATGCATATATGTCAAAGGAAAAGTTAGTGAATTGCAGTACATGCACTATGAGTTTTGATAATGTATGAATAGGGTTAGTCATAATAATGTCTTATAGGCTCAGGTTATACGTCGCATTTTGGTCGCGTCGATACGTTAGACATGTATGTGTGTGCTCGCATGTTACATCGTATTACAGTATTGTGCATAAAAAATCCTTGAATAAGGATGTTGGACATATTGCTTTGTCTATCGACATTTTAAATTTAGGACTGCAATACTCCGATATCCAACACAAAAACCTCAGTAAATTTACATATTTGGAGTTAAAAGCTCTACGTATAATATGGCCGAGAATGGTAGAGAAAGCTGCAATAGAAATTATAATTGTTCTTCATTGTCGGAAAGGTTAATTTGTGAGAACGTTGACAAACACTTTCATCCACTGAGCCCATATATCACTGGTCTTGCATTATGGCAAAAACTATGCCCATCCCCAACTCGAAAAGGATTCAATGCGGCTATTTAATTTTAGATATTCTCGAAGTTTAAATGCTATTATTGACGTCGAAGGCAAAGCTAATGAAAATTCGATAAGCTTGCAGTACATACGCTATAAAGCCGAAAGTCTTTTGATAATGTATGAATAGTCTAAATAATGTCTTATAGATACAATTTGATCGAAAAATTTTCCATTTAAATTCTATCCTTATCCACAAACGCAAATTAATGCGAGACGAAGTACTTCTACTTATACCTAGAAACGTCACGAATCTCACGACAGGCATTCAGGACAAATTCTAAATTATTTTCAGTAGAACACCACAGAAAGTTGTGTTTATCGAGTTTCAACCCGAAAATCTAATCTCTGGTTCACAATGGTGCATTTCAGCTTTGCGATCGAAGAGAAAACTATTGAATAACTTTAAAAACGTCAACTTTTCTTCTGAATACGCACTCTGCAATCTTTTGACAGCTCATCATGCATATCTGACAGCTGTGAAATGGCCATTTTGAGGCTTATTATAATATACACAAGGCTATTAATTCAGACGATTCGTTTTTGCCGTGTGAATGCAAATCCTTTGTTCAAGACCTATTCTGTTGAGTATTCATACACCTTTTTTCTCACCAAGTCCAAGTTTCCAATTTCGGCGGTGTCCAACAGTGGGGATAGTTATTATGACTTCAGGTCAATGGCTCTTTAATAAGCGATGGTCACTCAGCCCCGATGATAAATGTAAAAGCACGTTAATCATATTTTACTCACTCGGAGAGATAAATCATATCCTGGCATGCATGCAAACAAGCATATGCTTTTTTTAGATCTATAGAAGCATATTTTTATTACGGGCAGGCTCACAAGGTTACGCACGTTCGTTAACACGCGGGCATCGGAAAGGACGTTACTAATCGATATTGGTAATTTACTGCCGAGACACTCGTATCCGACACAGTGATATTAAAATGATTTTATGGCAAAAGACATATCCTTGCCGAAAGTCTCAGAAGGCATTATTTCTGTTATTTTTAGATCAACGAATAGTATAGTTATTATATATATCGCAGGGCAATAGAGCTCCAAATCATTGTTCACACGAAGTTTCTCTTCGAAGTTGATCTTGTTTTTGAATGGTCGCAGGATAAAATTGATTTCCAATTTCTCTTTTGTGTTGTGATCTGATATTAAAGTCGTATATATAAAAATGAAATTTATTATATGTATAATGTTACATTATACATCAGGAAATATAATGTTACCATAGATTTTAGTCGTTTTGTGTTCTACATCACAATTTTTTAATACTCCACATAATTATTTCTTCACACATGTATAGAAAAAATGAATTTTCGTGTGAATATTTGTCTGTTGCTGATGATCTTTGTAGCAGCTTTTGGTGTTCATGGCAAGCAAGGTAATAATTTTTACTCTGGTTATCTGAACGAAGGAAGGATAATGTAACAGATGTTGGGGAAGGAACGTGTGGGTAATCCCTTCCATTCTGCAATGCTGGCACACTAGATTCACGTTTACACGAATCGTTAGGGTGCACCGCGTGCACGTGCGTCCAGAGGAATAATTGATGATCACGTGAACATGCATGTGGGATGGGCAGATTGTTGATCATGTGAACATGTGGGATCACCGATCATAAGGACAGGGTGATAAGGAAGCGCGTAGAATTTAAAGATCAATTATTTTTATGCCTTCCTTTGCCTGCCAGTAAAAGTTCTTGGTTTTTATGTTTATATATTACTCGCTATTTCATTGACTGAAACCCGGGACTATGTGATGTCCTTTCAGATAATTGTTGCCGTTGATAATATTATGGCTGGCGCGCTTTTTTCATTGAATTGTTGATTCTTTGTTGTGTTATGTTAACAAATGTTTAAAAAGTTGTTTACAAATTGATTTCATTCATCTTCAGCCTGGTAAATAACATAAACATGCACACAAATACATCTTTAAACACATGGCGCTTTCATTGTAACATATTGTAGGTGACCAAGAGTTGAAAAAAGAATTTTGCGAAGACATTGGTGGTAAATGTTATCCAAAACCCGTCCTTCACTGTCCTCCTAAATTCTAAATCTGCAACAATCCTTGTCACAATATCAACTATGGATGCTGTTGGTAGGTTTTTCGTGTTATAAAATAGTTTCCTACAACAAACTGTGCTGCTAACTCCAGCCGAACCTTAACCGCAGTGTTATAAGTTATTTCTGGCCAGTGCTGTAAAGCAAAAACAAGACTTGGCGTTTCAGATTTCGCCATGCACTGGTTCATTTCTCTTGCATGTGTGATTACGGCTGGCCATGTTTCAATTCTGAACTTGCGGTATACACAGGTTCACATGCATGGCTTTTAAAAAAATATTTGTGCCCAAAAAATAAAACTTAAAATCTTGAAATTACATGTACACCATATATTTTTAAAAAATAGTTCAGCGACGACGTTCGTGTTTTTTCTTTAAACTATGCGTGAGTATATATCAATCGCAACGGGCAAAATCTTTAATCTTTAATCTTTAGCTATGTAAATAATTATTTTTCGTCATGAAACTTTAAGAAACCCAGTTTATTACTTGAGAAGTTAGATCGAATGTAGCAGGATGTGAATTTGCCGTGAAAAACTACTTTTTATGATTCCAAATGCATTCAGCACAATCTGAATGAAAACCTATCAAGCTTCGGGGCGTTTCAATTCTTGATCAGAATTATCATGCAGGCCAGTAAGCGGTGAGGTGTGTGGACTGATGTGGCTCAGTTTTCAGTTCATTATTTAGATCAATGTCGCTTATTTGAAAAGACAATACGACGATTATTTTTATTTTATCAACCAACAACATAGATACAACCGATTATAAACACAACGCAATTATAAAAAATGATATAGTAATAGTAGTATAAATCTAGTAATATTAATAATGACCTACTTATCGATGCTGGCGACGTCAATTCGAATATTTATAAAATTTTGTTGAATATTTAATACTTAAGTTATTGCATTGCATCATAGCAACAGCGTTGTATCATAGCAACAGCTAAGAGAAAATAATGAAAATCACTTCAGTAGCGTAATTGATGAACGTCATCGCGTTAATTAATGCGGGACATGAAGTTCATATTTATTAAGCCTAAAAAAATCAAAAACTTAATTCGAATTCTCTCAAAGGTAAATTCGTAAAGCAAAAACCCGTTCCATAAATTCAACTCGGTCACAACCCCAATGCACAAGGCTTAGGACTCCTAAGTACCGCGATTTTGGTTCAAATATTTTGTCGTAGTAACTATCGACTATTACCAGGGAACAAAAATTGGAAGATATGAAAAGTATTTCAACAAACAATATTCTAACGCAAACCTTTTCCCTTTCAGCCCTAAATGGGAAAAGTAAAAGTAGATGCGATTCTTTCATGGGGTCTAAGAAGTCAAAGAATGTTTCCGATCCATATTATTATTTTTTAAAGAGAAAATATAGATAACTATAGATATGTGGGTGAATATTTATATTTTTTTCAGCAACTATATCGCCATGTACACTGATCGTTGATTTTAAGACGAAAAAGAGACGTTTTGAATTCAAATGGGAGTGGGAGGGGTTTTTACCCTAAAACGACTCCTTCGAAAGAATGTTTTTGTACATGTGGATACCCAAACCATTCAAAATCTAATGGGCAGACTAAAGCCGTGTTTACACTTCAGGCCTAGACCTGGCCTGGACCAGGTCTAGGACAAGGCTAGATAATATGTGCCACGTTCACACTGTCTTCCTTGTTACTGATATTTGATACGCAAAGTAATTGACGAAATACTTGAAAAAAAGACTCAAAACACGCCGAAAAGTGATAATACCATATGGATCCCTATACAAATCATACTATTAAGTTCAACATTTGTCAGGAATAGGTAATTAAAGCCTGTTCACATCACAAAAATATTTCCCCAGGTCAGATCCAGGCCTAGTCCAGGCCACCTTCTGCTGTTGGTCTGGATTTTGTGGCCTAGACCAGGCCCAGGCCTTGCCTAGGCCAGATAAACAACGTTCACATCTAGGTCTAGGGCTGATCCAGGCCAGGTCAAAGCACATAGTGTAAACCCGGCTTAAGATAATTCATCGTATCATACAAAATACGCCTTCGTATTCTGGAGTAGGAAAATCGAAGATCTTGATTACCGCCATCCTTATCTTGTGCATGTGCGCGAATCATGATTTCTAAAGGATATTCTGTTTTGCCCACCGTACCACAAAATTAGCTATAATATGTATACGCTACAGAACTTGCCAACAGCATGTCGAACAATTTTGAGTAAATTATCTTACAATAGCCCAGCGAGAGGCTTGGCATAGAACTGAGAACTCCGCGTGACAATTATGAATCTCAACAACATACCACCATTCTGGCATTCTCCGCAAAAACCGACCTCTATATGATTAAGAATAATTGTTTTCAGTGAACAATTTTAGGTCACTTTCGCTCTTTTTAAGTCAAAATGATTTTTTGTTCGTTTAATCCCGCAACCACTACGAAAAATCTAAATATAAATTACGGTTGATACATATATTTTGTAAACTCGTCAATACAACATTGAAATGTCACATTAATAGCAACTATTATATAACTTTTCGAAATCCCCTATTCTGATTTTTCGATGAGCGATCCGTAAAAACCCATACCGGGCCGTGGTCCGTATATTCTGTATCTGGACCAGTATTCCGGATGTCTCATGGATTTCAGCCATATAAGAAACAAATTATTGACCTCGCTTGTTCGGTCTGTACTGTGAAATATCAGACCGAATGATATTTCAAAGAACAGACTGCACGCTCGGTCAATAATCAGTTATTATTTCCTGAATTTTCTTTATTTTTGCACATTTGATGCGTGATCCAGTTTAGTTTTAGATCAGTGTTAGAATGCAGCATATGATTCAGTTGAAATAATTATCACTTTAGCTTTTGTGTCAATAAATTATGCATGAAGTAAATAAGTAATTCTGTATAAGTAGCCAATAGCTTTCTACCGATAAATTCATGCAATTCTTTTCTAATGGATTTAAAAGACGATTAAAAAAGGCAACGTTCTTCTGAAAGGTTTTCGAAGAACTCGAGAAATCGTTGCATTTGATTACTGGATTTGAAGGGTGAATCATCAGTATAGGTATAATTGTTTTGGTTTTAATTCTTCTTCGTGCGGTAAAATCGAGGAAAGGAATATATTATATGTTTTGTTTCTCGCCTGGGTTGAATGAGTGAATTTTTTCCCAGCACTGCCTGCCTTTTAGGATGGGGTCTGCGGGCAGGCTAAACACTGCAATGTTTTGAGAAAATTTCGATCTCGAAAAAAGCTGCTCCCATGACTGTTTCTAATGTTTCCCATGAGTGTTTCCAAAGTCGTCTCAATAGCTATCATTATGCCAGTTGCGGTCAATGAAGAGATGATTATTTAAGACTTATTGACTGATCTGGAGGAAAACCCATGGTGGTCGAGGGTCCACAAAACATGATGTTTCGCGAGGAGATTAGTCAATACTGTAAACAAGGGCTGAAGGGCGTATAGGAACGTTTTTAATGTTAGGGCGGCCAAATCTCACGAGGATCCATCATGGTTGGCGTCCAAGGGAGAAAAATTTTGTTAAATTTGGAAAATTAGGTAGCACGGCCCTAGGCCCCTGACTGTAAGTATTTTATTATAAAACGAAATGGAAACGGAAAGTAGCTAATTGTTTCCTTTGTTTTTCATGGAAACGACAAACAAAGGAAACAATTAGCTACGGATGGAAAAACGCAAGAAAAACGTAAGAAAAACTAATGGAGAAACTTTTAATTCTTAGAAAATAAAAAAAAAAGGAATTCGGCTGAGTTAAAAAGTAGTATGTCGCGTGGTGTGACGCTGCACCAAAACTTCCGCTTTTATTAATCCTCGGTGGTTTGTACATTACCCCCCGCTCAAACTGGTTCAAATTACCTGCATGACAAACAAAATTTTGCGGTAAACAATCGGATCCCCCAGCCTTTCACATGACGCGTACGTAGTTTTAACCAATACGTTTCTGGAAAAGATGAAATTTGAAACATCTCTGTAATATAATGGTTATAACCGTTAACTTAGATCCTGAACCTCTCATTTTCCTTGCGTAATCGGTTATAATTAGGATTTTATTTTTTTAAATAAATTTTTATTTTAAATAAATTTTTATTTTAAGTAAGTTTTTAATATATACCACATGTGAAATAAATATATATATATATATATATATATATATATATATATATATATATATATATATATATATATATATATATATATATATATATATATATATATATATATATATACATATATATATATAATTAACTGCACTATGACATTTAAAGGACGAAACTCCGCATTGTCAATAACAACTTAAGTAAAAATCACAGTCGTTCCCAACTTGGCCTTGTAGCTCAGACGGTAGAGCATCGTTCTAGAAATGCGGTCGCGGGTTCTATTCCCACCGCGGTCAAGCAGAATATTCTACTTATTATATAATTATTCCAGAATTAGGGTTAGGGTTAGGGTTAAAGAATATGTCAGTGTTATTAATGAAAATTTATTTATTTTTAGTCTGGATTTTACAAAAATGGAATCTTTAGCTCACATCAAACGAGACAATCAGACTTATCACTGCTTCATAGACGTGTGCGAAAAGATCTTCACAGACACTCCAAAAAGCACCGTTAGAAACGGGCTAAAGTCCCTAAACATCTCGACAACACCCTGTGCCACTTTGGAAGAGAGAATTCACTTTCGTCGACGGAATGCTTCTTTGGGTGCTACGTTTAGCCTTATTCGAGATGAAGACGTGACCCGTTTGATTGCATATCGCAGTGAAGGTGCGAGGAAGCGAGCCAGACATTCTCACAGTAGTTCTGCCACAATCCTCGACGCTGGTGATGTCCCCAGTCCGAGCCTCGCGACCACAGACAATCCAATTGTCAGACATTCTCACAGTAGTTCTGCCACAATCCTCGACGCTGCTGATGTCAAAAGTCCGAGCCTCGCGACCACAGACAATCCAATTGTGTCTTACAATCTCAGCGGCGAGTCAGACAGCGATGCACAAGAACCGCCTGTAGAAAAGAAATTTAAAGATGAAACGACGTCGCCTAAAAGAAATACGTATAGCATCCCATTAGACAGCGCGCCTGAAAGATTGAAGAATGAGGTAAAAGACTTGCGCCATTTCTACCTAAAAGCATTGAACTATAATCGTCCTGGGCCTCCGTATTCAAAAATAACCGTCGAAAAAATGGTTGAAAGAGCTATGAGCTTTATGTACTTCTGCTTGAACGTGAAAAACATTGCCATGTTAACCTTAGATCTATTTAACAATATCGAACTCTATACTAGTTACGTAGAATATTTAAAAGGGACCCGAAATCTTAAACCCTCAACTATAGTTGCGCATCTTATAATCGGAATTAACGTTTTGAAATTTAATTTGGCGAGCTTTCCGCCAAATTCAAGCGACTCGGAAAATGCATCGTGAACCATTTCAGCCTTACAATCATTTCAGCGACAGTTTCAGCACGAAAGCAGCATGATATCCAAACTTCATAAGGAGGGTTTTACAACCAAAAGTACTCAACAGTTTTATTTCGCGCACGTTTTAGAAACTCTTCGTAACATACGTGATAAGTATTTGGAAACGCATGGCTTGGACAAAAGTAGGCACTTGCATGATTTCGTACTTCTGGCGACTTATCTAAGGGCCATTCCTGGTAGATCTAAGGAACTAAGGACCATGAAATTGCATATCGAAGCGGACTGCGGAACTTTCGATTTCACTTCGGTGGACGGCGGTAATTTCATCGTATTTCAAGAGGGCAAAGGCGTTGTAATCGTGCAATTTGATTTCAAAACATCAAAAAGTATTGGGCCGACCAGAATCGATGTTTCCGAAGACGAAGATCTGGTGTATTATTTGCAATTATATACTAAGGCAAGGCCATCTTTACTGTTTGGCAAGTCGCATGATTTCTTCTTTCTCAACAAGCGAGGCGCGCCTTTTGATAGCAGCAGTTCAATTGCGAGGTACATTGGCGATATTTTCATGCGCGAGGTTTCCATTCGAGCGAGCACGAATGCGTTAAGGCATGCTATCATCACATATTTCAGCACTTTGGACGACTCCAAAGATATAAATGTTAGAAAAAGTCTTGCGCTTTTAATGAAGCATTCGGTCCGATATCAGGAAAGCACGTATAACGATTTAACACACCACGAGAAAACGCAAAAAGGCCGAGAAGTTATCAGGGAAAAAATTGCGTCAAATATCTTCGGTGAAGCGGATTTTATTGCATTGCCTGACGAAAGCGATTGCCAAAATGATTCCGGGGACGAATTGTTACCAGCTGTCGGTGACATTGTAGCACTGCTTGATCCAGTTTCCACCAAAAATCACATTTCCTTTTTCATAGCAAAAGTCGCGAGATTCACGCAAAACAAGCAGCAAGCGCATTTAATTAGCATGGAGCTTTTGCCGGATTCCACAAATTTGTATAGACTGAAACCAGGCAGAACTTGGAAAGAGTCGGTTAAGGCGTTGGTTTTTCCTATAGACATCGTTTATAATGCGACAAGCAAAGCATACGAATTGCGCACGCTCTCTGATGATATATTCGACATTGTTCATGGTACGTCGAAAAAGTAAAATCCAGAAATATATCGAGCATGAAAAAGTCAAAATTTACTAGAGGGTTCTGTTATAATTAATAATCTTGTTCTGTTATAATCATCAGTATTCACTTGTTCAGATTTTGTTGGGATTTTAAATAAATATATGTATTCAAAATCTACACGTTGTGTCAAATTTGAGTTCTCTCACTGAGTTTACCCCATTTATCAAATTACCCATCAAAGTTTGCATGAGGAATATTTTTTGTCCTGATTTTACATTCACTTTTATACCTACCTGCATAATTGATACCTAATAAACCTTTTCAGTAATCTATGTGGAAAGATGCGAAACATCCGTCTGCTATATGGGACGCCTTGAGCCTCGTTCTCGTGTTATAGCTTATTTGCAGAATTTATTGGTCAAACTAAAAATCTTTTTCATGCATGCGTTGAAAAAGGATGTTTTGCACCTTGCTCGTGAGGGTAAAACTTAAAATACATTCCATTTAAGGTGGTTCTAAATTTAAAGCTTTGTGTCGTCAAATTGTTGTGACGTATTACCGAAAAGTTCTATTCTATCACTCCATCTTTACGATATAGATCAGATAGCTGAGCCCGATATCATGCATTGCGGACAGCGGCTTAGATACGCGCATGCGGGCATTAACGCAAAACACGAGTTTCATTGATGAAAATATAAAATATGGACAATTTTTTGCAAATATATGCTTTATAACTTCTTTAAATCTCGAATATGGATGTTTATATGAACTTTGAAGGCTGAAGTATTGTTTAAAATCATCGATTCGTCATGTTCACTCCAAAGAATGGCTCGGACGAAGGTTTGCCCTGCTCTCAATAATTACAATAAACCACTTGAAAAGCACTTACAAACCTATCAAAGCAATTGTCACGTAAGTTTTTTTTTAATTTTAATACTCGTACTTGCAAAAGAGTCTAAAATAGGCAAGTTTGTCTTCGGCAGGCGTGCTATCACTGGTTTAAGATACTATTTTTTAAGATACTTCCTATTATGAATAAATGGGTATTTTTATTAATAATTGAATGGGATTTTTTCAGCTTCCATTATTATGATTATCATTATTATTTTATATTGTTGATAAATCTTTATCAAAGTGTCTAGAGAAAGACAGTTCTTTGATCTAATTATAATCAGTATAACTTATTAAATGCCTGAAGTTCTTCTGCATGACATATGCAACTCAATATATCACATGTATGTACACTACTAGCTATATCGATAATCTTTGTATGATTATGATTAACAATATATAGTATGTGCTTAATGCAATGTATTCAATCGAATTCCGCGATGAAAACGTGTGCTAGGAAACTGCAGATATGTGACATTCATTGATCGTATTATAATATTTTTGTATAAGTGGATATTTTATTATAATTGAATTATTTTATTGTTGATAAATCTTTATCAAAGTGTCTAGAGAAAGACAGTTCTTTGATCTAATTATAATCAGTATAACTTATTAAATGCCTGAAGTTCTTCTGCATGACATATGCAACTCAATATATCACATGTATGTACACTACTAGCTATATAGATAATCTTTGTATGATTATGATTAACAATATATAGTATGTGCTTAATGCAATGTATTCAATGGAATTCCGCGATGAAAACGTGTGCTAGGAAACTGCAGATATGTGACATTCATTGATCGTATTATAATATTTTTGTATAAGTGGATATTTTTATTATAATTGAATTATTTTATGTTGTTGATAAATCTTTATCAAAGTGTCTAGAGAAAGACAGTTCTTTGATCTAATTATAATCAGTATAACTTATTAAATGCCTGAAGTTCTTCTGCATGACATATGCAACTCAATATATCACATGAATGTACACTACTAGCTATATAGATAATCTTTGTATGATTATGATTAACAATATATAGTATGTGCTTAATGCAATGTATTCAATCGAATTCCACGATGAAAACGTGTGCTAGGAAACTGCAGATATGTGACATTCATTGATCGTATTATAATATTTTTGTGTAAGTGGATATTTTTATTATAATTGAATTATTTTATGTTGTTGATAAATCTTTATCAAAGTGTCTAGAGAAAGACAGTTCTTTGATCTAATTATAATCAGTATAACTTATTAAATGCCTGAAGTTCTTCTGCATGACATCTGCAGAGCAATGGGTATAATTTTTCCTGGAGTCAAATATGTTGATGCATTAGAAAAAGCCAATATTCCAACCTTATTTGAAAGACGGCAATCTCTATGTACGAAGTTTTTTGATGAAATCGTGGATAACAAGGACCATAAACTCACCAATTTATTACCGGAAAGAACCGACGGTATTAATAATCAGTTAAGGACAAAGAGAACATTTCAAACGATCAAATGTTATACAAATCGTTTTAAAAACTCTTTTATGCCAAATTATTCAAATAGACACACTTCTTAAATGTAAATGTAATCTTGTAGCATGTGATGTCATATAGCTTGTTTAGGTTATGAATTCTAATTTTTAATGCTTGTAGTTGTAAATATATTAATAACTTTTAAAATATACATATTTTTACCATTCATATTGATGTATTATACATTTAATTCAGTCATAATGACTGCGAGATGTATATTTATTAAACGATTTGATTGATTGATTGATATGGGCATGACATACATAGCAGATATATCGATTTAATAAACCTTTCAACAGTTCAATTTGGAATGGACTGTGCAGTATGATATAATTCTGCCTTTGAATGGGGTTGGGAAATTTTTGGTCCGAGGTGAATTTCTATTAATCGATAGTCGTTGGGAAATTAATAGCAAGCGTTTTTTTTTCCAGACTTGATCCATAGCCAGTGATGGACAACTAGAGAGGAGAAAGAGTCAGGATTCTAATAAATCGGGTAAGCTTTAAGCTTATCATTAATAATGCACGCATGTTTCATTCCTGATACACACTGTATATACAAGTAGTGACAAAAGGGTTATTAATATCTAGCTTTGGCCAGAAAAAAACTTTATTTCCTGACATATGTACATTTTCAATACAGAAGCAACAAAATAAATAAATAGCCTAAATTTTCAGTGAAATGTCCGGCTTAAATGTTCAACTATTATGTTCAAATTGGTTGCATGTTCTTTTCAGTTCACATAAACGCCCATTTAGTTCTTTGCTCGGTCGACCAGTTGCATTCTGGGGACTCGAAAAGCCACGCAACGATTTCTCTCAGGCTTTCTGGTAGCACTTCATCATCACGGCGTTGTCTTAACAACGGGATCCAGTAGGAGCGAAGCCCACCGTAGTTCACCAGTATCTCCGTCGGACGTTTCGAGGGCTCCAAGCGCCGTTTCGTTCGTAGAACTAACTGTTCCCCGGTCGTGTCGAAGCGAGCGTTGCACTGTTCGTCTATTCGACTTTCGGTTTTCGCCCAATCCTCTTCCGTCAGAGGGGGCCTTTCCGCTGACGAAAGAGTTCGTATGTGCTTGAATGCTTCGAGCACCCACGGCTGATTTGCAAATCGTCCCAAATTATTGGCCGTTTCCACCTCCGCGTCGAACCATCGTTTTTTTCTGTGCACGAATATCGCGTAGGAACGAGAGCTGCTGTTTTTGTTCATTTCTTCCTCGGTGGTGCTTCGTTCGGCGTAAAGGCAGATATGCGCCCCGCTCTCGATGGGGAACTTGTGTCGTGCTAGGAACAGGCCGTGACCCGAGTTCGGAATTTCGCTTTTCGCGACGAAACATCGGCTTTCCGAAAACGTGCTACATGATACGATTCGAAAAAAAAAGTTGTCCGAATCTTGGCTCTCGGGCCACGATTCACCATCGTCTGCGAGAACTTGCCGCGATCCAGCGCCACTGCAGGCCCATACCTGTGTAAAATAATAATGTCGAAATTATTAGTTGTCATTGTTACTTGTCATGGTCGTTATTATTATTTCATATATTATACCGTAGGATCCTCGGGGCGGTTCAATATCGGACGATATTCTTCGTACGCGTTCACGCCGTGTTGTCCCCACATCTTTCGTATGTCCCACGGCAGGTTCGGGTAGGTGAAGACTTCTTCCGGCAGGCTGAAGATTCCCTCTTTGTCGACAATCGCCGCACGCATCGCTGCATCCACGGCGACGTCTATTCCGGTCGTGTAAAAAGACAGCGTGTACCCGGCCGCGGCGAGTTTCTCGGTCAAGTTATCCAGGCTGCCGTTCTCGTTTCTCGTGAAGACCTGAACCAATCTCCTGCCGAAACGGTCGTGAGGGACGTCGCGCTGGCCGGCCGCACCCGTACCGACGTGCAACAGGACCTCGCTCGCTCGGAATACCAGCTCCCTCGCTGCCCGCAGTGCTTCGATTCCAATATGTCGCGTAAGAAACGGCGTCATCGTCGTCGACCCGTCGTCTGGTTGTTTGTAGATACGCACCGAGCACTCCGTCTCAGGCGCGTCGCAGTTTCTAAGCCGGAATCGTAGCTTCCCGTCGTCCGTCGCCAGGTCGTGGAGTTCGCGTTCGCACTCGGATGTCAGCAATATCTCGCCCGAGTCTCCGTCAAACATGCGCAGGCATTTCTTTGGGACGCTGACCAATTCGTGTTCCGCCGGTGTCGGGCTCACGGTTTTCCACGACTGGGGCAGTGGATCCTGCAACTTTCTCTCTCTCAGGAATGGCTGTAAGTATCTCGTCGTCATGCTTTGCACATCTGTGGGCATCGCCAACGATAGCGTGGGAGGGCTAAACGCGGGCGTCGAATTCGAGAAGTATAGCGCCTTGAGCAGACTCGTGGAACTCAGGCCGGTAAACTGAGTTCGCAGACTTTGGGCACGGAAATCGACGTCGTCGCAGTGCATCGGTCTGTCTGCGAAGCGAACCGGTTCGGTTTCCATTTGCGCCGTGGTCATTTCCAAATTGTCGTGGTATCTGCAAAGAAACAAACGTATTGATCGATGGTGAGACGTTATTACCTGCTGTGCTAGTATTAAAGTAAGGCCAGGGGCCCGATCTCCTCCTACCTAGTGTAGGCCTCGTCGAACTCGATGACCGATTCGCACGATTCGCACGCACAATCCTTCACCATTGCGAGATATCTTCGGTAGTGCTCGGCCCTTATCTCGTCTTCCATCGCGTCGCAGCCGGCCGTATAGTTGACCTTTCGACCGTCCGACTTGGTTTGCCGAACAAATTCTCGCACCAGGTTGCCAATGCAGTGTTGAATGCAATTGCTCACGCCGTTCGGGATTGCCGTTAGCGTGAGAATTTTTTGCACCGGCGTTCTGCTTTTCTCGGAATTCATCTCCTCCCACGTGGATTGCAACGCCGCCACCAAGCCAGCGTCGAGAATCTTCCAGTCGTTCATGGCCCCCCAAAATAGTTCTAATTCTACATGATTTGGGGGCTCGTCTTTCTCGCCGGCCGCCGCGAGCTTTTGCATCATTTGCACTCGCTTTGCTCCCGTGTTGGCTTTCGCAACCTGGGCGCAGAGAGGTTTTCTTTTCTCCGGCTGCTCGAGACGCGCTTTTTTAGGTGGCCGGGGTGCCGTTTGCGGTGGTGTCATCGGTGCTGGTGGAATTGCTGGTGCTGTCATGGTGGTGTCTCCGCCGACTTCGGGAGCAATGCTCGTTTCGTTCCCTCTGCTACACCTGTGGTGCTTGAGCCGGCTGATTTTCGCTTACGGCCGAGGAACGCGTCGCTGGTGCGCGTTCTCTCCTGCCGTTTCGTCACGTTTCTCGCCCTAAACACGCCCGGAGAACCCTTGCCAAGGCCTTTCTTGCTCTTTGGAGGATCGTCGTCAGGTCGATGAGACGTTTCACCGGATCCCTCCGTCGACGAAACTGTTGGAATTTTCGGGGCGTTTCTCGCCAACTCTTTGTCCATCTGCCTCTGACCGAACAGGCCTGAAAGACACAAAGTAGAACGGAAAATTTAGCAATCGACCGAGCGCGCTATTTTTCAACGCTCGTTTTCTCGCTCGCACCTTTTCCCCTCGCGAAAAGTGACACGTAAAATGTCTGGCACGCGTCGACAACCGCTTGCAGCGTCTCTCCGTCTTCCTCCGGGTCCAAGTTGTTGATCTGCCTCTTTATCGATTTGAAAATATTCTCCACGTAACCCTTGCACTTGTTCATCCCTTTTTGCGCTTCGCCTGTAAAGTATATTCGAACGCTCGTCGCTCGCTGCATTTATACTCGCGTAATGACGTAATGGCTCGGTCTATTTTTACCGGGGAATTTACCGTAATTACGTCATTTAACAGAGAAGATACGAAAATAGAAATGATGTTTTATTTGTGCCAAAATTATTTATGCACGCTCTCAACTTGTGCTAAAATAAATCAACTGTATCTCTAGAGACACGGGATTGCGATAATGTGATGTATAAATCGAGAACAACACGGCCGGTTTTTCATTCATTTTATTAGTCTAAATAATAAATAATATATATAACCAGGGGGGGTTCAGCAGATTCATGCGGAGGTTTTCGGGCTACGCAACAGTGCGACGATGTATTGCTTAGATTCCTGACAACATTTATATCAACATTTATGCAATTGATGTCGCTTGATCTCGATTCCTTTATAGATCTACTACGGCCGTTGTTGGACTGATGAGCTCAACGAGCGACAAAAACGAAAATGTCGAAATTTCAACGAACACAGTCGTCGAAGCAAAGACGTCGTCAATGAATATTGCATTGTGAATTGCTCCTTGTAACTGGAGTTATCCCATTTCCGAAAGTCATCTCCTGATTGGTCTTTCTACTTCCACAGCTGAGCTGCGGAAGTAGGAAGACCAATGGAATTGCTTCGCTACTGATCTATCACATTCTGAACACGCTGTTGATAATCGCTTCATTGTTGCTTCAACGCGATGCAACGAAAGAATTACTTAATCCACACCCTGTATCGCATCGTAAGCATGCTTGGTATTGGATAGTAAATTAGTAAATCCACGGATTCCATTTTACCTAGCGTCGAAAATATCTGAATGTATTTTTCCCATTGTTTATTTTGTACAATACATAATTTACATATGCACAACATTTAAATATGTTTCGGCGATCGGGGGGGGGGGAATTGAATTCCGGAATTGAAACAAACAACAAGCATGCATGGGTATTAAATGCTTTGGAAAATCCTCTCTAAATTTTACGAATTGATCATAAATGGCACGTTTTCTACCCTCGGAAATAATGAAATGATGATCGTGGGCAAATCTACACTACGGTACGTCAATTCATTCATGATTCGGACCTCTTTGTTATCACGAATTCTAGCTTTCAGATCTCAATGTTCACTGAGATATGATATCATCTCAGCCCAGCAATGTAACAGAAGAATTTAACCTTTGCACCCAGGCCCCCAGCCAGAGGTCACTCATTCGAGCAGAGCTCTGCCATAATTAACAAGCCCATTGAATCATTGCATGTGCTTAGTTGTTGCATAGAATATCCATCCTGCATGCGCACACAGAATGTTCACTGAGATATGATATCATCTCAGCCCAGCAATGTAACAGAAGAATTTAACCTTTGCACCCAGCCCCAAGCCCCCAGCCAGAGGTCACTCATTCGAGCAGAGCTCTGCCATAATTAACAAGCCCATTGAATCATTGCATGTGCTTAGTTGTTGCATAGAATATCCATCCTGCATGCGCACACAGAATGTTCACTGAGATATGATATCATCTCAGCCCAGCAATGTAACAGAAGAATTTAACCTTTGCACCCAGAGCCCCAAGCCCCCCAGCCAGAGGTCACTCATTCGAGCAGAGCTCTGCCATAATTAACAAAGCCCATTGAATCATTGCATGTGCTTAGTTGTTGCATAGAGTATCCATCCTGCATGCGCACACAGAATGTTCACTGAGATATGATATCATCTCAGCCCAGCAATGTAACAGAAGAATTTAACCTTTGCACCCAGAGCCCAAGCCCCCCAGCCAGAGGTCACTCATTCGAGCAGAGCTCTGCCATAATTAACAAAGCCCATTGAATCATTGCATGTGCTTAGTTGTTGCATAGAGTATCCATCCTGCATGCGCACACAGAATGTTCACTGAGATATGATATCATCTCAGCCCAGCAATGTAACAGAAGAATTTAACCTTTGCACCCAGAGCCCCAAGCCCCCCAGCCAGAGGTCACTCATTCGAGCAGAGCTCTGCCATAATTAACAAAGCCCATTGAATCATTGCATGTGCTTAGTTGTTGCATAGAGTATCCATCCTGCATGCGCACACAGAATGTTCACTGAGATATGATATCATCTCAGCCCAGCAATGTAACAGAAGAATTTAACCTTTGCACCCAGAGCCCCAAGCCCCCCAGCCAGAGGTCACTCATTTCGAGCAGACACGCCCATTGCATTGCATGCTGGCACATGTAAATCTGGCTATTATATTTGCAATCATAAACCGATCTAGAGACCTACTAGAAACCTTATGCATGAGGCTTTTTAATCTATGTATATTAATTATGTATTTTTGAGGTAAATCTGACAGATAATCAATTTTGAGTATTTTTTGTAATTGAATGTTGTTAAGCTCATATGGTTTAATACGTTTAATATTTGTCAATCACTTCTCGCTTTTGAATGGGGAACTGCTGTCATTAACAAGTGCTTCTATTGTGTCTTTCCGCCAGGAAGAAAAAGTCACCTCTTTGTCTGAGGAACGCCAGTTCCTGTGCCTTATCTCTCACCATGTCCAATTAGCTAATTCATTAGTGCGGCATTGCGCTAATCTCAAAGTGCCGCGTTTCCTGAATTTAGGAGGCGATGTCCATTAGTAACTCCAAGAAGAAAGAAGGCGTGCCTATCTGTGTTGTATACGTAAATGGTTTGTCGATTATCTTTCATTTTCACTTGAAAGTCATGAAAGAAGCATCTTCAAGGATCATCATTATTATCATCATGAGCCAGGTATACTTATTGTATTTATACGGACTTTATACGGACTATATTTATATCGTTTTTATATACCTCCATCCAGTGATAATCTATTCCGTGTCTTATCAGAATTTCCATTTGTTAGCGCGCTCTGAATTTGAGTAAATTATAGCGGAGGTTTTTTAATTTTGTGTCTTACAAGAGTGCTTTTTTTTTCAGGTGAACCATACGCCTGCCTGGAAATCAACGAAACACGTATTCATGCAAAACTGAGAATAATCAGGCTCGATATATTGTAAGTTTGTTTCTTGTTACATACCAATTTTATTTGAGTGTTATGATATTAAACGCATGTAGGGTTAGTAATTGTTAAGGAAAGGTTATTTATTTGGGAAAAGCCCTTAATTTGTCGGCACGCCATATGCATTTTTAGCACGCCTGTATGCCACTGAAGGGTTATTAGCTTTACGAAAAGGTTATGGATCTTGGCAAGATTTAGTTTTTAGGTTAGTTAAAATGCTAGGGTTATGATTTTTAACCCAGGTTAGTAATTTTGAAGGAAGGGTTATATATTTGGAAAAAGTCCTTTATTTCCAGCACACCATTTTAGCATGCACGCATACCTGTCTGCCAGACCTGTTTGCGCATGTAAGGTTATGAACCAATGTTACTAATTTTACGAAAGGTTATGGACTTTTTTAAAATTAGCTTGAATTCCAGGGTTAGGGTTAGGGTTAGGGTTAGGGTTTAGAGTTTTAGAGGCTTTTCGGGTGAAGGAAATATCACAAAACTAAGCAAGGAATGTTGAAACGGAGTTACACTAATCACGAAGTAAACTCACGAAATCATACTCCATGCTTGCGTGACCATTTCATTCTTGAACAATATATAGATAGATGGTATTATCATTACTGCAAGACCTATGGGTGCAAACTGACTTGTCCGTAGCACCGCACGTCAGCCTTGGCAGCGAGATAAAGACCAAATAATTAGCCGAACATATAATCAAAATTCGAACACAAAAGTAACTTATATATTACACTAAACTTAAAAGATTTTAAAAACCATCAACGGATTTGATGTATCTTAAGAAAGCTCGCTTCATCGATGTATATAGGCTCGCTTTTTGCTTAAATCTACCCATACTAAATTGAAACTTCAGTTGTATACCACGCTCGTTTCTAAACCAAACGATAGCTCCCCTGTTAATTATAGAATTATAAATCCAAACGCAACGCAACGCAAAACCAAACACGATTTATAAAGTCCCGAGAATGCGATACAGAAAGAATTATGCATGAAAGTCACGTTGTAGATTTGTAGTATTTTAAGAAACCTCGCTTCATATCAAACAGAAACGGAAATCGAAACACAACGCAACGCAAAACACAACGCAACGCAAAACCAAACGCAATGTATAATTAAATGCAATACAGAAAAAAATTAATGATTACCTGATCGGGACCGAATGCATGGAATAACGTTCAATCCGGTGGTGTCCGCACTGGGAAAAGGTAAAATCGCACGTTAGAAACATACAGTTGTTAAACCTTGCTACTGTTAATAACACCTAATCCAAAAAAATTTGTTTTAAACTTCATTAATCTTACAATTGGCACTAGGTATGCCAGGGCGATCCAGGATGGATCGATCATCATCAATGCCGAATGGAATACGTAAAAATTATCATCATTACCTGAGGGATTCGATAATGTTTGCCGGGTCCGTAGGCTGCCACTCGAGCCAATATTGTTTTAACTGAATAAGCTGAAAAAACAAGGGCGATGTTTGTTAGTTCGGAAAGACCTTTGAAATTTGATATGCTGGCGTTACAGGACACCACAGAGACTGGTGTTTAAGAAGTTTCAACCCAGAATTGTGCATTTCTGTACCGCAATCAAAGAGAAACCTTTTGAATATCTTAAAAACGTTCAATTTCTCTTCTGAATACGCATTCTGCAACCTTTTGACAGCTCATACACATATGACCGCTATGAAATGGCTATTTTGACGCTTAAAGTATACAAAATGTTATTAATTCAGACGATTCGTTTTTACCGTGTGCAAGCTTCAAATCTTTTGTGCAAGGCATATTTTCTTGAATATTCATAAATATTTTTTCTCACCAAGTTTGAAGTCTAAGTATTGAGAATTGCGGCTAAGTCTATACCAATTTCCGCGGTGTCGCGTTACACAGGCATAACAATGACACTCTTGATACCTGAAGGATGGATGACAGACTGAAGGTCTCACGGTTTTGGGAAGAAAATTTTTCTATTATTCAACAAACTAAAGATGTTCAGTGTCCAACACCCGAGGAGGTTTATTCCGACTTTATTCTACAAACAGGGCTAACACATATTGATTTGGACAATTTTAAGGCAAGATGAAGAATGAATTTACGTTTTCTCCCTTTTATTTGCGCAATTAATTAATCACCGATTATTTCCATGATATTATAGGTTATAACGTGCAGTCTTGGCAGAGGAATACGCTTAAATAAGAAACGTCGGAAAACCAGAAACGATTCTACAATGTCGCTCCAAAGCGCAAAAAACTACGACCAGAAGAACAGGATTATGACAGCCAGGTGTTGGACGACTTGGTCGCAGCAGACGACAAACAGCAACCAGCTGACGTCATTCACGTCGGAAACGTTATTAGACAAGAGGACGAACTGTTAGGCAATTATCTGCAACATCAAGCGTCAATGCAAATTAACGCAATGACAGTTTCAGCCTTGCGAGAGAAACAAAATGCACCATCGAGAAGAAAACAAATGTTCGAGATTCTTAGGGGTAAAGGCCTGTATAAGAAATTTGCTATGAGTAAGTTTAAAACGTTCACGTCATGGCTCAAATCGCCATCTGGTGGCCAACTTGCATGCCCTGATGAAATATCAAGTGAGGTTAGCAGGTTGGTATTTAGTAAATACTGTCCGCAGGCACCAGCAAAATTGCAAAATAGAGACTTTTTTTCGTTCTTTTATTAGATTCCTATATTTTTCATTTCCGAGCAAGCTGAAATGGAATAGGTTGTTGGATGCCAAAGCATTTAACAACTATCTCATTACTACAAAAGATGCTGGCTTAGGCCCCGATGGTCTGAAAACGAAGATAGAAAGAATTACAATAGCACTTAAGTTCCTCGCCCATAGAAAACCAAAGCTTCACAGTAAATGCAGAAGAGCAATTGCAGAATATTCTGAATGGCTTAAACCTCTTGCCAAACAGAAAAAGGTGCTGAGAATGCAAAATTCTTGGAGGGACGAGTTATGTGGTTTTAACCTAACCATGGAAGATCTCGACACCGCTGTTTCCGAAGATACAATTGCCCAATTCATTGCAATCATGAAACAAGCAATGTCAAAAACGAGACTAACCCAAAAGGAGTACAGGCTGATTGTCGATACACTTATCACAATAACCATAACGCAGGAAAGTGCTATAAGACCAGGGGCATTTCAATTTATGACTCTGCAAGAAATAGACAACCCTGTAACATATATATCACCTACTGATGGCACAGTATACAACATAGTCTTTGTGATGAATCATAAAACATTTGCAACCCATGGCCCGCTCCCCGTGCCATTTCCAGAAACAGTATGGATACAGCTTCATAACTACTTGAAATATGTAAGACCCCAGGTGGAACCAAAATCACCCTACAAGCAAAATGTGTTCTTGAATGCATCCGGAGGTATGTTAGCCAAGCCAGGAAAAGCAGTCACAAAGATTACCAGAAAACATGACAAACACATTACGGCAACGAAGATTCGACATGCCGTGGCGACTGCTGGAAATGAACATTTAACTGATATTGAACGGAGAGCAATAGCAAAAGGTATTGGTCATTCCATGGAAGTGCACAATAAAGTATACACAGACTTAACTATTAACAATGTGCGTTCAAGCATCGAGGCACAGCGAAAACTGCACAACAGAGAAAAGATTAACACACTGTGAAAATTGTTGCCCACTTGGTTGAAAAATAATCATAGTTTATATAAAATAATACTTACAGAAGACATTTTGGTATATTTGTATTCCCTTACCACACCAAAAAGAAATGCTAAAAATAAATACAGAATGCATATCTTAAAATTCTTCCCCCTTCTTATAAAAAATTCAATGTTCCTGAATAGGGAGGGGATTGCAGGAGTATTAATTAGAATAGCCCAAGCAACTAATTATTATTATTATTATTGTAAGCACTGCAGGTTTTGACTGATCTATATAGCAAATCGTAAACAGTAGCACTATTAAATTCGCTGATTAAGCGTCCGTTACCAGGCCTTCTGAGTTCTGACCGTGGATTTTTGTCGCACGACAAAAATCCACGGTCAGAACTCAGAAGGCCTGGTAACGGACGCTTCGTATTGACTACCGGCCGTAATTCAGTTGAAAACAGGTCATTTTTAGATTTTAATGAATGAATTGGAATTGTCAATAATTGAATAAATGTATTTGGACTTTTGGAATAAACAATTGGAACCAGTAACACTTGTTTAATATATGAATTGGTATACTACACTGGCGGAACTGGCGGTAAAAAAGAACTGCTCAAATGTTGCTATTATCGTATGTAACAGGAATCTTAACAATCAATCTTTTATTGTACACTGGCGGTCAAAAAGAACTGCTTAGATACAAATTCATAAAGAAGAAGGGAATATAGGACAGAGCTTCATATAGGCATTTTGGATAATTCTCCTATTCCAAGCAATATTTCAATAATGCAATGCAACCTGCCACACTTCCAAGATATTCAAACAATAGTTTTAATGAGAAGAGGGAGTGACAGAAATGGATTGGCCTGCACAGTCAAAAGACCTTAACCCTTATTTAAAATCTGTAGGACAATGTCAAGGGGATAGTGCATGCAAGAAAGGAATTAATTCATAAAGAGTCCATGATTCATGGATTGCTGTAAGGCCTGTCCATACGATGAATTTCTTTCAACTGTGAAGGTTACCACCTTAACGGAAAGCATGCCACGCCGGTGTAAGGCTGTTCTCAATTATAAGGCCAAAGGAGGGTGAACAGAATATATATGGTTAAAGGGACAGTTACGTTCATTTGAGAGCATTTTAACTTGTTTTGAGCAGTTCTTTTTGACTGCCATTGTATATGCATTATACCAATTATCCCAGTTGATTAATGAACCAACTTCTAATTACTATTAGGTCACCTAGCACTATTGAATATGTAGTTACAAATACACATGAGAAAATTTCACATTATGGTGTTGTACACATTGGAATCTGTGGTCACGGTTTAGTTTACGCAATCAGAAGAACTGGAGCTTTTTATAAAGTTAATGATTTTATTTAAATTAGAAATACGAAAAACTTTTATTAGAATAATTTTATGAATGAACTTCTTAATCAACATTGGGAGAATATGTCTACTTTTTTGGTGAAAACAAACAAACAACATTAATTAAGGGTCTCATAAATACAAGAGACAAATTAAAAAGAAAACCAACTATCACAAAGCTATTTTATAGCTGTATGAGCAGTTTGCATTACTTGCGTTAAAAACATTACAAAGCTGAATGATGTGAGATTCGTTTAAAGCAATACGGCCCTGAAATCTTGCATTCCCTATATACTATTTATTCCAAGTTAATAAAATGCGTCTCATCTATCGAAAATGCATTTGAGAATGCTTTATGCACTAGGCACCAAATAGCCAAATGAAGTTTGTATTCTACCGACGTTGAACCAAAATATTTCAAACACAACTATACATCAAATATATTTAATTAAATACCATTCTCCTTGCGTCCATCGAAATGTTTTATATTTTCAGACAGACAAATGATATTCAAGTTCACTAAAATCACTGTACTAACAAAATGTAAAGAAATTAAAAGAAAATACTTACAGCGAATTGCTTTGACGACTTATGCGACTTTTCAGTATTATTACTACGATCACACACGATAAATAAACAAACATTTTAAACGCGGGATAATTGTGTATTGCAAGGGTAATAACTAATTGTATCCCACTGTATCCCTTAGAAGCATTATTTTTCAATGATCTATTTATAAATGTGATTGTTCGTATTATTATAAAAACGAAACGAACTAGTCTGGGAAATACCGTTATGAGTTCATTTTTTAAAAAGATTGGAATTACCGAAGAAATCATCTGAAGACATCAACCAAATACACATCATTGGCGTAAATTGTACTTAAACACAACAAATCCACGGATAGCGAAGCAACGCTCATTTTCGAAAAGGCCCTTTTTCTCAAGAAGATGTCATTTGGAACAGAACATTGACACGTATTTATCTTTTGACTTTGCTTTTCTCTTTCCACGTGCAGACATCCTTTCTAAATATTCTTGCGTTTAATATCACTAAGATATTCCATGTGTTTTCATCTGTAAGTGTCCCTGGTTCCACGCTGCCAAAATGTCGAACTGACGTTTTCAATTCATTTTTTCAAACCATTTTTGTTTTCAATATTTCATCGTGTCTTAATGTACGTTAATTTACTGAAATTTAAATAAGCGCGTATCCCAAAATGTATAAGATTACAAACTGAGGAATGTTCCAGTTTTACCAGTAAAAAAGGCTTCTTTCGCGGTTAGTTTCACGTGTATAAGACGTTATAATATACGGTAGAATTTCGCAAACACTGCTAAATTTACGAACATTTGATTGAAATTTTGTACAAATTTGGCGCACGAAATAAATTCTTTACAATCTGAGGAGAGTGACACATATCTGCGCCATTGAGTTTAAAACGATATTAAATTTCATTAGAAAAAAATAAATATCTTAATAAAAATACATACTTTACTTTTTAAAAATTAAACGTGTTTTGGTTAAATCAAAACAATTTTAGTACTATAACATATATAATATAATATAAAAAAGCACATTTAAATATAATTAATTAAGCAAATACAGTATGCAATATTCATTAATAATATATATATAATTATATATATATATATATATATATATATATATATATATATATAGGTCTGGTATGAGTTAAGGTAGCACTATATGAGATGGTGGTTTTCTGGACAGTCGTTCTGGTGACTTCCATGAGAGAAGACCAGGATTTTAAGTAATTGTTTTTTTTTGTTTTTTCATTTTTCTTTCTTTACCTTGGTTCTTTGCAATTCCGCACGACTTGATCGAGACTTGGCTTGGTGGTTGGTGGATGCTGGTTAAAATATATAAATAGATATTAAATATAAATATAATGAAATGCAGGTGTGGTACAGTAGATTTTTTCATCTTTCTTTCTTTAAACTTTTTGTTACGTTAGAATGAACTTTAGGGATGAGGCCATCTTTTGTTGGATTCTACTGGGTTTTTTAGTCCTTCATCATTTCTTACAGCCAATTGTAAGTGTCGGGGTATGACTCACGACTTATTGTTCTTCCTGATTTTCAATACTCATTGTCTTTTGTGGAAAACAACGAAAATTTAATTTAATGAATGCCTTTTATTTGGGAGTATAATTGTTTAATTTTCTATCATTTCTTCTTTCTTCATTCATTATTCCTAACTGCAAATGTCGAGGAATTATAAAATTAAATGTTGTGATATGTTATAAAATTAAAATATTACTATTATGATTAAGCAACTCAGGGGTGCAGATATGAACACTTGGATTAGTCTTGTTATCTAGTTTTTGAAAAAAAATTACTGCTCAATTTTGGTGGTGTGGCTAACCATTGCTTAATAATGTCTATCTTTCTTCTTTATTTATTTCCTATATTAAGTCTATCTTTTTCTTTCTTATGCCTGTACACATATCTTGAATTGTGCATGCGTGCGAGTAAAGATATGTTTGGTCATTGTATGTATGCATGTGTCTTTCATTCCAAATTTTTCACCTGGACAATATGGTGAAACATCACTCAAAACAAGCAATTGAAGAACACTAAATGGGCACCATTAATGGATTGAATGGAACCAATTAATGAACGGAATGGAATTATAAACCAGTATTGGATTTTTTGACATGCCTTATGGCTTCATTGATATAAGCTCTTACAAAGCTTGCATTCTTAATAATATGGTTGAACATCTTATTCTCAGACGTTAATCTTCATTCAATTATATTTGACTGGATGGAAATCTTGGATAGGAATTATAAACCAGTATTGGATTAAACCAGCAGAGTGAAGCACGTTTGTTGTAAAGAGTCGGATTTGGAGAATTTTGACACGCGTGTTTTCGTTCGCAAGTTTTTTAACTTCCGACAACATGCTAAGCAAGACATTTTCGTACAGTTTGTAACATTTATTTTGCAATATGTAAGCTGCAGCTAGGTGTAGTGGTGTTTCCTGTCTATGAATGGTGTCTCCTTCATGGATTTTTATGCTCTCACAAGCATGCCTTGATAATAACAATGGGTGAATGTTATTTTCAGACATTAATCTTCATTCATTTATATTTGACTGGATGGAAATCTTGGATAGGAATTATAAACCAGTATTGGATTAAACCAGCAGAGTGAAGCACGTTTGTTGTAAAGAGTCGGATTTGGAGAATTTTGACACGCGTGTTTTTCGTTCGCAAGTTTTTTAACTTCCGACAACATGCTAAGCAAGACATTTTCGTACAGTTTGTAACATTTATTTTGCAATATGTAAGCTGCAGCTACGTGTAGTGTGTTTCCTGTCTATGAATGGTGTCTCCTTCATGGATTTTTATGCTCTCACAAGCATGCCTTGATAATAACAATGGGTGAAAATGTTATTTTCAGACATTAATCTTCATTCATTTATATTTGACTGGATGGAAATCTTGGATAGGAATTATAAACCAGTATTGGATTAAACCAGCAGAGTGAAGCACGTTTGTTGTAAAGAGTCGGATTTGGAGAATTTTGACACGCGTGTTTTTCGTTCGCAAGTTTTTTAACTTCCGACAACATGCTAAGCAAGACATTTTCGTACAGTTTGTAACATTTATTTTGCAATATGTAAGCTGCAGCTACGTGTAGTGGTGTTTCCTGTCTATGAATGGTGTCTCCTTCATGGATTTTTATGCTCTCACAAGCATGCCTTGATAATAACAATGGGTGAAAATGTTATTTTCAGACATTAATCTTCATTCATTTATATTTGACTGGATGGAAATCATTATAACCAGTAATGGAATGCCTTTAGCTTCATGGATTTAAGCATGGTTTTAAGCAAAGAAAAAGAACAGTTATTATTTATTTTTTTTACATAATGTAGGTAATTGTTAATTGTTAAGTCATTAAGAATATACAACACCATTAATTGTTGCAAGAGTAATGGTAATTCATCTCCGACCAAAATTATCTCAAGCCGAAAACGAGGTGAAAGAGAATGATTGTAAAGTTCTGCTGCATTGTGGAACAAGGATTTGCGCTCGAGCTCGCAGCGGAGCTAGCCAGCCTGTCTGCATGCAATATTGCATGCAATATTGCATGCATGATATAGTTTAAATGCGGAACAACGGAGAAAAAACGCTATTCCAAGCTATGCAGCTGCGAGAATTGCACTCACCCGCTGGAGGTAGGCGAAATTTCGTCTCCAGTCGCCTGTTCGCGTGACGGCGCAGGGCTGCGATGGCCGCCCCGTGTGCTCGATATCCGTCCATGCATCGATCCGCCGCTTTTCGGTTCTGCAAAATGCGAGCAAACAAACGGCGATTAACCTATCTGTGTACTATTAATATATCTGTGAGACGAACGAACGTTCGCGGCCAAACGATGGATTATTATTACACACGTAGATTACAGCTATGAATGATTCTGGCAAAGAGCTTGCTTGCTTGCAAGAAAGTCGGCCGGGCGTGCCCTCGTTTCACGTGCAAGTACGAGTCAATTCCTTCTGCATGCATGGAGATTAAGATTTCGATCGAGTGCAGCCTAGCTCCGATTAAAACTCTCGTCCAGCCCTCTGCATGCAAATTGCATGCATGATATAGTTTAAATGCGGAACAACGGAGAAAAAAACGCTATTCCAAGCTATGCAGCTGCGAGAATTGCACTCACCCGCTGGAGCTAGGCGAAATTTCGTCTCCAGTCGCCTCTTCGCGTGACGGCGCAGGGCTGCGATGGCCGCCCCGTGTGCTCGATATCCGTCCATGCATCGATCCGCCGCTTTTCGGTTCTGCAAAATGCGAGCAAACAAACGGCGATTAACCTATCTGTGTACTATTAATATATCTGTGAGACGAACGAACGTTCGCGGCCAAACGATGGATTATTATTACACACGTAGATTACAGCTATGAATGATTCTGGCAAAGAGCTTGCTTGCTTGCAAGAAAGTCGGCCGGGCGTGCCCTCGTTTCACGTGCAAGTACGAGTCAATTCCTTCTGCATGCATGGAGATTAAGATTTCGATCGAGTGCAGCCTAGCTCCGATTAAAACTCTCGTCCAGCCTCTCTGCATGCAATATTGCATGCATGATATAGTTTAAATGCGGAACAACGGAGAAAAAAACGCTATTCCAAGCTATGCAGCTGCGAGAATTGCACTCACCCGCTGGAGCTAGGCGAAATTTCGTCTCCAGTCGCCTCTTCGCGTGACGGCGCAGGGCTGCGATGGCCGCCCCGTGTGCTCGATATCCGTCCATGCATCGATCCGCCGCTTTCGGTTCTGCAAAATGCGAGCAAACAAACGGCGATTAACCTATCTGTGTACTATTAATATATCTGTGAGACGAACGAACGTTCGCGGCCAAACGATGGATTATTATTACACACGTAGATTACAGCTATGAATGATTCTGGCAAAGAGCTTGCTTGCTTGCAAGAAAGTCGGCCGGGCGTGCCCTCGTTTCACGTGCAAGTACGAGTCAATTCCTTCTGCATGCATGGAGATTAAGATTTCGATCGAGTGCAGCCTAGCTCCGATTAAAACTCTCGTCCAGCCTCTCTGCATGCAATATTGCATGCATGATATAGTTTAAATGCGGAACAACGGAGAAAAAAACGCTATTCCAAGCTATGCAGCTGCGAGAATTGCACTCACCCCTGGAGCTAGGCGAAATTTCGTCTCCAGTCGCCCTTCGCGTGACGGCGCAGGGCTGCGATGGCCGCCCGTGTGCTCGATATCCGTCCATGCATCGATCCGCCGCTTTTCGGTTCTGCAAAATGCGAGCAAACAAACGGCGATTAACCTATCTGTGTACTATTAATATATCTGTGAGACGAACGAACGTTCGCGGCCAAACGATGGATTATATTAACACGTAGATTACAGCTATGAATGATTCTGGCAAAGAGCTTGCTTGCTTGCAAGAAAGTCGGCCGGGCGTGCCCTCGTTCACGTGCAAGTACGAGTCAATTCCTTCTGCATGCATGGAGATTAAGATTTCGATCGAGTGCAGCCTAGCTCCGATTAAAACTCTCGTCCAGCCTCTCTGCATGCAATATTGCATGCATGCATGATATAGTTTAAATGCGGAACAACGGAGAAAAAAAACGCTATTCCAAGCTATGCAGCTGCGAGAATTGCACTCACCCGCTGGAGGTAGGCGAAATTTCGTCTCCAGTCGCCTGTTCGCGTGACGGCGCAGGGCTGCGATGGCCGCCCCGTGTGCTCGATATCCGTCCATGCATCGATCCGCCGCTTTTCGGTTCTGCAAAATGCGAGCAAACAAACGGCGATTAACCTATCTGTGTACTATTAATATATCTGTGAGACGAACGAACGTTCGCGGCCAAACGATGGATTATTATTACACACGTAGATTACAGCTATGAATGATTCTGGCAAAGAGCTTGCTTGCTTGCAAGAAAGTCGGCCGGGCGTGCCCTCGTTTCACGTGCAAGTACGAGTCAATTCCTTCTGCATGCATGGAGATTAAGATTTCGATCGAGTGCAGCCTAGCTCCGATTAAAACTCTCGTCCAGCCTCTCTGCATGCAATATTGCATGCATGATATAGTTTAAATGCGGAACAACGGAGAAAAAAACGCTATTCCAAGCTATGCAGCTGCGAGAATTGCACTCACCCGCTGGAGCTAGGCGAAATTTCGTCTCCAGTCGCCTCTTCGCGTGACGGCGCAGGGCTGCGATGGCCGCCCCGTGTGCTCGATATCCGTCCATGCATCGATCCGCCGCTTTTCGGTTCTGCAAAATGCGAGCAAACAAACGGCGATTAACCTATCTGTGTACTATTAATATATCTGTGAGACGAACGAACGTTCGCGGCCAAACGATGGATTATTATTACACACGTAGATTACAGCTATGAATGATTCTGGCAAAGAGCTTGCTTGCTTGCAAGAAAGTCGGCCGGGCGTGCCCTCGTTTCACGTGCAAGTACGAGTCAATTCCTTCTGCATGCATGGAGATTAAGATTTCGATCGAGTGCAGCCTAGCTCCGATTAAAACTCTCGTCCAGCCTCTCTGCATGCAATATTGCATGCATGATATAGTTTAAATGCGGAACAACGGAGAAAAAAACGCTATTCCAAGCTATGCAGCTGCGAGAATTGCACTCACCCGCTGGAGCTAGGCGAAATTTCGTCTCCAGTCGCCTCTTCGCGTGACGGCGCAGGGCTGCGATGGCCGCCCCGTGTGCTCGATATCCGTCCATGCATCGATCCGCCGCTTTTCGGTTCTGCAAAATGCGAGCAAACAAACGGCGATTAACCTCTCTGTGTACTATTAATATATCTGTGAGACGAACGAACGTTCGCGGCCAAACGATGGATTATTATTACACACGTAGATTACAGCTATGAATGATTCTGGCAAAGAGCTTGCTTGCTTGCAAGAAAGTCGGCCGGGCGTGCCCTCGTTTCACGTGCAAGTACGAGTCAATTCCTTCTGCATGCATGGAGATTAAGATTTCGATCGAGTGCAGCCTAGCTCCGATTAAAACTCTCGTCCAGCCTCTCTGCATGCAATATTGCATGCATGATATAGTTTAAATGCGGAACAACGGAGAAAAAAACGCTATTCCAAGCTATGCAGCTGCGAGAATTGCACTCACCCGCTGGAGCTAGGCGAAATTTCGTCTCCAGTCGCCTCGCGCGTGACGGCGCAGGGCTGCGATGGCCGCCCCGTGTGCTCGATATCCGTCCATGCATCGATCCGCCGCTTTTCGGTTCTGCAAAATGCGAGCAAACAAACGGCGATTAACCTATCTGTGTACTATTAATATATCTGTGAGACGAACGAACGTTCGCGGCCAAACGATGGATTATTATTACACACGTAGATTACAGCTATGAATGATTCTGGCAAAGAGCTTGCTTGCTTGCAAGAAAGTCGGCCGGGCGTGCCCTCGTTTCACGTGCAAGTACGAGTCAATTCCTTCTGCATGCATGGAGATTAAGATTTCGATCGAGTGCAGCCTAGCTCCGATTAAAACTCTCGTCCAGCCTCTCTGCATGCAATATTGCATGCATGATATAGTTTAAATGCGGAACAACGGAGAAAAAAACGCTATTCCAAGCTATGCAGCTGCGAGAATTGCACTCACCCGCTGGAGCTAGGCGAAATTTCGTCTCCAGTCGCCTCTTCGCGTGACGGCGCAGGGCTGCGATGGCCGCCCCGTGTGCTCGATATCCGTCCATGCATCGATCCGCCGCTTTTCGGTTCTGCAAAATGCGAGCAAACAAACGGCGATTAACCTATCTGTGTACTATTAAATATCTGTGAGACGAACGAACGTTCGCGGCCAAACGATGGATTATTATTACACACGTAGATTACAGCTATGAATGATTCTGGCAAAGAGCTTGCTTGCTTGCAAGAAAGTCGGCCGGGCGTGCCCTCGTTTCACGTGCAAGTACGAGTCAATTCCTTCTGCATGCATGGAGATTAAGATTTCGATCGAGTGCAGCCTAGCTCCGATTAAAACTCTCGTCCAGCCTCTCTGCATGCAATATTGCATGCATGATATAGTTTAAATGCGGAACAACGGAGAAAAAAACGCTATTCCAAGCTATGCAGCTGCGAGAATTGCACTCACCCGCTGGAGCTAGGCGAAATTTCGTCTCCAGTCGCCTCTTCGCGTGACGGCGCAGGGCTGCGATGGCCGCCCCGTGTGCTCGATATCCGTCCATGCATCGATCCGCCGCTTTTCGGTTCTGCAAAATGCGAGCAAACAAACGGCGATTAACCTATCTGTGTACTATTAATATATCTGTGAGACGAACGAACGTTCGCGGCCAAACGATGGATTATTATTACACACGTAGATTACAGCTATGAATGATTCTGGCAAAGAGCTTGCTTGCTTGCAAGAAAGTCGGCCGGGCGTGCCCTCGTTTCACGTGCAAGTACGAGTCAATTCCTTCTGCATGCATGGAGATTAAGATTTCGATCGAGTGCAGCCTAGCTCCGATTAAAACTCTCGTCCAGCCTCTGCATGCAATATTGCATGCATGATATAGTTTAAATGCGGAACAACGGAGAAAAAAACGCTATTCCAAGCTATGCAGCTGCGAGAATTGCACTCACCCGCTGGAGCTAGGCGAAATTTCGTCTCCAGTCGCCTTCGCGTGACGGCGCAGGGCTGCGATGGCCGCCCCGTGTGCTCGATATCCGTCCATGCATCGATCCGCCGCTTTTCGGTTCTGCAAAATGCGAGCAAACAAACGGCGATTAACCTATCTGTGTACTATTAATATATCTGTGAGACGAACGAACGTTCGCGGCCAAACGATGGATTATTATTACACACGTAGATTACAGCTATGAATGATTCTGGCAAAGAGCTTGCTTGCTTGCAAGAAAGTCGGCCGGGCGTGCCCTCGTTTCACGTGCAAGTACGAGTCAATTCCTTCTGCATGCATGGAGATTAAGATTTCGATCGAGTGCAGCCTAGCTCCGATTAAAACTCTCGTCCAGCCTCTCTGCATGCAATATTGCATGCATGATATAGTTTAAATGCGGAACAACGGAGAAAAAAACGCTATTCCAAGCTATGCAGCTGCGAGAATTGCACTCACCCGCTGGAGCTAGGCGAAATTTCGTCTCCAGTCGCCTCTTCGCGTGACGGCGCAGGGCTGCGATGGCCGCCCCGTGTGCTCGATATCCGTCCATGCATCGATCCGCCGCTTTTCGGTTCTGCAAAATGCGAGCAAACAAACGGCGATTAACCTATCTGTGTACTATTAATATATCTGTGAGACGAACGAACGTTCGCGGCCAAACGATGGATTATTATTACACACGTAGATTACAGCTATGAATGATTCTGGCAAAGAGCTTGCTTGCTTGCAAGAAAGTCGGCCGGGCGTGCCCTCGTTTCACGTGCAAGTACGAGTCAATTCCTTCTGCATGCATGGAGATTAAGATTTCGATCGAGTGCAGCCTAGCTCCGATTAAAACTCTCGTCCAGCCTCTCATGCAATATTGCATGCATGATATAGTTTAAATGCGGAACAACGGAGAAAAAAACGCTATTCCAAGCTATGCAGCTGCGAGAATTGCACTCACCCGCTGGAGCTAGGCGAAATTTCGTCTCCAGTCGCCTGTTCGCGTGACGGCGCAGGGCTGCGATGGCCGCCCCGTGTGCTCGATATCCGTCCATGCATCGATCCGCCGCTTTTCGGTTCTGCAAAATGCGAGCAAACAAACGGCGATTAACCTATCTGTGTACTATTAATATATCTGTGAGACGAACGAACGTTCGCGGCCAAACGATGGATTATTATTACACACGTAGATTACAGCTATGAATGATTCTGGCAAAGAGCTTGCTTGCTTGCAAGAAAGTCGGCCGGGCGTGCCCTCGTTTCACGTGCAAGTACGAGTCAATTCCTTCTGCATGCATGGAGATTAAGATTTCGATCGAGTGCAGCCTAGCTCCGATTAAAACTCTCGTCCAGCCTCTCTGCATGCAATATTGCATGCATGATATAGTTTAAATGCGGAACAACGGAGAAAAAAACGCTATTCCAAGCTATGCAGCTGCGAGAATTGCACTCACCCGCTGGAGCTAGGCGAAATTTCGTCTCCAGTCGCCTGTTCGCGTGACGGCGCAGGGCTGCGATGGCCGCCCCGTGTGCTCGATATCCGTCCATGCATCGATCCGCCGCTTTTCGGTTCTGCAAAATGCGAGCAAACAAACGGCGATTAACCTATCTGTGTACTATTAATATATCTGTGAGACGAACGAACGTTCGCGGCCAAACGATGGATTATTATTACACACGTAGATTACAGCTATGAATGATTCTGGCAAAGAGCTTGCTTGCTTGCAAGAAAGTCGGCCGGGGCGTGCCCTCGTTTCACGTGCAAGTACGAGTCAATTCCTTCTGCATGCATGGAGATTAAGATTTCGATCGAGTGCAGCCTAGCTCCGATTAAAACTCTCGTCCAGCCTCTCTGCATGCAATATTGCATGCATGATATAGTTTAAATGCGGAACAACGGAGAAAAAAACGCTATTCCAAGCTATGCAGCTGCGAGAATTGCACTCACCCGCTGGAGGTAGGCGAAATTTCGTCTCCAGTCGCCTCTTCGCGTGACGGCGCAGGGCTGCGATGGCCGCCCCGTGTGCTCGATATCCGTCCATGCATCGATCCGCCGCTTTTCGGTTCTGCAAAATGCGAGCAAACAAACGGCGATTAACCTATCTGTGTACTATTAATATATCTGTGAGACGAACGAACGTTCGCGGCCAAACGATGGATTATTATTACACACGTAGATTACAGCTATGAATGATTCTGGCAAAGAGCTTGCTTGCTTGCAAGAAAGTCGGCCGGGCGTGCCCTCGTTTCACGTGCAAGTACGAGTCAATTCCTTCTGCATGCATGGAGATTAAGATTTCGATCGAGTGCAGCCTAGCTCCGATTAAAACTCTCGTCCAGCCTCTCTGCATGCAATATTGCATGCATGATATAGTTTAAATGCGGAACAACGGAGAAAAAAACGCTATTCCAAGCTATGCAGCTGCGAGAATTGCACTCACCCGCTG
Source organism: Dendronephthya gigantea (assembly GCF_004324835.1). Classification (NCBI taxonomy): domain Eukaryota; kingdom Metazoa; phylum Cnidaria; class Anthozoa; order Malacalcyonacea; family Nephtheidae; genus Dendronephthya; species Dendronephthya gigantea. The sequence continues at coordinate 1,113,077 of NW_021163087.1, forward strand.
GAGCTAGGCGAAATTTCGTCTCCAGTCGCCTCTTCGCGTGACGGCGCAGGGCTGCGATGGCCGCCCCGTGTGCTCGATATCCGTCCATGCATCGATCCGCCGCTTTTCGGTTCTGCAAAATGCGAGCAAACAAACGGCGATTAACCTATCTGTGTACTATTAATATATCTGTGAGACGAACGAACGTTCGCGGCCAAACGATGGATTATTATTACACACGTAGATTACAGCTATGAATGATTCTGGCAAAGAGCTTGCTTGCTTGCAAGAAAGTCGGCCGGGCGTGCCCTCGTTTCACGTGCAAGTACGAGTCAATTCCTTCTGCATGCATGGAGATTAAGATTTCGATCGAGTGCAGCCTAGCTCCGATTAAAACTCTCGTCCAGCTCTTGCATGCAATATTGCATGCATGATATAGTTTAAATGCGGAACAACGGAGAAAAAAACGCTATTCCAAGCTATGCAGCTGCGAGAATTGCACTCACCCGCTGGAGGTAGGCGAAATTTCGTCTCCAGTCGCCTGTTCGCGTGACGGCGCAGGGCTGCGATGGCCGCCCCGTGTGCTCGATATCCGTCCATGCATCGATCCGCCGCTTTTCGGTTCTGCAAAATGCGAGCAAACAAACGGCGATTAACCTATCTGTGTACTATTAATATATCTGTGAGACGAACGAACGTTCGCGGCCAAACGATGGATTATTATTACACACGTAGATTACAGCTATGAATGATTCTGGCAAAGAGCTTGCTTGCTTGCAAGAAAGTCGGCCGGGCGTGCCCTCGTTTCACGTGCAAGTACGAGTCAATTCCTTCTGCATGCATGGAGATTAAGATTTCGATCGAGTGCAGCCTAGCTCCGATTAAAACTCTCGTCCAGCCTCTCTGCATGCAATATTGCATGCATGATATAGTTTAAATGCGGAACAACGGAGAAAAAAACGCTATTCCAAGCTATGCAGCTGCGAGAATTGCACTCACCCGCTGGAGGTAGGCGAAATTTCGTCTCCAGTCGCCTGTTCGCGTGACGGCGCAGGGCTGCGATGGCCGCCCCGTGTGCTCGATATCCGTCCATGCATCGATCCGCCGCTTTTCGGTTCTGCAAAATGCGAGCAAACAAACGGCGATTAACCTATCTGTGTACTATTAATATATCTGTGAGACGAACGAACGTTCGCGGCCAAACGATGGATTATTATTACACACGTAGATTACAGCTATGAATGATTCTGGCAAAGAGCTTGCTTGCTTGCAAGAAAGTCGGCCGGGCGTGCCCTCGTTTCACGTGCAAGTACGAGTCAATTCCTTCTGCATGCATGGAGATTAAGATTTCGATCGAGTGCAGCCTAGCTCCGATTAAAACTCTCGTCCAGCCTCTCTGCATGCAATATTGCATGCATGATATAGTTTAAATGCGGAACAACGGAGAAAAAAACGCTATTCCAAGCTATGCAGCTGCGAGAATTGCACTCACCCGCTGGAGGTAGGCGAAATTTCGTCTCCAGTCGCCTCTTCGCGTGACGGCGCAGGGCTGCGATGGCCGCCCCGTGTGCTCGATATCCGTCCATGCATCGATCCGCCGCTTTTCGGTTCTGCAAAATGCGAGCAAACAAACGGCGATTAACCTATCTGTGTACTATTAATATATCTGTGAGACGAACGAACGTTCGCGGCCAAACGATGGATTATTATTACACACGTAGATTACAGCTATGAATGATTCTGGCAAAGAGCTTGCTTGCTTGCAAGAAAGTCGGCCGGGCGTGCCCTCGTTTCACGTGCAAGTACGAGTCAATTCCTTCTGCATGCATGGAGATTAAGATTTCGATCGAGTGCAGCCTAGCTCCGATTAAAACTCTCGTCCAGCCTCTCTGCATGCAATATTGCATGCATGATATAGTTTAAATGCGGAACAACGGAGAAAAAAACGCTATTCCAAGCTATGCAGCTGCGAGAATTGCACTCACCCGCTGGAGGTAGGCGAAATTTCGTCTCCAGTCGCCTGTTCGCGTGACGGCGCAGGGCTGCGATGGCCGCCCCGTGTGCTCGATATCCGTCCATGCATCGATCCGCCGCTTTTCGGTTCTGCAAAATGCGAGCAAACAAACGGCGATTAACCTATCTGTGTACTATTAATATATCTGTGAGACGAACGAACGTTCGCGGCCAAACGATGGATTATTATTACACACGTAGATTACAGCTATGAATGATTCTGGCAAAGAGCTTGCTTGCTTGCAAGAAAGTCGGCCGGGCGTGCCCTCGTTTCACGTGCAAGTACGAGTCAATTCCTTCTGCATGCATGGAGATTAAGATTTCGATCGAGTGCAGCCTAGCTCCGATTAAAACTCTCGTCCAGCCTCTCTGCATGCAATATTGCATGCATGATATAGTTTAAATGCGGAACAACGGAGAAAAAAACGCTATTCCAAGCTATGCAGCTGCGAGAATTGCACTCACCGCTCGAGGTGGAGCTAGCGAAATTTCGTCTCCAGTCGCCTGTTTCGCGTGACGGCGCAGGGCTGCGATGGCCGCCCCGTGTGCTCGATATCCGTCCATGCATCGATCCGCCGCTTTTCGGTTCTGCAAAATGCGAGCAAACAAACGGCGATTAACCTATCTGTGTACTATTAATATATCTGTGAGACGAACGAACGTTCGCGGCCAAACGATGGATTATTATTACACACGTAGATTACAGCTATGAATGATTCTGGCAAAGAGCTTGCTTGCTTGCAAGAAAGTCGGCCGGGCGTGCCCTCGTTTCACGTGCAAGTACGAGTCAATTCCTTCTGCATGCATGGAGATTAAGATTTCGATCGAGTGCAGCCTAGCTCCGATTAAAACTCTCGTCCAGCCTCTCTGCATGCAATATTGCATGCATGATATAGTTTAAATGCGGAACAACGGAGAAAAAAACGCTATTCCAAGCTATGCAGCTGCGAGAATTGCACTCACCCGCTGGAGCTAGGCGAAATTTCGTCTCCAGTCGCCTGTTCGCGTGACGGCGCAGGGCTGCGATGGCCGCCCCGTGTGCTCGATATCCGTCCATGCATCGATCCGCCGCTTTTCGGTTCTGCAAAAT